>NC_082718.1:20715408-21026908 GCF_030144855.1 Hypanus sabinus
TTGGCGAAAGCCAACACTGCACATCATCAAAAACACACCATCCCTACTGTGAAACTTAGTGGCTGCATCATGCTGTGGGGGTGCTTCATTGCAGCAGGCCCTGGAAGGCTTGTGAAGGTAGAGGGTAAAATGATTGCCGCAAAATACAGGGAGATCCTGGAGGAAAAAAATCTGCAAGGAAACTGGGACTTGAGCAGTTTTGGAAAGAAGGATGGGAAACAATTGCTGTGTCCAGATGTGCAAAGCTGATAGAGACCTATCCACACAGACCCAAGGCTGCATCTACGAAATACTGGCTTGAAGGGGTTGAATACTTATGCAATCAATTATTTCGTATTTTATCTATGTAATTAATTTGGATCAATTTGTAGAGATCTGTTTTCACTTTGACACAAAAGAGTCTTTTTCTGTTAATCAGTGTCAAAAAAAATCCTAATTAAATCCACTGGGATTCAGTGTTGTTAAGCAATAAAACATGAAAACTTCCAAGTGAGTGAATACTTTTTTATAGGCACTGTATCATAACTGGGATTTCAGTACAGGTCACTGTCCACCAATGCTTTAACGTCGTGTTACTCTTTCAAACTGCAGTACGCAGTCAAAATTAGCAGCGTGTTTGCTGTTTCTGGTAATGGTGACCTGACATATTGGGCTCAGAATCACAATCAGGTTTATGATAACATTGCCACATTAGGAAAAAAAGGATCAGTGATGAAACATTGTGTATAATTCAGGAGAAACACAAACACGCTTACAGAGTTCTGACAAAGCAACGAGGAACCAAGAAAAAAGGAATAGAGTCAGATTAAGCACCCCCACCATAATAGGCTGACAAGAGAGCTTAAGCAAAATGCAGTAATCCATGGAAGGACAAATCTCGCATGCCTTTGCCAAATGCCAACAAATAGGGAAGAGTTAATTTGCAATTTTTCCAGTTCATTTAGAGATGCTGTTGACCAATCAAACTGCAATAAAAGGCAGACTTTTCCTGGTCAAAAGGATGTGGACATCATCAGGAAAAAGCTGCTTAACAGATGAAGTTAGGCAGCATGGACTCTTTTTGGGAATCCATAGATCGAAGGTGAACGTCCCTGAAGCTGGAAACATACAGAGAATAGAAGCAGCCTCGAATGTCTGGTTCACCACTCAGTTAGATCGTTGCTGATAATTTACCTCAATTCCACTTTCCTGCAGGGACCCCGTAATCCATCATCCCCTAACCATCTGAAGTTCAACTGCCTTCTATCTTGAATAAGTTCAGCAATTAATATCCACAGCTCTCTTGTTTAGAGAATTTCAAAGAGTCATCACCTACCTGGTGAAAAAAATTCTTCCCCTTTTTGTCCTGAAAGACCAAGGCTCCTTAATTTGAGACCAGGCTCTCCCTGGATCTAGGCATCCTAGCCAAGGGAAATGTCAATTCCCCACCTACCTGTCAAGTTTAATGATTTTGTATGTTTTGATGCGATCATTTCTAATTCTTGAAACCTCGGGAGGGTATAAGCACTGTCTGCTTAATCTCTCCTCATAGGACAAACTCACTATCCCAAGAACCAGACCTTCCCTCCAATTTCCCTTTCTGAAGTATAATGTCGGTGGACAAAACATCAGCTTGGACTGATGGATTTGTTCCAACCTTGGATCATCTCCTGAAAGGTTTCATCAGGGAGGGAAATTTTCACTGCTCTCCCATTTGAACCTCAGATTGTTGCTGAGGGTCCAGTAAGGTATTAGAAGTGAAGCTTCCGGTTTAAGATGGTACTACCAAATGCATGTGACAGCTCACTGGTCGCTCAAAATGCAAGAAATTTGAATAAAAACATTACTAATAACACCTTCCCTGAAGTAAATTGTAGTGGATTATCACCACAAACAATGAAGAGGTGAGCAAAAGTGAAACGAATTCAAGGGATGAACTGTGCTGGTACATTGTAGAATCAACACAGTGAGCCATTCGGAGAGGAGAAGTCAAGGCAGAGGGATTCCAATAACTGTACAACTGGCCTGGGGGAGAGGTTGGAGAAATCCAGAGTGGCTTTGGGTTGAATGGCGAAATCTGGGCCAGGAGCAAGTCCCTAGGTGGCGGGTTCCAGCTGCAGCAGTGCCCGGATCCTTGTTTGGACAATTTAAAAGATATACTGGAAAGGCAGGGCACTAGCATTGGAGCCAAGAGGCAATTTCACTCACTCTCCCATGATGTTCACTCCTTTCTCCATGGCACTGAGGCTATGAAGTCTTCCCCTGTCTGCTGTGCTCCATGCCCGCTGATATGACAGACTGACACTGAAGCCTGGGCCTACTCAGAATTCTGGAACTCAGCAGGTCGGGCAGCATCGATGGAGAGGAATAAACAGTCAATGTCTTGGGCCAAGACTCTTCATCAGGATTGGAAAAGAAGGGAAAAGAAATTAGAACTAGAAGGTGGGGGGAAGGGATGGCAAGTGATGGGTGAAGCCAGGGAGAGGGTAGCTGGGTGAGGTGTGGGAATAAACTGAGAACTTGGAGGTGATAGGTTGAAGTAAAGAGCTGCAGAAGAAGGAAACTGATAGGAGAGCAGAGTGGACCATGGGAGAAAGGGAAGGAGGAGGGTAGATTAATGGTAACCATAGAACGACTGGTTTTGTTGGTTCTCTCTGGCTCACCCCTGTTCTTTAAGAAAGGAAACCTGCCTTCCTTACTTTGTCTAGCCTATAAGTAACTACAGAACAGAGCTTTGGCCTGCACTTGCTCTGTTCAGAGCAATTAAGGATTGCAGGCAACATCTGCAATCTGAGAATGAATGCATTTTCAGAAAAATCTAATCTACATGTTTAAGCAGCATTCTGATATATTCAGATGAGGCTATGGTTGAAAATAAAACTGTGCAGCTCATGCCTAGTTAGTCACCTTGGTAGCAGGGGTCAGGAGGTGCATTGTGCGGTAATGTAATTAGTTGGTGTCCGTGATCAAAAGTAAAACCAGTATATTATCCTTTCTTTGTGTTCCACCGTCTTTTATTAACCTCATTTTACTGTGCCTCGTTCATCAGTAATTGAATTTCGCCCTTGGTATGCGTGCAGCGCTCATTAAAACATCTGGTGAGCAGCTAAATGACTTGCCAACTGATAAAAATTATTTTTAAAAATTTGCATAAGGAGTTTCAAGGACCAGAAATAATGCAGAGACAAGAACCACTGGGTATTACTTGGCCAATTTATCTTTCTTTCTGTTGTTAGTACAAAGTTGGTCTAGGGAGGCTAGACCTTTGTAATTTACAACTAACGGAGAAAGAGAGCATCTGGCTTCCTATATTTAATTGAACATGGAGCCCTGATTATAGCTTAGTAAAATATGTGTCTCCATTGATGCTGGTTCTCTGGAGATTGGAAATTAGTCGTGAATCATTAATGACACAGATTCATTGACAACAGTCTGAAGGGCCTTCATTCCTGTTCTCCACAGGAAATTGTTTTGTTTTTGCCTGTGAAGCAGGTAAAACCAAAGTCCAAAGCTCAGGATGCAAGGAGGCAGGAAAACATCACTTCAAATCCTGCCTTTCTTTGCCACAGTCCTCTCGCTAAGTGACATTCCCTCTCACTGTATGAATGGACACATTCCAAAGTGGAGATGTTCTTTATTCCCATTGAGAATGTTTTTTTATCCAGATTGGTCCTATATGTTATGGGTATATGTGTGTCAACAATAGGATTTTAGTACACAACCTATCATACCAACACTTGAAAAGGTGGCCTATGACTACATTATTGAATAATACAGATCTACTCAGTGAAGAAGTTCCCCCTCATGTTCCCCTTAAACTTCTCACCTTTCACCCTTAACCCATGACCTCTGTTTGTAGCCCCACTCAACCTCAGTGGAAAAAGGCTGCTTGCATTCGACCTATCTTAATTTTTTATACCGCTATCAAATCTCCCCTCAATCTTCTATATTCTAAAGAATACAGTTTAACTCTAATGCATTTGTACTGGTGAATTAAATAGGAATGAAGTTGTACCGATAGGTTAAGTAGGGGGCACTGAGAGAAAGCTTGATGCAATGTCTCCTCGTGTTTTGGGTCCGTCTTCTGTAATTATGTCAGTTTCTTTTACAGGGAAAGTAAGGATGGGTTATTGTAGGTCAGGTTAAAGGACTCTGAAGATGTGCATATTGACCAAGTTATGACTAGGTGTGGACAAAAGTGTGTAATAGTTATGAGGGTTGTAGTAGAGTTGAAGGCATGAGGACCAACAAAAGGCATAGTGAGGTGACTTATATGTGGGAAAAAACACAGAAGGAAGGGATATCCGTGCTGAGGTTAACATAAAACTTTGTAGAGAATACTTCCTGTCAGAGTCCTGATAGGACTATTAAATTTCTTTCTGTATTCTATTGGAGACACTTCCGTGGGAGCTTGATTCCAGCACTGACCTTTCCAGTCAATTCTTTTCATTTCACCTGGCTACATTTCCAGAGACCTTGTCATCCAAGAGGGACAACCATCTCCACAAGTGGATTATCTAACCCAGGGATCTGCAGGGACATCATTTTGCATGCTGACACCATCAGGCAGATAGGATTGGTGTCAAGATTACTCCCATCATCAAATATCACTTCCATTGGAAGATGAAGTAAATATTCTTCCACTTCAGCATTTCTACCATAAAAGATTACTCATGAGGAAATCTGCAGATGCTCGAAATAGAAACAGGTCTCGGCCTGAAACGTCAACTGTACTTCTTCCTATAGATGCTGCCTGGCCTGCTGCATTCCACCAGCAGTTTGTGTGTGATAAAAGATTACTGTTGCTTTTAGCTTGTTTTACTTGCTGGTGCAGTATTAAGGGAGTGTTATGATCTCTGTCATGCCACTTTTCAAATGAGATTAAACTGAAACTCCATCCCCTTTGAAACAAATGTAAAAAAAGTCCACGGCACCATTTCAGAAATGGCCAGCACAGTTCCTTTTGATGCTCTGACCAACATTTATCCATTATTCAAATGTAGTAAAATTTTAGCTGATTATTCTTAAAACTCTATTTGTGGGAGGTTGCCATGGACAATTTTGTTTGCATTTTCCTAAAATAGTATCTACACTTCAAAGGATCAAAGGTTTGCTTTATTATCAAAGTATGTATTCAGAACACAACTCTGAGATTTGTCTTCTCTGGAAAGCCATAGAATGCAGAAAGCCATATCAGTGGTTGAGAGAAAGACCTCAACTCCTCTCGCACAGAAAGAAATAAAATCTCTCAAACCCCAAACCCCCCCAACCCCTTCCTTGCACAACAACTAACAGATGACCCAAACCTCAGTCCGCCAATCCACAGCAAGACAGAATGGGCAAGAACACGAAAAAAAACATAGACTGAAAGAGGCCAATATGAACTACAGTCCAATCCATAAATCTCAGAATTTCAATAACATCTCCAAGAGCATCAGAATCCAGCGACCCCTTCCAAGGGCAGCGACTCGAACCAGCAGCCCCTCTGAGGGCAGCAACTCGAACCCAGCAGCCCCTCTGAGGGCAGCAACTCGAACCCAACAGCCTCTCTGAGGGCAACAACTCGAACCCAGCGGCCACTCTGACAACCACACGTTCTCCTCCACATCTGCCTCAATGTATCAGTCTTCCTTGATGCTTTAATCGGCAAGAAATGTAATCAATCACGGCCACTCATCTCCTCTCTGAGCTTCTCTTCCTGGCTGCTTGTGCTTGCATTTCTCTCCTGGAGTTTTCGCGAGGAATGCAGAGTGTGAGCTCACTCAGTCAAACTACAGACTGTAAGTCACAGGCTACAACAGTTTCAAAAACAAAATTAAGATGAAAAGAGTAAGTAGAAGATGTAGAAAGGCTGAAATGATTGACAGCCCAAGGAATCGTTCGTTAGCACCATCTTGACCAGATAGTTGTTGTAATTCAAACTGAAATCACTTCACCAGTTACAGGGGGCTTGGGTTGAATACTTTGTCGAAGTGCAAGTCTTTATTTCTCTAATAAGCAAAACATTTCGACTCATGCAATGTATGTGCAAAAGGTTTAGATGGGGCAGAATTTGTTAGGCCTGCCCACAAAGGATTCCTGACACAATACGTGGACAGGCTGTCTAGAGGAGAGACCAAAATGTATCCAGTACTAGGCAATGAAACTGATCAGGTGAGAATTTCAGAGACAGTGACCACAAATCCCTGACCTTTAGCATAGCCATAGACAAGCACAGAAGCAGACAATGTGGGCAAATATTTAATAGTGGAGGGTTAATTACAATAATATTAGACAAGAATTTAGGAGCATACATTGGAACCAGGTGATTAGAGTAGGACCACAGAGATGATGCACGTGAAGGCGGAGGAGGTAGGGAAGGTCCTTCATGAATACTTTGCCTTAATGTTCACCAGGGAGAAGGACTTTAATGAATATGGGGTTAGAATAGAACAATCTAATGCGCCTGAGCATGTTGAAGTTAACAAAGAGGCATTGTTGGAGTTTCTGAGAAATATAAGGATCGATAAGTTCCAGAGCCATACGGGATATGCCCCAGGTTACCACCGGAAGTGAGGGAAGATTTGGGTGTGGTGCATATGATGATTTTTGCATCCACCCTGGCCACAGGAGTGGTACCAGAGGACTGGGGTTAGGCATCTGCTGATACATTGTTGAAGAGCAATAATGGAGTTAATCCTGGGAATTATAGACCAGTGAGTCTTACATCCGTCTGGGCAAACTATTGAAGAGAATTCTTAGGGGCAGGATTTACGTGCATTTGGTGAAGCATTGTCTTATTCTGAACAGTCAGCACGGCTTTGTGAGGCAAAGGTCGTGCCTCGCGAGCCTGATTGAATTCTTTGAGGAAGTGACAAAACAAATCAGTAGTAGACGTGGCGTATATGGACTTCAGTAAGATGTTCGAAAAGGTTCCCCAAGGTGGGCTCATTCTAAAGTCCTGAGGCATGGAATCCATGGAAACTTGGCTGAGTAGATTCAAAATTGACTCGTGTGCAGATGGTAGCCGATGGAGCATATTCTGCCTGGAGGCCGTATAGTGTTCTGAGACCCCTGTTCTTTGTGACTTTTATAAATAACTTCAATGAGGAAGTGAAGGGGTGGGTTTCTAAGTCTGAGATGACACAAAGGTTGCAGGTATTGTGCATAGTAAAGTTTGTGGGATATAATCAGGATGCAGAGATGGGCAGAGAAGTGGCAGATGGAGTTCAATCTGGAAAAGTTGTGAAGTGATTCACTTTGGAAGATTGAACTTGGAGGTGGAGTAAATGGTTAATGGCAGGATTCCTAGCAGTGTGGAGCAACAGAGGGATCTAGGGGTCAAAGTTTGTAGATCTCTCAACGTTGCCCTGCAAGTGGTTAGGGTGATTAAGAAGCATTATGAAGTGCTAGTCTTCATTAGTCAGAGGACTGAGTTCAAGAACCAAGTGGTAATGTTCTGATTAAACCACACTTGAAATATTGTGTTCCATTCTGGTTACCTCATTATATGAAAGATGAGAAAGCTGTGACCAAGATGCTGCCTGCATTAGGGTGCACGTTTTATGAGGAAAGGTTAAATGAACTAGGCTTTTTCTCTTACAAGTGAAGGAAGATGAGAGGGAAATTGATATAGGTGTATAATATTGTTGGACGCAGGCAGAGTGGAGAGCCAGCACCTTTTCCCAGAGCAGCAAAGACCAATACTTCTGTTTTCATACAGCATCCACTCACAATATACAGAAAGCTGTCGGGTCTGCAAAAAAAGTCACTGAGTACAATCTACCATCACTACAGAACTAGTAAGTGCCCAGGACAACGAAGCTGACAAGAAAATTCATTGCAGACACGACCCACCCTGCAAACTGACTTTCCAAAAGCTCCCTTCTAGAAAGTGCTATAGGTTATCAAAACAAAAACTTCACACCATTAGGAGAGCCCTATTGGCTCTCCAGATTTCCTTCTCCAGCCCTTTATTGCTTTCACCAACATTCCAACTTTCTACCTCACCCCTCTCCTGGTTTCACCAATCACCTGTCACCTTGTACTTCTTCCTCCCCTCCCTCCCCACCTTCTTATTCTGACCTCTCCTCTTCCTTTCTAGTCCTGAAGAAGGGTCTCGGCCCTAAACGTCGACCGTACTCTTTTCCGTAGATGCTGCCTGGCCTGCTGAGTTCCTCCAGCATTTTGTGTGTGTTGCTTGGATTTCCGGCATCTGCAGATTCACTAGTGTTTGATGTAGCAGAAGGTTACCTGCTATGTTGAGGCAGCTGGAATTAGATTGGCATCATGTTCGATGCAGACATGATTGTAATGACCAAAGGCCCTGTTTCTATGCTGTTCCACGTTCTCTGCTTTGAATCTTCTGAATGTTCCACACCCAACGAGGAAAACAAGCTCTATGTATCTTTACAGGGCATTGTCAGCAAGAAAATATTATAGGATTTCAGAAGCAAAGCAGAGTCATCCCTTTGCTTAAGGGCCTTGTCGGTAATTCTGATGTCAACTTGGGAATGCTTATTAGAGTGAATGATTCTGTAACAATGGGCCTTTGAAAGAAATGCACAGAGCCATCTAATTCTTGAGGCACAAGCAACCTCTTGTGGTAAGTGTCATGATTACAGCTGCCTGCTGCTGTTTGTAAACAGGTACAGTAATGCAAAAACACAGGCTCCAGGACGTCACTCGAAATTTTCAAATTTCAGATTGCCGTGACACAGGCCAGGCAGCAAGCTCGCTGTAGGAGCAGTAAAGGGAGTGGTGTGATTTTTGGAAATTCATTTCTGCTTTGGTCAGGTCGGTGACGCGGAGGCACAGCTAGTAGACAGCCTCAGGGACTGTCTGTGCGGAGCTTCCGTGCTCTCTCGGTGATCGTGCGGGTTTGCCTACAGGTGCTCCAGTTTCCTTCCACATCCCAAAAAGTGTAAGGGCCAGCAAGTTAACTTGTGCCCTAAATTGCCCCTGTTGTGCAGATGAGGGGTAGAATGTAGGTGGTGGGGTGGGGGCGGGGGGGATGCCTGAGTCCACTCGGTCTTTCCCTACGATTTGATGAGTGAGCATTCCAAAACCTGGAAGGGAGAACTGAGGGTCCGAGTGTGTCACGTTCAAGCACTCTTATAAAATGAGGCATGATCCTGTTGAAGATACATTAGGCGGGTGTTCACATGGGGAAATACGCACTGTGAAAAAGCAGGCTGTTTCCTGACAGCACCGCTCCCAATATTACACAATACGTTACTTCAGAAGAAGCGGTCAACCCTCAGATGCATGGCAGTCACGGAGCAGTCACACGCTTCGACCGAGGAGAAAGGGGGCTGCAGGGGAGAGGAAGATAGGTCTAACCTCACTCAAAGGTCAAACAGCTCCTTCTCAATGAGATACCTATCATGAGCACGCTCTTATGCTTCCAGGAGCCAAGAAGACCTGCTCGTCTCATCACGGGGAGAGCCTGGCCGGAGACGTTGTCAGCCATCTGCTCCAGGACTGATGGGAAGAAATGTCACAATCGCAACATTTTTTGCCTTGGTGTCTCCAGAGACAGACGCACTGCTGGTCGGAGGACACACCACATGCCAATCAACATTTGGTCCCTCCCAAATCAATGGTGTAATCAATGCACATCTAAATTATTGGTCACCTTAACTGGATTATCTCGCCCAGCCCCATGCTTTAAAAGGTGAGACTTGGCCTTGGCTTGCTCTCTCTTACAGACCACCACATTGGAGGTAAGTGCATTGATTTATGTTTGGGAAGGTCTATCGTTTGTCCTGGTAAGGGAGCCGCAGCTATCCAAGGTCAAGGGGGATAGCTGTCGTAGTGCTTTTCCCTTGTTCTTTGTTAGTGTAACCGTACCCTGTCCCCACACCGCTTCCTGTGTATTGTAGTTGCTTGTGTTGACCCGGCTTCCCCTTTAATAATAAATTCCTTATTATTAAAACTGTGTGTGTCCAGGCCTCTACTGTTGAGACTCAAAGAACCGGTTATTTCCATCACCACACTTGGTGATCTCCACGTCACTGCTCACATCGGCGAAATAGAGCTCCACACATTCTTTAAGTGTGGCTTAAATCAGGAAACACTGTTGTACCAAGCCTTGAAAGTAATTGGGATGGAAATGCATCCATTCATGTGTAATGCGCTGTGAGGCTATGTTGACACCCATCCATTTGCCATCCACTGAGTTGTAAAGAGTTCCACAAGAAAATCATACTTGATTTATTTGTTTGGTGAGTTAGCTATTTATCTATTGAAACACAGTGTGGAACAGGTCCTCTGGGCTTTTGAGCTGTGCCGGCCAGCAACCTCCGATTTAACCCTAGCCTAATCACTGGACAATTTACGACAAGTTAAGGTACCAACCAGTACATCTTTATACCGTGGGAGGAAACTGGAGCAACCGGAGATAACACCGACAATCATAGGGAGAACATACAAACTCCTTGCAGATTGTGGCAGGAGTGTTGGCAGAATAACCACAAATTACCAGGTTTAACTTCAGAGTTGTGCCCGTGCACTCAACACTCCACTGAGCTCAGTCATACCAAGTTTGCCCTGAGGCTAAAAATCTGATTTCCAAAATGATGACGTCGTGACCAATTATTATTACATAAAGAATCAAAAAATTCCTTTCCCTGTTTGTTAATCCGAGTTTGGAATGAATGATTCTTCACAGATGTGATGGAGGGCTAGTTTTCAATAAAACGATCAGAAGAAATAAATATTAAATATAAACCAGAAGAATTTATGATGAAAGGTATTCTAACCTTTGAAAGATTTGTTTGAAACCTTATGGGTAACTGGCTCAATACATGTGCATTCCAAAAGACAAAAATCATCTGTTTAAAGACATTGAATAGATGTTCAAACTAAAGCATAACAATATGTGCCTTGGAAGTGATCTATTTCATTAACATTGCATTAGCACATTCTACTGCATGCACTTGGTTGAAAGTGGGTGTTCAACATTGTCTGGTGGGATCAGCTTTCTTACTGAACACAGTGAATGAATACATTTCACAAAATTTGCAGACGATTGGTTCATTGCTGAAGAGCAACATTTCAAAGGCTTGAGCTGAGCCACTAAAGTATTTATCTTACAGACGGGGTTATCTGGATATGTGCTCAAGCAGAAATAAGAGGATTGCTTATTCAAGGGTTAAACCAATTAGAACAATGCCACAGTGTCACATGGTTTTTTTCACATTTACTTACTTCAAATTTTATTCTTCTCTAGGGGCTATTGCCCAAAGTTACAGCTTAGAGAAATAATAAAAGATTGTCTATTCCTTGTACTAGTGCAATTTCTCATAAATAAAACAATTTTAGTCCAACGCATGCTGGAAAAAGTACACTCAGTGGCCACTTTATTAGGTACATCTCTAAACATGCTTGTTAATGCAAACACCTAATTGGCCAATCATGTAGAAGCAACTCAATGCTTAAAAGCAGGCAGACATGGTCAAGAGGATCAGCTGTCGTTCAGCCCAAACATCAGAATGGGGAGGAAACGTAATTAAGTGACTGGCGGTGGATGTTTTTTCTGGCGCCAGTCGGGGTGGTTTGTGAATCTCAGAGACTGCCAACCTCCTGGGAATTCCACACACAACAATATCTAGAGTTCACAGAGACTGGTGCCAGAAACAAAAGAAACATTCTGTGGGTGAAAATGCCTTGGTTCAAGGTGACAGGTAGCTCAAATAACCACATGTTAGTGGTGGGCAGAAGAGCATCTTTGAATGCACAGCAAGTAGAACCTTGAAGTGGATGGGCTACGACAGCAGAAGACAACACCAGGTTCCATTCCTGTACCTAATAAAGTGGCCACTGAGTATATAACTCATAGAAAATTGCAGAATAACAACAAAGCATGATTTGTATTTTTCATTTGCTAAATATTAACAACAAAGGCTAGGTGTTATAATTTTGAATTATATGTTTAAATTAAAAACTTATATTTCAATCTTCAGAGCTCAGCATTTTATGAGTGTCAGTTACTTAGTTAGGGAAAACACGCCCAACATATCATACAAAATCTGCCTCTACCTTTCCATTAAATGTGCAGGTCCTTTTGGCTGAGACACCATATTGTCATTTGCTACAATTGTCTTGTGTTTGAAAAATATAATGAGTTCTGCACACTTCATTAATATTTGCAAATGCAGTGGATTCCGGTTAATTGGGACCCGTACATTTGGTCCAATGAAGCAGCTGCCCCAATTAGCCAAAGTTTCATGAATACACAAGTTAAAACGATACAAAATAGACAAATTACCATTTAACTAAGTAACAAATTATGTATTCAAAGGAAATGCAGAACAATTAGAACACTACTTTTACTACAGCTGGATGTCTGTCATATCCGTCGATGACAGGATACCGATACTGGAGCATTTCTAAAGTGGAAAAGCTGTTGCATGTCCCTTGACCTCAGAAGTCTGGATCCAGTGAGGCGAGTAGACATCGCAACTGGGATGCAGTTGATGACCATGACTTCTTCAATGCCTTGTCATGCCTTTCGCTCTCCATGTAGCATTACTGGCTGTTGGTTCTCACTGTAGATCTTATCTGGCCTGTCTGCCGGAGCTGACTTCATATGCTAGGACAGCCATATCCCCACCTCATTGGGGTATCCATCCCGCCAGCTAACCTCACCAGTGTGTGCTGCCATATTCTTTCCATTGACTGTAAATACGTAAACAGAATCAGCGCAGACCTCGGATGCAAATTATGGGCTGCCTTCTTATAATGCAAAACAGATTGCATTTAATATGTCAGTAGGATTTGGGTAATATTGTAAATTTATTGTTTGATTAAGCATTCTTTGTTGTTCACTTAATTCATGACAAGTTATATGGAAAAGTATGTGAATGGCATTCACCATTATACCACTAAGTCGTAAGTGAGCGCCTCACAAAAGTAAAACTGAAGTGGACATGCTATCCCCACCTCTGCGTTTTTCTTTTGATTAGTTTTAAATTTTGAAGTTACAAAACTTAACAGTACCAACGACTAAGTTTTAAAACAAACCTGAGACAACTACCTACCTGTTGAAGTTCAGAATGTTTTCAAATAGTTCAGGAGCTTAAGATTGATGAATTGATGAATCAAATTTTCAGAACAAGACGTACAAACAAGCATCTGCAGTATACTTTGTGTGAATTCTATTTTGCAAACTGCACATTGTATGTTTCATGAGAGGTCGGCAAAATCAAATTTTATACCTATTACCGCATGAGTTCCTTTTGAAATATAATGCCTATATGTTTGCAGCCCTGCCTATAACTACAAAAAAAGCCAAATAAAGCAAATGTTATCAGAAAAGGAAAAATAGAGCACAATGTCTGTACTTCATTTAGCTTCTGTGGAACTTGCATCTGGGAGCACTTAGCACAAAAATGATTACATTACTACATTATTGCAGGGTTTGAACTGAATGGGTCATTCGTCTGATGAGAAAAGTAGTGACTAACTGTTGTTAAAAACACAATAAAAATTGGACAGAAATGATTACATGCTTGAAGCACTTGCTCTGATATAAGGAGCACAGCTCAAGTGGTTTATTGCACTTTTGCATGATGGATACATTTACTGATGTAGAAATAATGCCAGATTTAAACCTGAAATCTGCACCACTAAATACTACTTCTTCATATTGTTCATTGTTAGAAATATCGAAGTATCTTTCATGGCAGTAAATTCTATAGATATTTCACAGCAGGAGAAAATAGCCATGTTTGATTTTATATGGAAAGATGAGAACACCTGTAGTTGTTAATAGCTGTTGTTAACCAAAATAATTTAAGTGGCAGCCATGGAATCCTGAGCTTGCTTGTGATCTGAACACTCCAATGGATAATATCAGTCCTTTTGGATTCACTAGACAGTATACATCGATTTTAAAAAGGTGAGCATGCAACTGATTCTACTCGACAGATGCTTTTATTTTTCATTTCTTCCTGCATGGAAACCAAATTCTCACACCAAAGTTATAGTCATAGTGTGGAAAAACTTGGACAGAGTGGCATTTGTGAAATGAGTCCAAGAGAGCTTCATTTATATCAGGGACCTACTGGAGATAATATGATATTGGACCTCCTCCTGGGGAATGACATAGGGCAGGTGGCAGAAGGGTCTGTCGAAAAGAACATTGGGTCCAGTGAACAATTTTAAATTAGGCAAGGAAAAGGATATGGTTGATTCACAGGTTAAGGTCCTGAACTGGGGCAGAGCAAATTTATGGGTTCTCACAGACGAGATTGCTAGCCGGGAAAGGAGCATCTGCCGAGTGGATGACATTTAAAAGTGTGGTGTTCAGAGTTCAGGGGCTGCACATTCCTGTCAGGGTGAAAGACAAGGCTGATAGGTTTTGGGAACCGGGCTGATGAGAGATATCAAGTATCTGGTTAGAAAAAGAGGGAAGCTCACATTGCACACAATAAAGTCAAGTTTATTGTCATTTAACTATATACACTTAAGTAACCTATATAAACAGACAAGGTATATAGAAACAAGACAATATTTCCCCAAATCAGGGTGTAAGCACGTAGTGCACATAACACACGATAACTAATGAAGAGCAAACACGAGAAAATCTGCAGATGCTGGGAATTCAAACAACAGCACACAAAATGCTGGTAGAACACAGCAGGCCAGGCAGCATCAATAGGGAGAAGCGCTAACCGTCCTGACGAAGGGTCTCGGCCCGAAACGTCGACAGCGCTTCTCCCTATCGATGCTGCCTGGCCTGCTGTGTTCTACCAGCATTTTGTGATAACTAATGAAGGTAAGGATAAAATCACACTTAAATAACAAACTAAAGTGCATTAATATTAAATATTGTAAGGCACGGAACAGATTAACCAGTGACACTTTGAATACAATGCGGCCGGAAGTTCAGAAGCCTCATGGTCTGGGGGGAAGAAATGTTCTCATCCTGACTGTTCTTGTTTTGTGCATCAGAGTCTCCTGCCTGAAGGTAGAAAGTCAGAGGATGCTGGACGGATGGGTGGAATCCTTTATAATACTAAGGGAGATGCCTATGATCCTCTCACAGTCCTTCGTAGGGATTTCTGGCCCGATGCTCGGCTGCTCCCTCACCAGGTGGAGATGCAACGTGTTAGGAAACTCTCAATGGTGCTCCTGTGAAACACAGTTAAGATGGGGGGGGGGGGAAATGTGGGGGGGGGGGGCCTTCCTGGCCTCAATCTTCTTAGGAAGTGGAGGCGCTGCTGAGCCTTGTTCAGGGAGGTGAAATTAAGGGATAACGTGAGGTCATCCGTGATGCGAACTCCCAGGAACTTGGTGCACTTACCTCTGCCATTCATTCTCAGAGGGGATGGTCCATCTGCACAATCAACTGGGAACAAGTGAAACTCCTAGTGCCTACAAAATATGTAGGAATGCACTGAAGAGAAAAGTTAGGAGGGCAGAAAAAGGATTTGAGAAGGATCTGACAAGCAACATGGAGCAAAATCCCAAGAGGCAACTACCTGGGGGAAGCAACAGTGGCCATGCCTCTAGCACTGAATTGGGCCCTGTGGCTCAGAAGGGTAGGGAACGGAAGAGGAGGGCAGCAGTAATAGGGGACACTATAGTTAGAAGGAACACATAGGCGATTCTGTGGACATGAAAAAGAAATAAGGATGGTAGTTTGCCTCCCAGGTGACGGGGTTCATAATGTTTCTGAGTATGTACACAATATCCTGAAATGGGAGGGTGAGCAGCCAGAGGTCGTGGTACATGCTGGTACCAATGACACAGGTAGAGAAAGGGAGGAGGTCCTGAAAGCAGAATACATGGAGTTAGGAAAGAAGCTGAGAAGCAGGACCTCAGAGGTAATGATCTTAGGATTGCTGCCTGTGCCACGCAACAGTGAGTTTAGGAATAGAATGGGGTGAAGGATAAATGAGTGGCTGAAGGATTGGAGGAGGGGGCAGGGATTCAGATTTTTGGATCATTGGGACCTCCTCTGGGACTGGTGTGACCTGTACGAAAAGGATGGGTTGCACTTGAATCCAAGAGGGATCAATATCCTGGCGAGGAGGAATGCTAAGGCGGCTGGGGAGAGTTTAAACTAGATGCGCAGGGGGTGGAAACCGGAGTGAAGAGGCAGGGGATGGGGAGGTTGGAGCACAAGTAAAGACAGCTTGTAGGGAGTTTGTGAGGAAGAATAGGCAGATGTTAGAGCAAAGATGCACAAGGCCTGATGGTTTGAGATGTGTCGATCTTAATGCAAGGAGTATCATAAAAAAGGCAGATGAACTTAGAGCATGAATCAATATGTGGAACTGTGACTTTGTGGCCATTAGAGGCTTGGATGTCTCAGGAGCAGGAAAGGCTGCTGAGTGTGCCAGGCTTTCAATGTTTCAAAAAGGACAGAGGGAGGCAAAAGAGGTGGGGGGGGGGGCATGGCATTGCTCATTAGGGATAGTGTCATGGCTGCAGAAAAGGAGGAAGTCATGGAGGGATAGTCTACTGAGTCAGTGTGGGTGAAAGTCAGAAACAGGAAAGGGGCAATAACTCTACTGGGTGTTTTTATAGGCCCCCCAATAGTAACAGGGATATCAAGGAGCAGATAAGGAGGCAGATTCGGGAATGGTGCAATTATAATAAGGTTGTTGTGACGGGAGATTTTAACTTCCCTAATATTGATTGGCATCTCCTTAGTGCAAGGGGTTTAGATGGGGTGGAGTTTGTTAGGTGTGTTCAGGAAGGCTTCCTGATGCAATATGTAGATAAGCCAGCTAGAGGAGAGGCTGTACTTGATCTGGTATTGGGAAATGAACCTGGTCAGGTGTCAGATCTCTCAGTGGGAGAGCATTTTGGAGGTAGTGACCACAGCTCTAGCTCCTTCACGATAGCATTGGAGAGGGATAGGAACAGACAACTTGGGAAAACATTTAATTGGGGTAAGGGGAAATATGATGCTATTAGGCAGGAACTTGGGAGCTTAAATTGGGAGATTTTCTCAGGGAAATCCACAGCAGAAATGTGGCAAATATTCAGGGAACATTTGCATGATGTTCTGCATTGGTATGTTCCATTGGGGCAGGGAAAGGATGGTAGAGTTAAAGAACCATGGTGTACAAAGTATGTAGAAAATCTAGCTAAGAAGAAAAGCTTATAAAAGGTTCAAGAAACTAGGTACTGATAGAACTCTAGAAAATTACAAGGTTGCTAGGAAGGAGCTTAAGAATGGAATAAGGAGAGGCAGAAGGGGCCGTGAGAAGGCCTTGGTGAGCAGGATTAAGGAAAACCCCAAGACATTCTACGAGTATGTGAAGAGCAAGAGGATGAGCCGTGTGAGAATAGGACCAATCAGGTGTGGTGGTGGAAGCGTGTGCACGGAGTTGGAGGAGGTAGCAGACGTACTTCATGAATACTTTGATTCAGTATTCACCAGGGGAAAAGACCTTGGCAATTGTGGGAATGATTTACAGCAGACTGAAATGCTTGAGCATTTAGACATTAAGAGGACGTGCTGGAGCTTTTGAAAAGCATTAAGTTAGTTAAGTCACCAGGACCAGATGAGATGTACCCCAGGCTACTGTGGGAAGTGAGGGAGGAGATTGCTGAGCCTCTGGTGATGATCTTTACATCATCGATAGGCACTTGCAGGGATATCTGGTTTATCTCATACAACAGGTGATGTTCCAGAGGAATTTAGAGTGACAGGTGTGGTACCATTGTTTAAAATGGATAGCAAAGACAAGCTAGGAAATGACAGGCCAGTGAGTCTGACATTGGTGTTAAGTAACTTATTGGATGGAATTTGACAGATTGGATCCATCAACATTTGGAAAGAAAGCTCTGATTCACGACTGTCAGCATGGCTTTGTGTGTGGGAAATCATGTCTGGGAATTTTTCAAAGAGGGTAGATGAGGGTAGGGTACTGGATGTTGTCTGGATAGTCTTCAACCAGGACCTTCAACAAGGTCCCAAATGGCAAGAAGGCTCAATTGCATGGGATTTAGGGGGAAGTAGCAAATTGAATACATAATTGGCTGGGTGGTAGGAACAGAAGGTGATGATTGAGGGTTGTTTCTCGGACTGGAGGCACATGTTAAGCAGTTTGCCACAGGGTTCGGTGTTGAGACACTTGGGGTTTGTAATTTATACCAATGATTTGGATGTGGACGTGCGTGGAACGGTTAGTAAGTTTGTGGATGATACTGAAACAGCAAGTGTTGTAGATAGTATAGAAACTCATAAAAAATTACAGAGGTGTCTTGATCAGCTAGATAAGTATATTGAGTATTGGCTCATGGCTTTCAATTCAGAAAAAATGAGATATTGCATTTTGGGAAATGAAAACAGGCTACACTTGTACAGTGAGGTGAGATGGACAGAGGGACCCTGGAGTGCAAGTGAGTTGTTCACTGAAAGCAGCTTCTCAGATAGGGTAGTGAAAAAAGAATTTGGCACCCAGCCTTCATTGGTCAGAGCACTGAGTAGAGGAATTGGAAAATTATGTTGTGGTTATACAGTACAAGATGTCGGTGAGACCTCGCTTGGAGTATTGTTCAGCATCTTATAGAAAAGGTGCTAATAAACCAAAAAGATTTACCATGAGGTTGCCTGGATTTAGGGGCCTGAAATACAAGGAAAGGATCCACAGACCAGAACTGTGAAATACTCCTGATGCAAGATAACTAGACTTTTATAAACCTGCAACATAACTATTTGACTTATGAACTCAATGTGTTGACTAATAAAGGCAAGCATGCCGTATAGCTTCTCAACCACCCTATCAACTTGTGGGGCCACTTTCGGGGAGCTATGAATTTAGACCCTAGGATCCATCTGCTCACCAACATTGTTAAGGGTCTCTCTCACTTTTGACCTACCATGGTGTAATACTTCACATTTGGCTAGGTTAAACTCCATCTGTCATTTCTCTGTCCACCTCTGCAGCTGATCTATATCCCGTTGTATTCTTTTCCAGTCTTCTATGCTACCTACAACTCTGTCAATCTTTGTATCCTCTGGAAACTTACTTATCCACCCAACTACTTTATCATCCATGTCACTGATCACAAAAAGCAGATGATGCCAATACAGATTCCTGCGGAACACTGCTAATCACACACTTCCATCTAGAATAAGTCCTTTCAAACACTACCCTCTGTCTTCTATTAATAGGCATCCATTAGTCTCAAGAGACCATGGATTTGCGCCTTGGAAAGTTTCCAGGGCGCAGGCCTGGTCAGGGTTGTATAGGAGACCAGCAGTTGCCCATGCTGCAAGACTCCCCTCCATACCATTGATGTTGTCCAAGGGAAGGACAAGGGCCGGTGTCGTCATAGAGTAATGTGTTGTTAAGTGTCTTACTCAAGGACACAACACGTTTCCTTAGCTAAGTCTCGAACTAGCAACCTTCAGATCACTAGACTAACACCTTAACCACCTGGCCACATGCCAAAACTCTAGTCTTCTAGTGGCAAGTCAATTCTCCATTGACCCCGTGTATCTCAATCTTCTGAATGAGTTTTCCTTTGTGGCACCATGTCAAATGCCTTATGAAAATCCATGTGAACAACATCCACAGCCCTACCTTCATCAATCACCTCATCAAAAAACTCAAGTTAATAAATCATGACTTACCCCACGCAAAACCATGCTGGCTGCCCCTAATCGGGCCATGGTTTTCCAAATGCTCATAAATTCTATCCCTAAGAATTGTTTCCAGTAACTTCCCTACCACTAGTGTGAGACTCACCGGTCTATAGTTTCCAAGATTATCCACGGTTCTCTTCTTGAATAATGGAACATTTTCTACTCTCCAGTCCTCTAGGAACTCGCCTGTGGCTGGAGAGGATATGGTGATATTGGTCGAGGCCTCAACAATCTCTTCATTTACCTCTCTCAATAACCTGGGCTATATCCCATCAGGTCTGGGGTGTTATCCACCTTATCCACCTTTTAATGTTCTTTAAAAGATCCAATACTTCCTCCTCCTCTACCTCAATGCTCCAGCGTATTAATAGGCTCAGCACTGACCTCCCTATCTTCCACATCCTTCTCCTGGGTAAACACTGGTGTGAAGTATTCATTTAGGACCTCACCCATATCCTCCACACCCAAGCAAATGTTTCCCCTTTATCCTTGAGTGGCTCTACCCTCTCTATAGTTATCCTTTGTATTTCATGTACAGTATGTATAGAATGCTTTAGGGTTCTCTTTACTCCTACTAGCTAAGGACTTGCCATGGGCCCTTCTCGTTTTCCTAATTCCCTTGAGTGTTTTTCTGACTTCTCTATAAGCCTCAAGGGCTCTGTTTGATTCCAGCTTCCTGAGTTTTACTGGTTTTCCCTTTTCCTCCTTGACTAAGTTCATCACCTCTCTCAACATCAAAGGTTCTCTTTCCTTGGTTTTCCTTCTGAATGGAACATACCTTTAAACACCCTCCACATGTTGATATGGACTTGCCCAAAAGCGGCTGTTCCCAATTAACTATCCCTACTTTGAGGGATATGTGGTTTGCAGTGAGATGGACTGGGACTTGAGGTTGACAGGAAATTTGGCTGGGGAAAGGAAAGTCATGTGAGGCTGGAGGGCTAAGAGGGTAGTTTGCTGCAGTTGTGGTTGGTGTGTCTCTGTGTTGGGGGGGGGGTGTTGTGGCAGAGCAGCAGGGGATTGGTTGGAAAACAAATCACCTGCCTTAAGGGGATTGAATAGTCCCCAGTGCTGCACTGCTCAGGTGAACCACTGCAAGTCAAGCAGAAATGGGCCTGACAGGAGATTTGATTACGCAGGCCATGAAGACAATTGAATATAACTGAAGCAATGTCCAGCCATTGAAAACCACAACAAGGTCCTCAGCACACTAAAGCATTAGACAGACAGGGATCCTGGAACAAAGATTGCAGACTTTGAAAATGTAATTGAAAATTGGGAACTACACGAAATATTCAATTAGTTGAGAAGCCTATTGAAACTGGAGACGAATCTTTGGTTTTGAACATGGATATAGATTATAAATTACAGAAGTTATGTTAAAGTGGTATTAAGCACTGATTAAGTCTCAGCTGGAATACAAGAATCCTCCAAAGAGTCAGATCAGGCAATTACCACGAATCACTTTCATAACGTTTTCCAGTACATAAAAGCATAAATGTCTGGGTCCTTTGTGTTAGTCACCTTTTTTGCTTTGCATGTGGATTTTTTTTTACGTTGTAAATGACACTGGCATCTAATGAAAACAGACAATATCATAATCATGCATCATGTCTCAAACTTTACTTTTGAGCAAGGGCACGTGAAAATTATGCCAGTGGATTGACCATGACTGCTTCCATGTGACTTGCTAAAACTATCTAGCAAAATATCTATTCACGCCTATTAGTTCACAAGCGCAAAACTCAAAAACATGCTCCTTGAAGCTAACTGCACCATATTTAGTTTATATTGCTCCTTGTCCTTATCCATATACAAGGACATTCTTGGCAACTTGTTCCATCGAGAATTGATCTCATATTTCCATGATTTGGAGGCGCCAGGTTTTGGTCTACCAAAGCACTCGAGATCCAGGGCACCCATGTTTCTATTCACATCCAGTAGCAGTACTCTCGCTCTGAAAGATACTGGAGAGCCATATTTCTTGCTAGCAAATGCAGTGCCAGGTATCTCTGATCCATTGTCCAGTATCTCTGGGAAAGAGAATCTAACTCTGACATGGATGTATGGTTATGGCCAAGTGCAGAAGCAGAGACACTGAAGTGGATGAAAAGTTCACTGACTCTTAATAAGAACTGTGCACAATTAATGGAAAAACTATAAATGCTAAACTAACAGGGACGTTAACTAAACACTCTCAAACTGAAAGCCAGTACCAACAGTGTGGTTCAGAAACAGCAAATGCACACTAAATACAAATATCGCTCATTTACAGTGACAATCAAAAGGTAAGCAGGGAGCATTGATGTTGCTTTCGGTCAGGACTAAAATGAGGGGAAGGGAGTTAAATACCACAATGGAACATTAATTGGTTGAAATATGCATACTCATGAGTGTGATTGCTGATCCCATTCAGCAGCCCACCTGCAAAGTCCCCCAGACCCCACTGCAGAGTCTGTGGTAGTGACAGAGCCCCCCACCCCTCCCTCGGCACGGCTCCCAAGGTGCCATAGACAAATTCCTGCTAGAAGTCCTGGATGACAGGCATGTCCAGAACGTCATGGTCCAGAACCCAAGGATGTTCCTCAGCGCTATACCCCTCCAAATCCATGTAATACCTGACCTACCCCTGGTATGATGCAGGAGGCACTGCTCAGAATAGACCAGGAAACCACCTATCAGAGGGAAAAGTGGGGGTGGGGAAAGAAATCACTGGGTAACATAAACACCTCGTGAGTTTTCATCAATGATTGTAGGCATAAGCTATAGGAGACTTTGTTGATAGCATTCTCCACCACAAACGGTCCCACTTAGCATGGAGCCAACTTACAGCTCTCAACTTTCAAAGGAAGATCTCTTGACACCAGCCAGAATTTCTCCCCCAGCTTGAGTGACCTCACCAGTCAGCAGAGCCAATCAGCCGCATTGTTTCTGAGCGCACAGCAGGGAGGCCCTGGCCTGTCTCCACATACACTTGTGCCGCTGGACCAAACTCTTCAGCAGCAGGAACCCCCACATCAATCTCTTGGTCAGGGAAGAGCGGTGACTGGAATCCCTTCTGGCATTCAAAGTGGGGGGGGGGACAATTTGAGGTTATTGTGGGCAATCTCTGCCCATACCAGCTGGGAGGTCCAGGCATTAGGGTAGGAGAGACAAGGCAACACAGGGTTCTCTCCGGCTCCTGATTCACTCTCTCAGTTGGAGGTGGAAACCAGATGGGAGGCTGGCTGTGGCTTCCAAAAGAGAACAGAAAGCCTTCTAGAAGTAGTACATGAACTGTGATTCTTGATCAGACACTTTGCCCTGAGGGAAGCTGAGCAGCCTGAACCATGGGGGTGGCAGTCTCACGAGTTGACGGGAGCTTGGGGAGAGTAGTGAAATGAGCAGCCTCGAACAGCCAGTGCACAACCACCAGAACGTTAGTGTTTCCATCTGAAAGAGGCAGGCCAATGATCAAATCCATAGAGAGATCAGACCAAAATCATTTCTTTATAAATTTCAGGCTCCCTTGAACTTCCAAGTGGGAAGAGCGACTCCACTCCTGTCAGGCCTGTAGGGGCCTGAACCCGGGTCTTCGTCCTGTGTGGTGAACTATGTGCCTGTCTGGACGCGCCCCCTGCTGACTGCTCCTGTGGCTCCTCCCACAGGCCCCTGTATAAAGGCGATCTGAGGCCTGACGCTCGGCCTCAGTCTCCAGGACATAGTATGATAGACACTCACTCCTGGTTCCTTCTTCCAGTCAATAAAAGCCGATATCTCGCCTTACGTCTCAGTGTGAGTTATTGATGGTGCATCAATTTTATTGACTGGAAGTTTTAAAACATGGAACCCGTTTTGCGTCCGGACCAGTTGGACCCTGACGCAGCTCTCGCTTTTGAACACTGGCTTGCCTGCTTCCAATCGTACTTGGAGGAGGTTCGTGCAACTGAACCCGCCGTTATGCACAGAATTCTACTCTCGAGGGTCACCCCCAAAGTTTACTCCATTATCCGGGACCTGCCGACCTACGAAGGGGCACTGGACGCCCTCAAAAGACAGTACCTGCGGCCGGTGAACACCGTCTACGCAAGACATCGTTTAGCTACCCGGCAACAGCGGCCTGGCGAATCGTGCGCTGAGTTTCTCCGAGCACTACAGACACTCGTCCGACCTTGCGACTGCAAGACGCTGACGGCAGAACAGCATGCGGAGCTGCTGGTGCGAGACGCCTTTGTGACGGGACTGAGGTCAGTGTACATGCGCCAGCGGCTGCTGGAAAACTCAGACCTTACCTTAAGCTCGGCGATAGAGACGGCCAACGCTCTAGAAGCTGCTTTGCATAATGATGACGCTGTCCAGTCGCGCGATTCCCCGCCGGTTCCGTGGACACCTCAGACCCCGCCACCGCCGGCTCCCGGGAGCGAATTCGCCAACGCTGCCAGTCGCGATTCCATGAGCTCCCCGACCCTGACCACGGCTGTGGCCCGTCAGAAGCCCGTGTGTTATTTCTGCGGCCATAAAAAACATTCTCGACCAAAGCACCCCACACCAGCTTGCAAGGTCCATGATGGACATCCGGGTGGAGGGGCACAGGACTAGACACGGGCAGCACTGGGAGTTTTATTCACCCGGACACAGTGCAACGCTGTGGACTCGCAACGCGGCCGGTCAGTTGGAGGTTCCATTTGGCTTCTGGGCCGCAGTCTGCAGACATCCAGGCGGGTTGTGTAGCGACTTTGGTGGTGCAAGGCACAGAATATCGGAACTTTGAGCTCCTGGTCATGCCTAATCTGTGCGCACCTGTGCTATTGGGGCTGGACTTCCAGAGCCATCTCGAAAGTGTGACTATGGTATACGACGGGCCCCTCCCACCGCTTACTGTCCGGAATCCTCAGTTTTGTGGGACTTCTTCACATACCCCGCTACTGACCACACACACACACACGGGCACACACACATCCCATCCAGCACCAGGCCGGCAGCTGTGCTACCGACACCACTTGCAGCCTCTCCACTCTCAAGGTCCCTCCCCCACCGCTGTTCGCCAACCTGACCCCCGACTGTAAACCTGTGGCAACCAAAAGCAGGAGGTACAGCGCGGGGGACAGGGCCTTCATTCAGTCGGAGGTGCAGCGGCTACTCAGGGAGGGGATCATTGAGCCAAGCTCAAGCCCTTGGAGGGCCCAGATGGTTGTTGTTCGGACTGGGCAGAAAAATAGGATGGTGGTGGACTATAGTCAAACCATCAATAGGTTTACGCAGCTTGACGCGTACCCCCTACCCCGCATCGCGGATATGGTCAACCAGATTGCTCAGTACAAGGTGTACTCGACAATAGATCTGAAATCCGCTTATCACCAGCTCCCCATCTGCCCAGAGGACCGCCCCTACACCACCTTCGAGGCGGGCGGCAGGCTCTATCACTTCCTGCGCGTCCCTTTCGGTGTCACGAATGGTGTCTCTGTCTTCCAGAGGGAAATGGACCGGATGGTGGACCAGTACCAACTGCAGGCCACATTTCCCTATCTGGATAACATCACCATCTGTGGTCACGACAGGCCAGATCACGACGCCAACCTCCAACAATTTCTCCAAGTGGCCGCAGCTCTGAACCTTACTTATAACAGGGACAAGTGTGTGTTCGGAACCACCCGCCTTGCTATCCTTGGGTATGTCGTGGAAAACGGGGTTATTGGCCCTGATCCCGAACGTATGCGCCCCCTGTTAGAACTCCCTCTTCCCACCACTCTCAAGGCCCTCAGACGTTGCCTGGGTTTTTTTTCCTATTACGCCCAATGGGTTCCCCATTACGCAGACAAGGCACGCCCCCTGGTCAAGTCTACCTCGTTTCCCCTCTCTGCTGAGGCCTGCGCGGCCTTCAGCTGCATTAAAGAGGACATTGCCAAAGCTACGATGCATGCAGTGGACGAGACCGCTCCCTTCCAAGTGGAGTGTGATGCCTCCGATTTCGCTCTGGCTGCTACCCTCAATCAGGAAGGCAGACCAGTAGCATTCTTTTCTCGCACCCTCCAAGGCTCCGAAATTCGGCACTCCGCGGTGGAGAAAGAAGCCCAGGCCATAGTGGAGGCTGTTAGGCACTGGAGGCACTATCTTGCTGGCAAACGGTTCACCTTGCTGACCGACCAGCGCTTGGTTGCGTTCCTGTTCAGCAACCAACAGCGGGGCAAAATCAAAAATGATAAGATTTTGCAGTGGAGGATAAAACTCTCCACCTACACCTATGATATCCTGTACCGGCCTGGCAGACTCAATGAGCCCCCTGATGTCCTATCCCGGGGAACATGTGCTAGCACACAGCTCGACCAGCTGTACACCCTTCATGCACAACTTTGCCATCCGGGGGTCACCCGATTTTACCATCTTGTGAAAGCTCGGAACCTGCCGTACTCCCTGGAGGACATCAGGACGATGACCAGGGACTGCCAAATTTGCGCTGAGTGCAAACTGCACTTCTACCGTCCTGACACGGCACAACTTGTCAAGGCCACCCGCCCTTTTGAACGACTGAGTGTTGACTTTAAGGGCCCCCTTCCCTCCACTGACTGCAATGTCTATTTTCTCAGTGTTATTGACGAGTACTCACGGTTCCCCTTTGCCATCCCCTGCCCCGACACCACTGCCACGTCCGTCATAAAAGCCCTGCACCAGCTCTTCACTCTGGTCGGGTATCCCTGCTATATCCACAGTGATAGAGGGTCCTCCTTTATGAGTGAGGAGCTGCGCCAGTACTTGCTAGCTAGGGGCATTGCTACCAGTCGGACCACGAGTTATAATCCCCGGGGTAATGGCCAGGTGGAGCGGGAGAATGCCACAGTGTGGAAGGCCACACTTTTAGCTCTTAAGTCAAAAGGGTTGCCGGTCTCTCGATGGCAGGAGGTCCTCCCTGAGGCACTGCACTCTATCCGCTCTCTGTTATGTACGTCCACCAATGCCACCCCTCACGAACACCTATTCTCTTTTCCCAGGAAGTCTGTCACTGGGACCACCCTACCAGTTTGGCTGACGTCCCCGGGGCCAGTGCTGCTCCGGAAACATGTGAGGAGCAATAAATACTCCCCGCTGGTAGAGAGGGTTCACCTTCTACATGCGAACCCCCAGTATGCTTACGTGGTCTTACCTGATGAGCGGGAGGACACGGTCTCCATCCGCGACCTGGCACCCGCAGGTGCAGCAGACCACTACCCTGAAGGCTCTCCGGTAACTATGAACCCTGCACCAGAGGTGACACCGTGCTCACCAGGCCCTACACAGACTCCTCACGACACTTGTATACCAGGCGTTTCGTACGCATTTATACCAGGCGCCTGGCACATGCGTGAGGGATCACCGGCGCCTAGTGGGCAAGAACAAGCGCAATCTCCGTCCCCTGTGCAATCACCAATGTTGCCGGCATCTATGCGATCACAGCCGGTGCTACGTAGATCGCAGCGACAGATTCGACCACCTGATAGACTTGACTTGTAAGAAACTTCGCCACATGGGGACTCTTTCAAACAAAGGGGGGGGTGAATGTGGTGAACTATGTGCCTGTCGGGACACGCCCCCTGCTGACTGCTCCTGTGGCTCCTCCCACAGGCCCCTGTATAAAGGCGATCTGAGGCCTGACGCTCGGCCTCAGTCTCCAGGACATAGTATGATAGACACTCACTCCTGGTTCCTTCTTCCAGTCAATAAAAGCCGATATCTCGCCTTACGTCTCAGTGTGAGTTATTGATGGTGCATCATCCTGGCAGTCCAGGGCTCTGCCACTGTACCCAAGGGGCAGGGTGAAAAATGAACGCAGGTGCAGGGACCACACAGGAGGCCAGAATGAACACCCAGGCAGCTACTTTAGTGGATATTTTGCCTTTACAGCACAGTTCCAACACAAAGGTAATAACGCAAATTATAAGGCTGGGCAGTGGTTCAACATAACAAAAACAGGAGTTAAAAAGGAGCAGACAGACAATTCCAGAAACACGCAGACTGAATCCAAAGTTCTAAAGCAAAACAGGTCCAGAATACAAAAATAGCAAGTCAAGGGCAAAAAAATACACACTCAAAAGGAATATACCACTGGATTACAAAGCAGGCATACTATCAAGTGCCGGCTCAAAGACCGAGCAAAGAATGGCACAATTAAATACTGCTTAAATACTCAGAATAACTAGGCACGGGTGTAGTCAATTCCCACACAGGTAATGCAGCAAGGCTAGAATGTTTCAAAACCATAAGCCCACTGAGGGCTTCCAGTAGCCAACTGTGGGATGGGCCCCAAAGTCCTGACTCTCCAACACTCAGGGGCACAGACAAACAGCCAGCTGGGAGGTCACCCACCTGGGCCTGGATCTGCCTGTTGGGCAGCCCTCACTTCTTCCTCTATTCCCCAAATTACAGGAACAGCAATGCACAAGCAAGGAAGGATGGGCTCTGGATTGGCATTGTCCTCAGAGATGGTAAACAGGTGGGAGAAAGCGTCAGCCTTGGTATTCTCGCCGTCAGGACGGCAGGTGAGGGTGAAATTAAACCAGGCGAAAAAAAGAGAGCATAGGAGATAAATACTCTGTATAGGAGATAAATTTCTTGGCATTCCCAGTGTAAGAGAGGTTCCTGTGATCTGCCCATACCTGAAATGGGTGCTCTGTCCCTCCAGCCAGTGTCGCCACGTTTCTGGGATCTCCTAGACAGCCAGAAGTTCTTGGGTCTTGACATCAAAGTTACATTCGGCAGAAGTCAAGTGATGGGAAAGAAAAGCACAGGGATGCAACTAGTTACCCCCAGAAGAGCTCTGGGAGGGTATAGCTCCAACACCAGTATCTGGTGCAGCAAACTCGGCAATGAGTGGGCGGCATGGGTCTGGATGTTGCAGCACCGGGGCAGGGTGAAGCATCAATTTAGTTCTGAGAATGCTTGGTCTGCTTCGCTTGTCCATGGGAATCCTGCAGAGGTCCTCTATGGGGTCCACGGTGGAACTGAGGTTGCTGATGATAAAAGTGGTGATAAAAGTTCGCAAACCCAGTGAAGCACCTCACCTCGTTGACTGGAGATGGTTTGGGCCACTCTGTGACTGCCTGAACTTCACATGGGTCAATTTGAACACTGAAAGGGATGAGGATATAGCCCAAGAGCAACACTGCTCTTCATGAAACTCGCTTTTCTCTGGCCTGATATCAAGGTAGTTCCCGAGGAGCTGTCTGAGAACCCTCCCGACCTGCTGAACGTGTTCCTGGCAATAGCGGGAGCAGGTAAGAGTGTCATCCAAATACACGAAAACAAAGTGATTCAACATGACCCAGAGCACATTGTTGACCAGGGCCAGAAATCAGCAGGGATGTTGGCCAGACCAAATGGCATCACGAGGTACTCAAAGTGGCCAGCAGAGGTGTTGATTGCTATCTTCCGTTCACCCCTTTCCCAGATCCAAACCAGATGCAGCATGCTTGATTCAAGTTCACCTTAAACACACAGATTACATAAAACAGATGCGCAATATACATGGAAGAAGAATGCATTGTAAGAAATATTTCAAAGTCTTTACAGGGATGCTTTACAATAAATGTAAACAGATTTTTATTTTTGAGTACAAAGTACAATTGCACTATTCACCAGGTCTCCAGACCCTACTGTCATGCATCAAAATTATCATTGCTTGCATTATTTTACCAGTTGCCAGCAAAATCCATGGCTTTCAGAACATCACTGGGGTATAATGACTCCCCGCTGCTATTTAGAAACCTTCCTGAAATGTTGATAAGGTAGAAAAATGGCTCAGTGGCAATATTTCAGTGGTTGAGACACAGACTGGTGCATGAAAAATTCTCTAGTATCTTCACAATAAGAATGTAAAACTGGAGAGGTGTGCTGTTACTAGGATTTGTAGAACAGACACTTTTAATAATGAGATCCAAATGAAAATAGAATATAGGACTGTTATTATCTTTTCAATGGTTTTGGCATGAAGATCTTAATTAGGATAATCTTCACTTCAAACAAAATAGCTGTTAATCCTTCCAGAAAGTGGAACTGAAAACACTAAATTTGTCGCAGACATGGAAATGAATTGCACTGTTTAGTCTGCAATTTAAACAGACTTCAATACATATAATAAGAATGTAGGATAACACAGAGCTTTGTATATTTTCCTACCTGCTTTTTTTCAAACTAGACTGAATTCACTCAATGCAGATACAATAAAAATATCATCTCACTTGGCAGTTTAAAGTCACATTCCAATATAGTCACATAATTGAGTTAACTAGATTACCATATTAAAAATGAATTAGCAGGTGTTACTTGCAATTGTTTTAAGATAGAATTTTGTGAAGATGATATAAATGCTGCATAATTCAACGCTAGGCAGTTCCTTCAGGAAACAGGATGCAATATTCTTGCATATTTCCTACTTTACATAAAATGCCAAAGAACAATGAATGCAAACACAACATATGATTGATGGAAGTGTCAAAAGACAACCCTGTGCTCAGTTATGTGCTCAATCCTCAAATGGTTGATTAGGGCAAACAATTTGCATTCTAAAGGGTAATCGTTTGAAAATGCTGCAATATCTTGGATGGATATAAATGCTGGTCCATTTATCAAACCTGGAATTAAAACCATTACTAAATGGCAGGACAAGATCTCTGACACGTAAGGCAGCAGCAGGCAAGTATAAAGCAGTTTGTCAGGGCTTTCCCTCCCTATCGGGCCCGAATACTGATCCGAATACCGGCTTAGGAACAGTAAGCATTTTTGGCACACTTCCACACAAGTTCAGTTATTTATCTCTGAAAGCAATGTCCTCCCCGAAACATTGGAATCATTCAACAGTTTAGAACGTAGTTTTAAGTAAGAAATTTCTCAAGATATTCAAGAGTAGTGAAGTATTATTATAAAAGAAATGGAGATTTTAATCATTATGCATGATACACTGCTTGGTCTTTTTTTTAACTGGGTTCTTTCGGTGTCTTCCTTTGTGGCTGCCTATAAGCAAACTGATGCACCATCAATAACTCACACTGAGACGTAAGGCGAGATATCGGCTTTTATTGACTGGAAGAAGGAACCAGGAGTGAGTGTCTATCATACTATGTCCTGGAGACTGAGGCCGAGCGTCAGGCCTCAGATCTCCTTTATACAGGGGCCTGTGGGAGGAGCCACAGGAGCAGTCAGCAGGGGGCGTGTCCCGACAGGCACATAGTTCACCACACAAACAAATCTCAAGGTTGTATAATTTATACATTCTTTAAAAATAAAATCTACTTTGAACTTTTAGCAAGATTGAGGAATTCATATAACTTGGCAGGATGACAGCTGTAATTTGATGAAGTTTGAAAGGAAAAGAGCCGGGATGTAGCTGATAGATTGGCTGCCATCAGCCACTAGAAGTCAGAGAAATTTTCAGATTCTGCTCTATAAATCTGGAATTGAGAACTCCTTTAGGATGACTGCCACATGGCACATTCAATGCCTTTATCATCAATCCCCTCTCCTAAATGCCTGTCTGATGATCAGCTTCACCGCCTCTTTCCAATCCCTACTCCATTATGTGAGTGGAACTTGTATCAGGATGGCACAATGTCTCAGCTGAGTCGTCCTCTTATTGAACTAAGTTTTGCCAAACTGTCAGTACTAAGCTGCTTTGTGCTGCTGAAACCTTATCATTTAAATGCTCCTGTAATCTTGCCCTCCGACACATCAATACTTTATGGAGGTGTCATTACCGCTGTTCACAAAAATGAGCTGGCAATAATTGTTTGAGTACTGCGGAGTATCAGTGGGGGTTCATCGTTTAGTTTCAGCACAGTGCTGGGACAAGAGCCAAGTGTTCCAGATGCAGAGAGTCTGAAATGAAAAACAGAGAATGTTGGAAATAATCAGCAGGTCAGACAGCCTCTGGAGAGAGAAACAGGCTTTAACACTTAAAATCCATTACCAGTCATCACATGATTAAGCTAAACAGATTATTGAAATATTTGTGCCAATTCTGTTTATAGTGCAAGCAGAATAAAGCACAAAATATAAGACAAAGGGAATCTTCTATGAAAGACAAACAAACCAAAGACATATACATTTGCTTTGGAAGATAGTAAATAATCCCTTTAACAGCTTTGTCATTTGATAAATGAATATCTACAATACTCTTCCAGATTTGCAACAGGATGTGAAGGTGACTGTTGTGATAAATCGTTGGTCCTCTCCAACCATCTACAAAGAGTTTCTATGAATCAGGGTCATTTGCAAAATCTAATCTAATAAGGATAGGACAGATGGTATGCTGAGGGAGCAGTGGGAGATGCATCCACTTTCCTAAATCACCAGAGCTTGCTCATTATGGCATTTACAGGCTTTCAATATCTCTTCCATACTGTTGGAGGAGAGAATTAAGGTCATTTTGATACAAGTGTCTGTTTCTTGACTTAAGAAGATTTATGTTTTTTTCTGAGAGCAGACCATTAAAATTCTGGACACGAGGATAGATTTCTATAGCTTGAAGCATAATGTTTACATTTGTAATATATTTGAATTATAATTCACAATGACAAAAGGCAAGATATGTTTGGTAGAAATCTTCTTCCTAGGCAGTCCCTCAGAACTAGGGGTTCCCAACCTTATTTATGGGGGACTGCCTAGGAAGAAGATTTCTACCAAACATGTCTGAATCTCTTCCTCCATTCATCTGGTAACCACTTCCTTCCTTCCGTGACTGAGCTTGAAATAGTGCCTGTGGACCCCAGGTTGGGAACCCCTGGTCAGGACTGGGGGTGACTTGTTCTCACTCTGGTTTTCTGAGTTCTGAGATGTTTAATGAGGCCAATAAAGGAGGTGCCTGACAAGACATGTTTCAGTAAAACGGTTCATTTCTTCACCTGCTTACCCAAGAATTCTGCGTGCATCCAGTGCACGACCTCAACGATCCCTGTACCCTCCCACATGCTTCTTTTCCATTTTAAGTGTTTTTGGATGAGAGATTCTCAGGAGATGTTATACTTCGTGTCTGAATCTCTTCCTCCATTCATCTGGTAACCAGTTCCTTCCTTCCGTGACTGAGCTTGAAATAGTGTGCCTGCTTTGGGAATCTGGTGTATGGCATGTAGAAGACCTGTTCTGCCCTACGGATTTTGCCCATTCTCCATATGACAGCACAGGTTTCTGCCCGGAGCTCAGGTTTCCCCTCCCTTGCCTAAAACGAGTGCGTTGGTAGGTTAAGTGGCCACTGTATATGTCCCTATTGTGTAACTGTGTGGAAGAACACAGGGTGAGTGAGGTGGGCGCAGAGTACTGTGAGAAAAATGGAATGTGTTAGGATAGGATTAATTTAAAGATGGATGCTGATCAAGAACGGGTGTTTGATGGTTGGCGCTGACCTGGTGTGCCAAAGGGACTGTTTCCACATTGCCTCTCTCTACGGCTCGGCGAACTTGAAGGGTTTTACAGATGCATTATAGGTCGAAATTTTTCTATGCCCTCCGATGTCTACTGCAGGTAGACCAGATCTCAGATGTGTGTCTGAGAGCAGGGATCGCGGCTGCCTAGCGTGTTGTGAGTTTCATACCAGGTCTGAGGTATAATTGTCCAAATGCTGAGCTGGTACATTTAAAGCAATGGTAAATTTGTTGCCTGCCTTCAGAGAGAGATGGCTCCTGAGATAGGGGAAGTGTTTTCATATGTTCCCTGAGCTCTTTGTGAACCTTTATTGATGGGCAGTGTAGTCCAGCAGAGGCATGTTGGTGTGAACCTTCACCATACGGATGTTCAGAGTGAGGCTCAATCTCATGTTGGCTTTAATGAACAAGTAGATGATATCCTGGGCCTCAGCATCTGCACATGTGCAAGCATGAACAATGTCTGCATAAACAATTGCAGCTTGGAGACTGAGGTCTGGGTCGTTTTGGTTTTGGGGTGTAATTGCCATGGTCTGTCCTCAGTCATATGTGCTAAGCCCATGATTGTACAGCTTTGTCTTGTGTATTCTACTTATGAAATTCTTCCTGGCTTTAGGGGAACTGAGCTTTCAAAGTCTAAACCCACACATTTGTCCTACTTTATTATGCATTTGTACCCTAGACCATCAGAACTTCTAATATTTACCTTTGTTAATAGAAGATTGTAAGAAAAATCATTTGTATTCCTGCAGAAGAGTTTCGGCCCAAAACATCGACTGTATTTTTTTCCATAGATGCTGCTTGGCCTACTGAGTTCCTCCAGCACTTTGTGTGTGTTGCTTGGACTTCCAGCATCTGCAGATTTTCTCTTCTTTGTGATTGTGGTTTGTGGACAAGGCCAGCATATATGGCACATCTCTCATTTGCCTTGTTAATGGGCAACTGCCTCCTAGGCCATTTCAGCAGGCCATTACAGGTCAACTGTAATTTTATGAATTCAGAGTCACATATAGACCAGAGCGGGTAAGGACAGCAAGCCCCCTTTACTGTGGAATATAAGTGAATCAGATGAGGTTTTAAGAGCAATCTTGATGCTGACTTTGTGTTCCACGTTATTTATTGAACTGAGTTTTAACTCCCCAGCTGGTGAATTCAGATTTAGCTGTGTCTCATGGAACACCAGTACACCCCCTCATGTTTACTTAACTAGTAAATTATACATTACGTGATGGTTACAGCTGCAAAAACAAATCAGAGGGTTGATGTGGTGTCTACTGTTTCCAACTGGACGTCCGAATGTACCTTCCTTGAATTATCCACATTCCCCTGATCAAAAATATTGATTGTTAACCAATTCCAATCAATCAATAGCAGGCATGGTACGATGCCAGTTGTAATTTAGTGCCTGTTTGCAAGAATTTTCTACACTTATATTCACTTATAGTCAAGGACAACATGATCACGTAAATAGTAAAGGATATGGAAAAGGCAGTTGATGGGCAGTTGAAAAAATGAAGTGTTTCTGAGATGTATCAGTCATTTACAATGCAGAGTATCTGAGTGGTGCTGAAATCTTTATAACAGGAATGACCCCAGCAGTACGTGAGACACAAATGCACAGGCCGTGTCTGATTTACACCCAGTATTCACCGTGTCACAGTTTATTGAGAGAAAATGGGCTCTATTACAAATGCAGACTCAATTGTTGTATTGAGGTCAAAAAGTCCAGTGCCCGCCCACCATGGGAGCAGTTGGCTGCCCTTAGCCCCCGTCCCCACCCACCCCACTCCACCCCCTTCCCCCACACTCTCACACTCTTTAAAAATTGCTTCCTGTTATCTTTCAGCAGCGTTGCTCTCGATTCCTGCCTGAGATATGGATAAAGTTCTCAAAACACAGCAAATTAAATATGATGCTTGCCGCCAAGGCCAACTGTGCATGAAGAAATTGGAAGAGCTCTCTTCCAGAAACTGTGGCTAACTTCGCACTATATGCAATTATTGTCGGTTATGTTGTCACAGGCCAGTGAATACAATCCTGAGATACTAATGCTGAACTGTATCAGGCACTGTCATTCATGACCTTCCACCCCTCATATTGACAGTGCATTGTTAGCATTGCTAACATAATCCAGACACAATGTTCTCTGGATTTATTCTGCCATACATTCAAATTCCGTCATACAGCTGCGGGCTGAAGCTGCATGAAAGCTAGACTGGGCAAGACAGAGAAACTCCTTCCAGAAGGACAACAGTAAACTAGTTGATTTCACAACCATCTTGAGTTTTACAGCCTGCATCACTGCTATCGCCGTTTTAATTTGAGAGCTAAATTAAATCAATTTCAGAGCCCGAATTTAAATGCTTCAACTTGATTTCTTAAGTCTTCTGAACTGATACTTCAGTAACTTCGAAGTATTATCAAAGTATTATGTCACCATATATTACCCCCGAGATTCATTTTCTTGCGGGCAGTCACAGTAGAATAGCGTTTGCACTTGAATGTTATCTTCACTGCATTTGCAACATTATCGAGTTAATGAATACTACATCTGGAATCCCTCTTCTGTAAACATGTGTCGTAAATTCAACTTAACAATGAGAATTTCAGATGAAAACGCCAGCATTGCATCTGCTTTTTAAAAGGTTTGCAATTATGTAGTTGCTGTCATGGCCTATCCGGGGAAATAGTTCTTTTTGTATTGACTGGAAATTCACTGAGCATCCGGCTGTATGCAGCAGGCTCCCTCTAATAACAGTGAAATAATAAATTGATGGAGAGACACATATTGATCTGAGTATCAAGTAATAACCCTCCTGACCATTTTATCCTGAACAGCGTTATCAGATCTCTTGCACCTACCAATGCAAAAAAAAAGCCTCAGTCAAACATCTCATACAAGAGATGGCTATGCTTAGTATATAGCTATTTTTTGTATGAGATATTGTGGCTTGGTGAGGCAACTCATGGTGTCGGGAGGATGGCATGCGAACCTAGCAGTTACCTGCTGCTACAACACCAGCGACCCGACTCATTACTCGTCATGCTCTGTAAAGACATCGCACATTCACCCTCTGACCGTGCAGGTTTCCTCCAGGTGCTCTGGTTTCCTCCCACATCCCAAGGACATACGGGCTAGTGTTAGTAAATTGTGGGCACGCTCCGTTGGTGCTTGAGGGCGGCGACTCTTGTGAGCTGCCCCCAGCACGTCCTCGGACCGTGTTGGTTAGTGACGCATTTCACTGTCTGTTTCAATGCAAATGCAAAAAGTAAAGCTCATCTTTCTTTCTAGATGGCAGCCGAGACTCATCATTATTGAACTCTCTGAAATGCGATTGGCGACTTAACTTTCCGACTTAAAAGCAAGAAGGATACCTACCGAACCACTGCCCACAAAACCGTTTCTCTGATCTGTGCCTTTTCTCAAGCATAGCAGGTCAGAGAGAGAGTTTAGAAACATGCCTTTCCGCCCACAATGCCTACCACCATCCAGCCATTTAGACTGACGCAGTTGTTCAAAGTTCAAAGCAACATTTATTATCAGAGTACGTACATACCATCACATACAACCCTGAGATTCTTTTTCCTACAGGCACACTTAGCAAATCTATAGAACAGTAACTGTAAACAGGATCAATGAACAACAAACTGTGCAAATGCAAATATAAATAAAGGCAATAAATAACGAGAGCATGAAATAACAAGATAAAGAGCCTGAAAAGTGAGATTATCGGTTTTGGGAACAGCAGAAACAGAAAGATTCAAAGATTCAAAGGTCCAACTTAATGTCAGAGAAATGTTTACAATCTACATCCTGAAATGCTGCTTCTTCGCAAAGCATCCACAAAAACAGAGAAATGCCCCAAAGAATGAATGACAGTTAAACATGAGAACACCAAAGATGCCCCCACAAGCTCCCCCTCCCGCCATAAGCGGTGGAAAGCAACAATCCCTCCTCCCCCCTCTGGCAAAACAAAAGACGCACCCGCTACCAAGCACAAGTGTGAGCTAGGCGATAGCAAAGACACAGACCTTGCAGTTACCCCAAAAACTACTGCACTTCATCCAGCATTCAGCAACCCACAGGTTCTCTGCTTCCCTAATAAGGGGGAGGGAAATGTCCCTCATTTTCACAGCGAGTGGGAGACATAGCAACATCCCATTGGTTTATGGTGTTAAAAAGTCCATTTCATTGCTTTTTACAGGCTCTGTGCCCAAAGATCACAAAGATCTTGGGTCTTTCAGCCCACAGCAGAAGATTTTCTGGCCTCCCCGACGACATGAGTCTCCTGCCGTGACACCGACCCTCAATCCACCCGTCTCCAGAGCCCCAAGCTCTGAGGCTTCCCAACACTATGCCACCTCTCAGGCCTAACCCTTGGCCGGTCCTGAAACCCTGAGGACGGGTCCCATTCCCACAAAGAATCCAAGTCAGCCTGTAACTCCAGGTTTGGGTCTTCAAAAGAACCCTCAAAGGGAAAAAAGTGTAGTTATCTTCTATTGTTCAAGAGGCTGATGGTTGAGGGGTTGTAACTGTTCTTCCACCTGGTGGCAATAGTGAGAAAAGAGAAAGGCCTGAGTGGTGAGGATCTTTGATGATGGACGCTGCCTTTCTATGGCAATGCTTCCTGTGGATGTGCTCAATGGTTGGGAGGGCTTTACCCATGATGTACTGGGTCGAATCCACTACCTTTTGTAGGATTTTTCCACTCAAAGACATTGATGTTCCCATCCAGGCAGCAATGCAGCCAGTCAACACACTTTTTACCACACATCTATAGAGGCTGGCCAAGTTTTTTGATGACATGTTGCGTCTCCACAGATTACTGAGGAGGCAGGGGCACTGTTGTGCCTTCTTTGCAGAGAGGTCCTCTGACATAGTGACAACCGGGAATTTAAAGTTACTGACCCTCTCCACCTCTGATCCTCCAATGATTACTGACTAAAGAACTTCAGGTTTCCCTCTCCTGATATCCACAATCAGCTCCTTGGTCTTGTTGACATCGAGGGAGAGGTTGTTGTTGTTGTACCACTCAACCAAGTTTTCAATCTCCCTCCTGTATGCTGATTCAGCACAACAGTCCCACAACAGTCACGTCATCAACAAACTTGTGTATGGTGTTGGAGCTGTACTTAGCCACACAGTCATTGGTGTAAAGTGAGTGGAGCAGGGGACTAAGCACACATCCTCGTGGTGCACCTGTGCTGATGGAGATTGTGGAGGAGATGTTTTTGCCAAACTGAACCAAATCGCAAGTGAGGAAATCCAGGATCCAGTTGCACATTGGGGTATTGAAGCCCAGGTCTTGAAGTTTATTGATTAGTTTTGAGGGGATGGTGGTGTTAAATGCTGAGCTGTAATCGATAAAGAGCATCCTGATGTATGCATCTTTGCTGTCCAGGTGTTTCAAGGTTGTGTGAAGAGCCAATGAGATAGCATCTGATGTAGATCTGTTGCTTTGGTAGCCAAATTGGAGCAGATCCAAGTCACTACTCAGACAGGAGCTGATATGCTTCAACACCAGCCTCTCAAAGCTCTTCATAACTGTGGATCTAAGTGCCACTGGGCAATAGACATTTAGGCAGGTTACCACACTCTTCTTGGGCACCAATGTGATTGAATCAAATGAGTACATTTCACTGGAGCAAGAGGTCGAAGATATTCACGATCACACCAGCCAGTTGGTCAGCACAGGTCTTCAATGCTCGGCCAAGTACTCCATCCGGACTGGGTTGTCTGTCATCTCCAACAATAACAGTTGGATTTGTGTAGTTTTTCCGTTGTGCATTCAGTGAAGAAGGAATCTGTGCAGGAAAGATTTTTAAGGTGGAAAAGCGGTTGCTGTGGAGAAATACCACTCTATAGACCTTGGACGTGTGGGTCAGGTAGTCATCATACTTGTTCTTTCTTGGCTGCATTGGATGACCATGAATTCTGCATCTTGTCATACCCTGCACTCTCCAAGGAATATTACAGAACTGCCTTTTGGTTGTTGCATATTACTGTTGATCTCATCCAGGAATGCACTGGAGATGACTTGGGATCGGTGTGTGGTTGTTGGATATTACTGTTGATTTCATCCAGCAATGCACTGGAGATGACTTGGGATCGGTGTGTCCCAATCTCACCAGAATTTGAAACCTGCCGGCTGCCCTCAATCCGGTTTGAACCGTCTGTCAAAGTTGGTGTGGCGGCTGCTGCATGCCAACAGCTATTTGGAGCCACAGGTGAGGGCTGAGTGTTCGCTGGGGGTCAAAGGTGAGTGAGGTGTTTGGGGTGACCAGGTAGGGGTAGCACCTCTGGTTGTTTCGTTTCATTTGGCCTGGCCCGGTAGGGGCAGACGCGAGCCTGTGTGCTCGGGCGCCGGGGTCTGATCGGTCTTCATCTGGCACCTCATCCACAGCCATTGCAACACGGGTGGCCCTGAGCTGGCATCGCCCAACAGAGTCCTTGAAGCATGCAAACCTCCACATTGCGTCAACGTTTTGATCCAGGTCATGGAGGAGCACCTCTGGTGAAGGAAGCCTGTTTACATTAATCCTATTTTTAAAGCTCTTCCCACATTCCCAACAACTCACTCCAGACCCTCCCTCCTTCCACTCACCCACTTACCAGGAACAACTTACAGCGGTCAGTTCCCCTACCAACCGCACATGTGGTTTCGGATGTGGGAGGAAACTAGGAAACTGGAGCGCCCAGGTGAAACCTATGAAGTCAAAGGGAGAACACTATTTTCAACTGTAACCATCTGAAAGACAGGAGATGGTATTGAGTGTATGGAGGAAGGTGAATGGCAGGTTTCTGAGAAACGGGAAAATAAAGAGGTTGATTGAGGATTGTAGTGGCTCATTGTCCAGTGATAAAGGCAGCAGACAGGATTTAAATATCAGTAGAGAGGAAGAGTGTAAGGCATTGCTGAGTCTTGATTGTAAACCTGGTTCTGATATCAATCTGATTAGATTAACTAAGAATTTGGAAAAAAAAACAATAAGGAGATGATGTGGGTGCAAAAGTTTCCAGAGAAGGGGGTGCCCTTGGAGTTTTGTAAAGTCAAAAGCTGTGACAGGAAAGAAGGTAACACAAAATAATTATATTGAACAACAGTGGCTTTGGGGAGTAATCACAGGAGTGCCTCTAGAGATGAAACCATGGACTAAGTTATAAATAATCTAGTTGGGGGAAAAGTTGTAGATGCGAAACATTTAAAAGGGTTTAATGGTGGAGTAAGAAAAGATAGCCTATTGATGTTGATTAAAGTGGAAGGAAAAAGGTTGCTGGATAAGGTTAGTTTAGATTAGATGAGTCATCTGGTTTGAGTGTACAAGCTGCCCCCTCTGAGATGTTTTCCAAGCCAGAAGTTTAGCTACGTAGCATCTGAGTGTAAGGGTAAGAAGCAGTGCAGTAGATGTGATGGAGAACATGATTGTATTAATTGTGGAGAAGGTATTGGGCTAAATTTTAGCAACTCTGGAGGGGAACTGCTATGATGGAGGAGAAAATCTGCAGATGCTGGAAATCTGAGCAACACTCACAAAACGCTGGTGGAACTCAGGAGTGCAAGCAGCAGCTATGGAGAAAAGTACAGTCAACGTTTCAGGCTGAAACCCTTGTCTAGGACTGGAGAAAAAAAGCTGAGGAGTAAACTTGAAAGGTGGGGGAAGGGGAGAGAGAAACACCAGGTGATAGGTGAAACTTGGAGGGGGAGGGATGAAGCAAAGAGCTGGGAAGTTGATTGGTGAAAGACACAGAAGGCCATGGAAGAAAGAAGAAAGGGGGTGTGGGGAAGCACCAGAGGGAGGTGATGGGCGGGGAACGAGATAACATGAGAGAGGGACAAGGGGATGGGAAAAATAAGCTCTGCTTATGCCTGGTGTCCCACACATTAGGAAGTTGTGGAAATGCAGTGTGTTCGGGTGGAAATGGCATGTCATATGCAGAGGTGCTTCAGAAAGTTAAATTACAGATAAAGTTAGTGTGTAAAGTGCATGATTTAATAACAAAGGATTTGTTGATTGTGAATAATCTAAAGTTTGCTGTTTTCGTGGTAGGTGAGGTAAAGTGTACGGCACAAACTAAAAATATGGAACAAATTAAAATGCATTAAAAGCTGCAGGAAAAAAACATTTAGAGATAAAAGTCTTAACTCTATAAGTTATTAATGGAGCTTTACAGATGGTGGTAAATGATAGTCAGACTTCAAAGAAGAGTTAATGTTTTTTTTCTTACAATGTAATGCAGGAATTGTGTTAGCTAATGGTCAGGGGATTTTAATGCTCACTATGTGAGGTTGTAATGCCATAAGCGGGAAAGGGGATGGTGGAGGAAGACTTTCTGGAAGAAAAGTGTCTGGTGTTAGAAGACGGTTCTGTCTGTAACCGGACCTCTGCCAGGACCTGTTCTGCTGTGTGAGTCAATGTCACCAGTTGACGCTCTGAGCCTCACTCCCGAGTACTGTACACAAAGCTGACAGGAAGGGAGGCGACTGAGCGGATACATTACCCAATGTATCTCCCGCTTAGAGCCGCAGTCGCTCTCCGGGTCCGCCTCCGTCGGACCTCGCACCTTGCCCCGTACTCTTGAGCTGCGCACTTCCTCCCCAGCGGCTATGGCAGCGACCGCCAGGCTGAATCTTCTCCTGCGGCACCTACACCCCGACCTTGTATCCTTCCGTTTGGCCGGGACCGTCCTCGGGAAGCTCGAGTTGGCCTCTCCGCCGCGCTGGGCGGAGACTCGGCCCCGGGGAGATGTCGGGTTCCAGTAACGGTGCTCGGGGCTGGTTGTGACGGCTTTCACTCGAGCTTAAGCTTTAATTTCTTAAAGACAGAACGGACTGCATAGACGCGGTGGGCCGAAGGGCCTACGCCTGTTCTGTACAACTTTGCGGCTGTAGAGGTGTCCGCTGGCCTTGGTTGGGGACCCTGGGGGCGAGGCCGGGCTGGAGAGCCTCTGGTGATATTGGCCCTGAGATACTGTGACTGTAGTTCTAATGAAGTGTGTGTGAGGTGGTTCAGGAGAGGGTAATCGGGGTGCAACTGATCGGGCTCCCTACATCGACTCTCCATTTCCCTCCAATGAGATGTTGCCTGACCTCCAGATTCTTGTATGTGTTGCTCAAAATCTCCAGCATCTGCAGAAAAATGTGCTTATTGTTTGCAGCCCCTTGCCGGGGAATTGATTGAGGCAGATACCATTTGAATACATAGGAGGTGACCTCTTCTCATTGCTCCCATCGTGGAGGTGGTGTCAGAGCCTGAAGCCACTTTGAATGTTTTAGAAACAGCTTCTTCCCCTCCACCATCAGATTTACAAATGGACAATGAACCCATGAACATTTCCTCACTTTTTGCACTACCTACTTAATTTTCTAGATATGCTTATTGTAATTTATAGTTTTTTAAATTGTTATGTATTGTTATTCTGTTGCCTCAAAATAACAAGTTGCATGTCATGTCACTGATTTATTAAAACTGATTCTACCTAACAGGGTGGGGCAAGCAGATATTCTCATCTCATTTTAAAAGTACTTGGAAGAGCCGTCACGTGCAGAGTCACAGGGCCATTGTAAAGTGTGTTTAGGCTACTTTGTTCTTTAAACAGCCCACATGTGATGGGCTGAATGCCTACCTTCTGCTTTTCTGTAAACGCACAGTTGGCCAAATTGCTTTATTTGTGTCGAGTTGGTGATTCCAGTTGGATGTGATGATCAGATGCCAGAGTGTTGAGTCCTGGTGGCATGCAATGGAATCTAACTTCAATAAACTATGCCTGGGGTGGCAGAGGCTGAGGAGAGGTTGGATAGAGGTCTATAAGATTATGAGAGGCATAGATCGAGTAAAGTTCAAAGTAAATTTATTATCCGAGTCCATATATTTCACTGTGTACAACCCTGTGATTCATTTTCCCACAAGGGCATACTCAATAAATCCAGTAACCATAATTGAAGCACTAATTGGGCATACAACCAGTGTGCAAAAGACAACAAGCTTTGTAAATACGAAAAGAAATAATAAGCAATATATATCGAGGAACACACACACAAAATGCTGGAGGAACTCTGCTGGCTAGGCAGCATCTAAGGAAGAGAGTATAGTCGATGTTTCTGGCCAAAACCCTTCTGCAGGACAGACCATATCGAGGACACAGGTTGTGGGAAGAGTTCAGTGATGGGACTAGTGAAGTTATCTTGAAGGGTAATAACTGTTCCTGAACCTGGTGGTGTGAGAACTGAGGCTCTTGTACTTTCATGTATGTACTCGAAAATAAATTTAAACTTATTTTTTCTCACTCCCCGTTTCCCGGTGACCTTACTTGCATTTGAGAGTTGCTACAAGCTCTACTTCACCACCTCTTTAGCTGACACCTTCGGTGAGGATCACCATCTTGTTGCGGTGGAGAGGTTTGTGAGTTTCTTTGATCCCGGAAGTGATGCTGCCTGGAGTTTTGAAATCTGGCACGGCGATCCTAGTAGGGTCACCTGTGGCGGTGAGATCAAGCGGGAGGTTCCAGACAGAGAACAATGCAACCAAGACCTCAGTGATGGAGCTGGCGGAGGATGATGACACATCACAGTGGCGGTGAAGGCAGAGGAAGGCTGTAGCAGAGAAGTGTTCCCAGTCCTTTTGTGCATGACACTGGGCTCTGTCCCCAATCTGTCAAGGGCTGTGTGGTTGTTGCCTATGCATCTGCTCTCCAGGCTAAACAAAGCCATGCACAAGTGTTCTCTATTAAGTGAATCCATCCTTACATTGTAGTTAAGTGGATCCCAGATCAGCCTCTGCAGCGACCAATAGACAACCCCTTAGGAGGGCATCTTGCTCGACTTGAGTGATCGCCCAACTACTTTTAGATCACCTCTATTTAGCGGGTGAAAAAAGACCTGTAAAGAATACTCTGCGTCCAGATATTGCATTTTTGTGTACTTAATAAGTAGTTCTGTGTTTAAAAGTAGTGTTACGTTAACAATAAACTAAATTTCCTTGTGAGAGAAATCATTTTTTTTCCTTTATCCATACTTCAGAAAGCCTCTCCCACATTGGCAGAAGTAACTTCGCATTCTTCTACTGGAAAGCTCTGGTAAGTAAGGGGACAAATTGATTGTTGCAGGTTGTCATTATTTTATTGTGAGGCGTAACTTGCAGTGAGGTATGTCCTGTAAGCTGTAATGTGTTTTTGTTTCCCCTGGTCCGTGAGGCTCCCTGTTACAACTCTAATCTGGTAAACTATGTCCAAATACAATGAGATAACAGATTTGCTTTGTGTGTAATTGACAGAAGGTGGGTATTTGAAATGAGATCTTAGGAGAAAATGTGTCAGATAATTAAGTATTTGGAGACTTCCACCAATCTCAAGTGTAGCAGGCCTTTTCTGTATGAGTGTAACGTTACAGCACGGTACAGGCTCACAATTTGTCCCTACCTTTTAACCTGCTGTATCATCAATGTAACCTTTCCCTCCAACATAGTCAACCATTTTTTCAACCATCCACGTGCCTATCAATGAGTTCCTTAAATGTCTCTTATGTATCTGGCTGGAAGCCCACGACTGATGTCAGAGATGGATTTAAAAGATACGTGGCTCATTTGGGTGAAACCCAGTGGAGTTACTTCCATGCATGGGCAAATTGTTCCCTCTCAACCAACACCGATCAAAAATGACCACTTTGCTGCTTTTGTATGGGTGGAAACCGGCTATTGTGTTTCCTATTTTAAAGTTTAGCTTCATTTGTCACACATACGTCGGAACATCAAAACGTACAATGAAATGTGCGTTTTTGTCGATGTCCACACAGCCTGAGAACGTGCAGAGGCAGCTTGCAAGTGCCACCACACCTTTCAATTGGAAGACAGCATGCTCACAATCCTGATCCGTGTGTCTGGAATGTGGGAGGCAGAGCAACCAGAGCACCCGGTGGAAAACCACACAGTCACGGGGAGAATGTACGAACTCATTACAATGACTCCTTACATAATTGAACATCTGGTAAACAAATGCGGAAGTGCAAAAGGCATTTTGACCAAGGAATCGATTATGGACTTCAGGAAGGGCAAGTCAGGAAAGCACACACCATTCCTCATTGAGGGGTCTGCAGTGGGAAGGGTGAGCAGCTGTAAATTCCTGAGCGTCAGCATCTCAGAGGATCTGTCTTGGGCCAACACGTTGATGGAATCATGAAAAAGGCACACCAGTAGCTCTGCTTTGTTAGGAGTTTGAGGAGATGTGGTATGTCAACAAAGATGCTTTAAAAATTTCTATAGCTGTATGGTGGAGAGCATTCTTAACTGGTTGCGCCACAGCCTGTCCGGAGGCTCCAATGCACAGGATTGCAAGAGGCGCGGGGGGTTGTAGTCTCAGCCAGCCATGGGCAGAACTGTCCCCACCATTGAAGACATCTTCAAGAGGTGGTTTCTCATAAGGCAACAACCACCCTCATCATCTGGGACATGCCCTCTTCTCATTACTACTGTCAGTAAGGAGCTACAGGAGCCTGAGGACCCAAACTGAACATCTTAGGAACATCTTCTTCCACTCCATGATGGAATGATCCATGAACACTACCTTGTTAATTGTCTTTTGCACATGTTTTGTAATTTGTATTACTTAGTATATCATACTGTACACTGCTGCTGCTAAACAACAAAACTCATGACATTGGAGGTATAGCAGAACCTGGAAGTGATGGAAACATTCAGTAGGTAGTTCCCATGTGTAAGATGTCAGGCCTTCACCTAAGCCGTTGACTGTCCATTTTCTCCACAGATGCTGCCTGACCCACTGAGTTCCGCCAGCGTCTTGTGTTGCTCCATTTGTAAGTTGGCATTTTGAGTGCAGAATATAATGTTCAGACTGCACTGATTCCATTATGCATCAGCAAGGGAGATGAGGCGGAGTACAGGACTACGGTGGGAAACTTTGTCACATGGTGACATGGCCAATTCACCATGGATCCCATGCTTCTTAGTCTTTTGAAAGAGCCTTCTGTGAGGGACCTTCCTAAAATTCACGTAGACAACATATACAGCTCTACCTCCATCAATCACCCTCGTCACCTCGTCAAAAACTCAATCCAGTTAGCAAGACACGACTTTCCCTGCAAAAAGCCGCGCCAGCTGTCCCTAACTAGGCCCATGCTTTCCCAAATGTTCATAAATCCTATCCCTAAGAATTCTTATGTATTTCTTCGTTCTGCTGTGTACGCCTGCAAGAAAATGAGTTTCAAGTTAGTATGTGGTGGCATGTGCGTACGTACTTTGGTACTAAATTTCCTTTGAACTTTGAACATGCCGCTCACAAATTGACAAATGTGCGCTGGTTGTGTACAATATGCTTGCTCAGTGAATCAGGAGTCTCTCTCAAAACCCATCCCGTTACCATGCAAGAGCAAAGGCACCAGACACACAAGATCACTTGCAGGCTCCTGTCAAGTTGCATCCCATTCTGGGGGGAGGGTGGTGGAATATTCCCCATCCTTGAAATATACTTTTTTTCCAATATCATAGAGTGAACTATGAAACTCCCAGCTTATGAGTACTGAGCAAATATCTTTACCAGAGGCAACTGTGCTTATAAATGGAGTACTGTAGAAGCTTAGTGGTTTGCATGATGCTGTTACAGTATGCAGAGTCAGAGTTCAGCGTTCAGTTCCCCCACCGTCTCTAAGGAGTTTGTACCTTCTCCTCCTGACTGCATAAATTTGCTCTGGGTGCTCTGGTTTCCTCCCACAGTTCAAAGGTGTACAGGTTAATTGGTCACTGTAAATTGTATGATTAGGGTAGTGTTTAATACGTGGGTTTTTTGGACGGTGTGGTTTGATGGGCTGGAACGACCTGTTCTCTAAATAATGAAATAAATAGGTCACCAGAGAGAGCCGGACAACTTGTGATTTCGCCAGCAGAGGCTATATCCCTTGAGATTGAGATTACAAGGTAGTACCTCACAGAAAACAGAAAAAAAAACAGTATAAACTGCACCAGAAGGGATTGCAGCACACATCAGCAACCTCTCTGGAGTCCTCGTGCTTACCGGTCTTTAAGCTACAACTTTGTGAAGCATTTCATGGGGGGGGGGGGGGGCGGAAATCAGTGTAAGAGCTCAATGTTTTGAGTTTTAATTTAATTGGGCATCAATAATAATAATAATGAAAGCATTTTTACTATGTTCCAAATAACTTGCATTGAAGATGCGTCCAAATCCCCTCAACTTGTTACAAGTGGAGAGAGGGTGGTGTTCTTGTGTTGGTCAATCTGTTGTTTGGACCATAAGACATACGAGCAGAGTTAGGTCATTTGGGCCAAAGTATCTGCCTCATCATTCTATCCTGGCTGATACATAATCCCTCTCAATCCCATTCTCCTGCCTTCTCCCTGTAATCTTCGACACCCTTACCAATCAAGAATATATCAACTTCCATTTTAAATATACCCAATGACTTGAACTCCACAGATTCACCACCCTATAGTGCGGCATTTTCAGCAAGTTTCCTGCAGCAGGGGTTTCAGGAATCTTGACGGGAGCATGTGTGTTTTTTTACAAAACCTCTTAATCTCCTCAGGTAAAACTTAGAATGTAGCCTGTTGCTGCTGTAGTATAATTTTTGGATTATTTATCTATTTATCAACAAGGTAAGCGTGATGGTATTAAACCTCGGGGAACTGGAGTTCGGAGTTCGAAGTTCAGTTCCGGCACTGCCTGTGAGGAACTTGTGTGTTCTCCCCGTGAACCGCGTGGGTTCCCTTCAGGTAGTCGGTGCCCTCCCACAGTCCAAAGACATACTGGTTAGTAGTTAATTGATGATTGTAAATTGTCCTGTGATTAGGCTAGGGTTAAATCGGTGGGTTGCTGGGTAGTGTGGCTCAATGGGCTGAAAAGGCCTGTTCCATGCTGTGTATATAAATAAGTAGTAAAAAAAAATTAATTAAAATACTAAAAAGTAAATAAAATAGTTTGATTGTTCTCAGAGTAATTACGAATGTCTAACATTATGCAGAATAAAACTATACATTGTTTTTGTGAAAATTGTCCTTTTTTACCAAGAGGTTTTAAATGTATTTATTAAAATATCTTTTTGTCCAGCTGCACTTTGGAAAACCCTTATCTCATCCCCGAACAGAGGCAGTTTTATGAGGAAAATGGATTCCTTCTTGTTAAGAAGTTGGTTTCTGACGAAAACCTGGAAATGTTTCGGTAAGTTGTTGGTGTTTTAAAGAAATAAAACATGAATTTATTTATCGCAAACAAGAGAAAAACCTGCAGATGCTGGATATCTGAACAATACACACGGAATGCTGGAGGGATTCAGCCAGGCCAGGCAGCATCTGTGGAAAAGAGCAGAGTCGACCTTTTGGGCTGAGACCCTTCAGCAGGACTGATTTATTTATTACAGATGAGAGGAGATGACGGTGAACATTACCGAGTTGTAAACATGTCAACAGAATGCTCGCTGCTGGAGATTTATAAGGGGCATGGAAACATAGGGAAGTTTTAATACAATATTCAAGATTGTCTAATATCACTTCCAGTACACAAGTGTAAAGGAGAACGAAATAATTGTTAGTCCAGATACGATGCAGCACACAAAAGTAATAAGATAAAGGACAGTAATAATAAAAAAACACAATAAATATAAATAGGTAAAATAGTTTATATACATTGATCGTATGTCCATAAAGTGACTCTAGGCACAAGAGTATGTGTACATAAGATGACTCTGACAGGAAAGACTGCACCTGGAGCACTGAGTACTGTTTGAGTGTGTATTTGCATTGGAGGTGGTGCAGAGAGAGTTCAGGTTAATTCCTGCAATAAAGGGTTGAAATAAGGGAAGGTTGAACAGCTTATCAATGCTTATTCCTCAGAAGGCTGAGAGATCATTTTTTTGAAATGTATGATCTAAACAAGGGATTCCCAGCCTTTTTTTTACAGACCCTTACCATTAACGGAGAGGTTCGTAGACTCCATTCTGGGAACCCCAATATAGACAGATGTCAGTAAAGCCTTTTACAGAGTCCCACATGGGAGACCGGTTCAGGGGACTCTAAGCAAGTTGACAAATTAGATCTAAAATTCGCTGAACACGAGATTCTGCAGATGCCGGGAAATTTGAGGAAAAAATGTTGAGGGAACTCAGCAAGTCAGGAGGCATGAATGGTGTGGAATAAAAAGTTCATCAGGACTTTTTCCAGTACAGGTACCCCCGCTTTTCGGAAGTTCGCTCTACGCCACTTCGCTTTTACAAAAAAAGGCGAAAAGCAAAAATAGCATTCAGCATTTGTTTTGCAGCGAGCCATTATAGAGACAGCTGTACATACATTATTTCTACTTTATATAGGCTGTGTATTTATCATATCATTCTTGCTTTTACTATATGTTAGTGTTATTTTAGGTTTTATGTGTTATTTGATATGATCTGTTAGGTTATTTTTTGGGTCTGGGAATGCTCAAAAATTTTTCCCATATAAATTAATGGCAATTGCTTCTTCGCTTTACGCCATTTCGGCTTACAAACGGTTTTGTAGCAACGCTCTACCTTCGGATGGCGGTGGGGGGAAACCTGTACTAATAAATGGTCTTGGCCCAAAATGTTGACTACTTATTCCCCTCCATAGATCCTGTCTGACCTGTGAAGTTCCTCCAACATTTTGTGTGTGTTCTCTAAAATTCACTTTCTGGTAGGGGACAAGGGGTAAAGGTGGGGGTTTGTTGTGATCCATGGTGCCGAACTCGGATCTGTGTTGGGACCCTTTTTGCTGTTTGACAGTTACCATATAACCATATAACAATCACAGCACAGAAACAGGCCATCTTGGCCCTCCTAGTCCGTGCCGAACCCTTAATCTCACCTAGTCCCACCTACCCGCACTCAGCCCATAACCCTCCACTCCTTTCCTGTCCATATACCTATCCAATTTTACCTTAAATGACACAACTGAACTGGCCTCTACTACTTCTACAGGAAGCTCATTCCACACAGCTATCACTCTCTGAGTAAAGAAATACCCCCTCGTGTTTCCCTTAAACTTCTGCCCCCTAACTCTCAAATCATGTCCTCTAGTTTGAATCTCCCCTACTCACAATGGAAACAGCCTGTCTATCTATCCCTCTCAAAATTTTAAATACCTCGATCAAATCCCCCCTCAACCTTCTACGCTCCAATGAATAGAGACCTAACTTGTTCAACCTTTCTCTGTAACTTAATTGCTGAAACCCAGGTAACATCCTAGTAAATCATCTCTGCACTCTCTCTAATTTATTGATATCTTTCCTATAATTCGGTGACCAGAACCGCACACAATATTCCAAATTTGGCCTTACCAATGCCTTGTACAACTTTAGCATTACATCCCAACTTCTGTACTCAGTGCTTTGATTTATAAAGGCCAGCGTTCCAAAAGCCCTCTTCACCACCCTATCTACATGAGACTCCACTTTCAGGGAACTATGCACTGTTATTCCTAGATCTCTCTGTTCCTCTGCATTCCTCAATGCCCTACCATTTACTCTGTATGTTCTATTTGGATTATTCCTGCCAAAATGTAGAACCTCACACTTCTCAGCATTAAACTCCATCTGCCAACGTTCAGCCCATTCTTCTAACCGGCATAAATCTCCATGCAAGCTTTGAAAATCCACCTCATTATCCACAACACCTCCTACCTTAGTATTATCGGCATACTTACTAATCCAATTTACCACCCCATCATCCAGATCATTTATGTATATTACAAACAACATTGGGCCCAAAACAGATCCCTGAGGCACCCCGCTAGTCACCGGCCTCCATCCCGATAAACAATTATCCACCACTACTCTCTGGCATCTCCCATCTAGCCACTGTTGAATCCATTTTATTACTCCAGCATTAATACCTAACAACTGAACCTTCTTAACTAACCTTCCATGTGGAACTTTGTCAAAGGCTTTGCTGAAGTCCATATAGACTACATCCACTGCCTTACCCTCGTCAACATTCCTCGTAACTTCTTCAAAAAATTCAATAAGGTTTGTCAAACATGACCTTCCACGCACAAATCCATGCTGGCTACTTCTAATCAGATCCCGTCTATCCAGATAATTATAAATACTATCTCTAAGAATACTTTCCATTAATTTACCCACCACTGATGTCAAACTGACTATAATTGCTAGGCTTCCTTCTAGAACCCTTTTTAAACAATGGAACCACATGAGCAATACGCCAATCCTCCGGCACAATCCCCTTACCTTACAATTACCTTAATGATCTGGATAGGAATGTAGGAGGATTATTGGGAGATGAGGTGAAAATTGGTAGTTTTGTTGACAGTGAGGAGGGTAGTCAGGTTATCGTTAGACATTGGTAAATTGGACAGGGCAGTGACAGATTGATGTTAATCCTGATAAGATGATGATGATGAGATGATGTGCTTTGAGCCAACCAATAGGGAGAGGACATGATGAATGATGGGATCAAGGAAGCATTGAGGAACAAAGGGAGCTCATGTTCAAGTTTATTGTCAACTGATTGTACATGTGTATAGCCAAATGAAACAACATTACTCTGGACCACAGTGCACCAACAAGTCATGTATCACACACAGCACCAATTCGAAATATTACCAGAAATAAATTAATAAAGTATAATTGAAAAATGCATGTAGTGTGCGGCACAATTGAACAGTAAGCAGCTCGCTGTTCTAGTAGGGACACCATGGTGGTGGCAGGGTACTCATTAGTCTCAGAGCCTAAGGGGAGAAGCTGTTGAGCCAGTCTGGCAGTTCCTAGTGCTGAGGCTCCTGAATCTCCTTCCTGTGGCAGTGGGTCAAAGAGATTGTGGGGTGGGTGGTAGGGATCCCGAACAATGCTTCAGTCCTTCGTCTACAACGCTGCTGGTAAACGTCACTAAGATCCCTGAAGGTAGCAGTGTGGGTAGACACGAAGGGAGTGTGTGGATACCAGACATCATCGGCTGGGGCCCCAAATATTAGCTTGTAAAACTTGGCTAGGCCACAGCTGGAGTACTGTGCACACTTCTGGTCTCCACACTGTACACTGGGGAGGGTGCAGAGGAGATTCAGCAGGCGCTGCGTGGCATGGTGCCCCTTACACGTGAGGAGAGAGCGGGCTTGTTTTCCTTGGAGTGTAAGAAACTCCGAAGACTGACTGAGGTGTGAGAATTAACGAGCTGTACAGACAGGAGAGGCGGCAGGAAACATTTCCACATAGCTGGGGTGTCAAAACTAGAGGGCTCAGGTTTAGTTCAGGTAGATCAAAGCAGTAATATTTTTGCCCAGGTTGGAATCTGGATTGTCCTGCTTGAAAGGGTGTAGGGTGAAGGCACTGCTGAAGTTTGCTAAGATACTAAAAGTTTACAGACAAGCAGGTGATTGTACAAATATATAAGAGAATAAAGAAAGTGAAAACTACGAGGAAAAACACAATGAAAACTTTAATCTGGACCTTCCAATACTTCAAACCCTTAACACGCCTACTGAAAATCAGTTTTGTGTATACTCGATTACCTGGCCTCTGATGTTCCTTTGGGTAGATGGTTCTAAAGTTTTGAGGAAGAGAATTGTTTGGAATTCTTTATAACAGAAGTAAACTGAAAAAGAAATTATTATCTATTTGCTAATATTGTAGATATAATGAATATATCCAAAGTATGTTTAGAAATGAATGCTGTTTGTCTTGGTTACAGAGAGGAGTTTGAAAGGATCTGTCAGAAGGAAGTAGTGGTCCCTGGATTAACAGTGATGAGAGATGTAGCCATTTCAAAATCTGAGTACGTTCCAGATCACCAGGCTGTTTCCAAGATCCAAGATTTCCAAAACAATGAAATTCTTTTTAGGTACTGCTGCCTACCAGAGGTGAGAGGCAAGATTCAAAGGCTAAAGACTTCTTTTAATCCAAAGAAATGCAAATGATTTAGATTGTTGCACAAACAAGAAGCAATGTTAGGGTATGGTGTTCTCCTAAAAAGAGCTTGCTGCACAAAATGTAACATTTTCATAGAACTATAAATTATTTTCAGACCAGTAGGCTGCTGTCAAATCAGAATAACCCAGTCTAAAAATATTTTGCAGGTCTCACTGTACTCTTCAAGACATCCTCAAATGCTTATCTAATTTAACATACCAGTTTGCAAATCTTGCAGCTGATTTGTAAGTGGATATTGTATTTGAAATCAATCTTTTGCATAAAGTGCTTTATTAATACAGTTTATACTTTCAGATCTTGAGATATGTGGAGTGCTTCACTGGTCCCAACATCATGGCAATGCACACTATGCTGATCAACAAGCCTCCTGACTCAGGTAAGACAGGAAGAAAGAAAAGGAAGAAGATTGCAACCAGTTTATTGGTGTCACATGTGCTGAGACACACTGAAAAGCTTGTCTTGCACGCTTTTTGCTTTCAGCGGATTCCACTTAATTGGGCTGTCCGTTAATCAGGACAGCCGCTTATGTGGGACAACTCTCAAAGATCGGAATCAGGTTTATTATCACCGGCATGTGACGTGGAATTTGTTAACTTAGCAGCAGCAGTTCAATGCAATACATAATCTAGCAGAGAGAAAAATAAATAAAATAAACCAATAATAATGAATTAACAAGTAAATCCATTACATACATAGACCAAAAAAAAACATGCAAAAACAGTAATACTGTATATTTTTTAAAAAGTGAGGTATTGTCCAAAGTGTCAATGTCCACCCAGGAATCGGATGGCAAAGGGGAAGAAGCCACTCCTGAATGACTGAGCGTGTGCCCCCAGGCCCCCTGCACCTCCCACCTGACGGCAACAGCAAGAAAAGGCCACGCACTGAGTGCTCACCAAAAACCTAATTGACAAAATAGCCAGATTGACAAAATCGTTTATCTGGGCCGCTATTTTGCTTAATTGGGACAGGAGACTGTTGCTGCATAAATTCTAACTTGCAATAGTCACGTGCACTTGTGTAGCTTAGAACGAGCAGTTTTAAAATAGCGCCAGTTGTGTCTGTCTGTATTCAAAAAGCAGTGGTTTTTGCGGCGGATAGTTGGTAAGAAATAAGCAGTCAGACAGTTCAGAACTGTTACACACTGGAGATGCTAGAAATGAAATGATTTCACTGCTTAAAGTTCGGAACTATAACAAATTTGAAGGTCTTGGCAATCGTCTTGAATATTAGAATGAAAATGAATATTTGGAGGATGCAGCCCATTATCTGCACTGGATGCCTGTGCCAGTTTGTTCGTTTACCATCAGCCAAAGGAATACGGCAGCAAACACTGGATGAATTCCAACGTCAATAACTATTAGTACAGTTTTATAGTACTATAGTAATATGGTTGTGTTCTAATTTGTTCTGTATTTCATTGAAATACATAATTTGGTATTCAGTTAAATGGTAGTTTGTCTTTTTTATACCTTTTAAACTATCTCCATGAAACATCAGCTAATTGGGACAAAATGTACTGGTCCCATTTAAGTGGACTCCACAGTTTATAAAATCATTACAACAGTGCACTGAGGTAGTACCAGGTAAAACAATAATGGAATGCAGAATATAGTGTAACAGCTACAAAGTAAGTGCAGTGCAGGTAAACAATAAGCTGCAAATTCACAATGAGAAAGATTGAATTGCTATTGGTTTATTATTGTCACATATACCAAGATACAGTGAAAAGCTTGTCTTGCATACTGTTCATATAGAATCAGTGTCAGAATTAATGTCATTGGCATATGTCATGAAAGTCGTTGCTTTGTGGTCCATTGCAATACATATAAAAACTATAAATCACTGTGTAGTTTGTGTGTTTATTGACTACTGTAGTCAATAAACGGCAGCCTGATGTAAGTATCACTACTGTTCAGGTGATCCAAGGCAGAGTGGAGAGCTAGTGAGATTGTATCTGCTTTACACCTCCTGTGGCAAAAGGCAGATAGCAGTGGGTCCAGGTCCTTGCTCAAGCAGGAGTTGGTTCTAGCCATGACCAACCTCTCAAAGCTCATCATCAGAGTAGATGTGAGGGCCGCTGAGGCAGCTCACCCTGCTCTTCTTCGACACTGATATGATTGTCGCCCTTCTGGTGGGTACCTTCCGACCGCAGAGGCGAGAGTTTGAAGGTGTCCTCGAACCCTCCCGCCAGTTGGTTTGCACAGCCCCCCCCCCCCCCCCGGGGACACCATCAGGGCCTGATGCCTTGCGACAGTTCACCCTCTTCAGTGATGTTCTGACGTCAGCCTCTGAGACAGAACAGCCACGAGAAGTTAGTCATAAAGAATACTCCACCTCCTTTGCCTTTAAAAGAATGAGCTGCCCTGCCTTTGTGGAGCCACCTGACTGCAGCACAACGTCCAAAACTGTCGGTGCTCCCGGCACCAACATACTACCTAGTATACGAAAGATTCAGTAGAAAAACTTGGGTATACTATCCAGACAGATGATGGCATGTGTAAACACAAGAGATTCTGCAGGCGCTAGAAATAGAGCAACACACACTGAAGGGACTCAAGAGGTCAGGTAGGAATAAGGAGTGGACGTTTGGCTGAGAGCCTTCATCATGGCATACAGGAGTGTGTTGAGGTGGTAAAATGAGAACAGAATGCAGGACGTAGTGTTACAGAGGAAGTAAAGTGCAGGAAGACAAAGTGCAAGGGCCATGAGGAGGAAGACTGGGAGCTCAAGCATTCACCTTCAGTGTGTCAGAGTCCAACTGCAGGCCATGCGCTGTCCTCGATCGCGGTGGTAGGTGTTTTCAAGTTCCACCGAGGTAAGGGGAGAGAAGGTAGAAGGACTGGAGTGGGAGGGGTATTGATTATGTATTCTGCTTTCCTGAGACAGTATGAGGTGTAGGAATCAACCAAAGGTAGCTTGGTTTGTGTGATGAAATGGGCCGAGTTCACAACTCTACAATTTCTTATGACCTTGAGCAGAGTAGTTGCAATAGCAAGCTGTAACGCATCCTGATCTGTGGTGCACTTGTAACGGTTGGTGAAGGTTATATGGGAGGTGGTAAATTTCCTCAGCCTTCTGAGGAAGTGGAAGTGATGGTTACCTCTCTTGGCCATAGCGTCAACATGGCCGGACCAGGATAAATTACTGGTGATTGGATATCCAGGAAGCAGAAGCTCTATGAACTTGTAGTGAAATCAGTGCATTCTCAGAACTGGTTGAGAAAAGTGTTGGTGTGTGAATAATATAATCAGTATCATAATCGAGTGTTTTAGCACAGACATCTGTCATGGAATTTGTTGTTTAGTAGCAGCAGTACAGTATGATATATATCAATACACTATAAATTATAATAAGAAATTTATATGGGTATGATATATTTTGGAGCGGCCGATGGTGTAGTGGCATCAGTACTGGACTTCGAGTTTGAAACCAGTTGGGTCCCAACCTGGGCAGCGGTAGTTTCTGCACACAAGAGAGGCCTGGCAATCTACTTGTGTATCATTCCACAAAAACCCTGTGGACATATGGACACCATAGGGTCGCCATGAGTCGACAACAACGCAATGGCACTCAACAGCTATATATCACATTCAAGTTTGTTGTCATTTGATTTTGTGTACTTCAAGCAAAATAGCCTTCCTCTGGACCATGGTGCATCTTTTCTTCTTCGGTTGTCCTTTGGAATCCGATGACGACGTCCACTCCTTTAACAGTGAGATCTTTGATGACTATACAGTCCTATCCTGGACCTACAGGCTCTGTTACAGGTGGAACATGTATATGTAGTAGTGGTGGTGGTAGTGATGGCAACCAGGGCTGCAATTCTCCTGGCTCTCTTCTGCTGACTTCCGGTTGTTCTTTCCATTTCCAGAATACGAACCCCGTCCCTACACAGCTGTCACCAAGTGTTACGGTCAGCAGCAGCATCCTCCAGCATCCACAAGACATACATCACACACAGCACTTAGACCAAAATATTCCATTAGGAATAAGTTAATACACTATAATTCAAAATGCTAGTAAAGCACAGCACAGGTAGACGGTAAGGTAAACAGTGATGAGACCTCAGTGGTGGCAGGGTATTCATGAGTCTCACAGCCTGAGGGAAGAAGCTGTCTCTCAGTCTGGCAGTCCTCATCCTGGTGCTCCTGTACTGCCTGGATTAATGAGAAGGTATTGTGGGTACAGGTTAGATCATCCGTTATGAGCACACCAAGGAACTCTTTCCTTGGCAGAGCCATTGATGTGCAGTGGAGAGTGATCAACCTGTGCCTTGCTGAAGTCCACAGTCATCTCTTCTGTCTTGTGCATGTTGAATCCCAGGTGGTTGTTCTCACACTATCTGTCAAGCCCCTCTACCCTCTGTCTGAATGCCAACTCATCATTGTTGCTGGTGAGGCCAACCCATTGTTGTGTCGTCAGCAAACTTGATTCTGCGGTTTGAGCTGGATCTGGCAGTGCAGTCGTGAGATATATATAGACAACACTGTGCAAAAGTCTTTGATACTTTTGCACAGTACTGTAGCAATTGTGTGCATCGCACTGTACTGCTGGTGCAAATGAAACTAATTTCATGACATAAGTAAGTGTTGATAAACCTGATTCTGATATGCGTCTCTAATGTGGACAGAGCATGTGAAGGGGGTAAGGAGAGGGGAATCGTGCTTGGGAAAAAGCGAAGGGAGAGGGGGGAGACATTGTGTAATGATCAATAAACCAATTGATTGGAATCAAATGACCTTGCCTGATGCCTCAGGGATGGATGTATTGGCACCCAGGCCACCCCCCCCCCCCCCCCCAGCTCCTGGCACTCCATCTCTGTCACCTATCCAACACCCCTCCACCCTTGCCATTCCCAACATCCTTTGCTCTTGCCAGATTTCCAAAATCACACTCCGCTCCACGTTGACAAATACAGCAGTGTGCATCCTATTATGATTCATTTTGTCTTGTGGTAGAGGGGAAGAAGCTGTTCCTGAAACGGTAAGTGCTGGGTCTTCATGCTCCTGTCCTCTGTACCACATTGAGTTCCACATGCACACACCCGCAGGAAAGAAGACCTCACGCCATCCGTTGCACCAGGATCTGCATTACTTCCCCTTTCGGCCTGCGGACCAGATCGTGTGTGCCTGGACTGCCATGGAGAAGGTGGACCGCAGCAACGGCTGCCTCGTCGTTCTGCCGGGGACGCACAAGGGCAGCCTGAAGAAACACGTTTACCCCGAATGGCCAGTAAGTGCAGTGTCTGCCTGCACAGGGCTGACACAAAAGAGTAACGCCATTACTATACCAGCGACTAGTGTTCAATTCCCGCCACCGCCTATAAAGTTTGTACATTCTTCCCGTGATGCATGGGTTTCCTCCAAGTGCCCAGGTTTCCTCCCACATTCCAAAAGCACCTAGTTAGTAGGTTAATTGGCCCCATGGGTGTAATTGGGCAGTGTGAGCTGTTGAGCTGGAAAGTCCTGTTACCGCGTTAAATCTCTTAATTAAATAAACAAATTAAGGAAACCAGACTTGTACTTATTGGAATTTACAAGCTTTAAGGGTGATTTTCAATAAACTATGTCATCTGAGTCATTAATAGTAAATCTGACTTTCCAGATCTTACAGAGAACAGTTCCGGTTTGTGGAGTGAAATGATTTCTCTCAGGATGCATTTCACAAAAAAAGTAGGACTAACACCTTGATGAATGAAATTACAAAACACTTGTTCTTCTCAAAAATGGACTAAAATAAGATCCATGAAACAAGATTGCACAGAAATTTAAATATCACAAATAAATCCTGATCACAAATTCTAAACCTAATTTCAGGAAAGTTAGAGTGCTGAACTGATACACATCAAGAATTGGATTTCTTAAAATGGTTTCTAGTAATCACACTTGTTCTATTAATGATATGTATCAGACTTGGAACACACCAGTGCTGAGTTTTCTGGCTTTTCTTGTGTCTTCATTGCTAGAGGGATTGAATTTAAGAGGTTATGCTGCAACTGTACAGGGTACTGATGAGGCCGCACCTGGAGTACTGCGTGCAGTTCTGGTCTCCATACTTGAGGAAGGATATACTGGCTTTGGAGGCAGTGCAGAGGAGGTTCACCAGGTTGATTCCAGAGATGAGGGGGTTAGACTATGAGGAGAGATTGAGTCGCCTGGGACTGTACTCGCTGAAATTTTGAAGAATGAGAAGAAATCTTATAAAAACATATAAAGTTATGAAACGTTCAGATAAGATAGAAGCAGGAAAGTTGTTTCCACTCGTAGGTGAGACTAGAACTAGCGGACACAGCCTCAAGATTTGGGGGAGTAGATTTAGGATGGAGATGAGGAGGAACTGCTTTTCCCAAAGAATGGTGGATCTGTGGAATTCTCTGCCCAATGAAGCAGTGGCGGTTACCTCAGTAAATATATTTAAGACCAAGTTGGATGGATTTTTGCATAGTAGGAGAATTATGGGTTGTGGGGAAAAAGCAGGTCATTGGAGATGAGTCCATGGTCAGATCAGCCATGATCTTATTGAATGGCGGAGCAGGCTCAACGGGCCAGATGGCCTACTTCTGCTCTTATATCTTATGTTGTTCCTATGGAGAATGTTATTTTTGCTCATGAAGGTGATGTGGTATGCTGTCGTGGTCTGCTCTATTTTCAGGGTGGTGTCAATAAGATGTATCATGGCATCCATGATTACGACCCCAGCCATCCCCGGATTCACTTGGAAATGGAGAAGGGTGACACGGTGTTCTTTCATCCTCTGCTCATCCACGGATCGGGAACCAATCAGACTCGTGGCTTCCGAAAGGTGAGGTTTCGGGCACAGGGGTAACGGGGAAGTGAGACCCATCACACGTAGTAGATGGAGAGTCCAATGCAAAATAAACTTCCTTCACACACAAAATCTCCTCAAGTAGCGTGGATAATTTCACTCAATTCAACACTAAATTGATTCCACAGCCTATTAGCTCATTTTCAAGGATGCTACGTAGGACGTAGAAAATCTACAGCACATTGCAGTCCCTTCAGTCCACAATGTTGTGCCGACCATGTAACCTACTCTCGACGCTGCCTAGAGTTTCCCTACCGCATAGCCCTCTATTTTTCTAAGCTCCGTGTACCCATCTGAGAGTCTCTTGAAATACCCTATTGTATCCGCCTCTTACCACTGTCGCTGGCAGAGCATTCCACGCACCAACCTCAGTACATACTTCCAAACAGCTTAAAACTATGCCTGCTCGTGTTAGCCACTTCAGTGCTGGCTCTTCACACGATCAATTCTCTTGTTATTTACGTATTTTGTATTTGTACAGATTGTTTTCTTTTGTACATTGGTTGTTTGTCAGTCTCTGGGTAGTTTTTCATTAATTCTATTGTATTTCTTTTTCCATTGTGAATGCTTGCAAGAAAATGAATCTCAGGGTTGTATTTGATGTTGGATATGTATTTTGATAATAAATTTAGTTTGTGCTTTGATCAACACTCTTTCTGATCTTGCTGAGTGATATGAGGCCGTGGGGCTGGCATTGCTGTCACCACATTTGATACTTGGAATTAGATTAAGTTACTAATTGCCATCTCCAAGCCCTGTTTCAGCTTTGGGTGCCGTGGTTTTTCAGGAACAGAGTTTTTGCAGTAACATTCATTGGTGTTTTGTGGATTAATGAGATTTTGCCTTTGTAGAGGTAATTGTGAAGTTTTGTACGGTATTGGTCAGACTGCACTTGGAGTATTGTGATCAGTTATGGGCCCGTTATCTACGATAGGATGTGCTGGCATTGGAGAGGGTCCACAGAAGGTTTATTAGAATGATCCCGGAAACAAAAGGGTTAATGTATGAGGGGCATTTGATAGCTCTGGGCCTGTACTCAATATGAGTTTAGAAGAATGAGGGTGAAGTTGCCATTACTAGGGAGCAGGTTCTTAGGAAACTGAAAGGATTGAAGGTAGATAAGTCACCTGGACCAGATGGTGTACACCCCAGGTTCTTAAAGATGTGGCTGAAGAGATTGTGGAAGCATCAGTAGTGATCTTTCGGGCATGGTTCTGAAGGAATGGAAAATTGAAAATGTCACTGAACTCTTCAAGAAGAGAGAGAGGCAGAAGAAAGGAATTTATAGTCTAGTTAGTTTGAACTCAGTGGTTTGGAAGATGTTGGAGTTGGTTGTTAAGGATGAGCTCTGTGTGTACTTGGAGGCACATAATATAATCAGGGAAAATCTTGCCTGATAAATTTGTTGGAATTCTTCAAAGAATTAACAAGCAGGATAGACAAAGGAGAATCGGTTGATGTTGTGTACTGTACTTGAATTTTCAGAAGACCTTTGACAAGGTGTCGCACATAAGGCTGCTTAACAAGTTATGCCCATGGCATTACAGGAAAGATACTGGCATGGATAGAGCATTGGCTAATTGGCTGGAGGCAAAGAGTGGAAATAAAGGGAGCCTTTTCTAGTTGACCTCCAATGAATAGTGTTCAATAGGGATCTGTGTTGGGACCACTTCTTTTTATGTTACATGCCAATGACTTGGATTACGGAATTGATGGCTTTGTGGCCAAGTTGGCGGATGATGCGAAGATAGACAGAGGCAGGTAGTTTTGAGGAAGTAGAGAGGCTATAGAAGGATTTAGATTAGGAGAATTGGCAAAAAAGTAGCAGATGCAAGAGTGTGAGGAAGTGTATGGTCATGCACTTTGGAGGAAGAAATAAAAGAGTAGACTAGAACTGGAGAGAAAATACAAAAATCTGAGATACAAAAGGACTTGGGAGTCCTTGTGCAGGATTCCCTAAGGGTTCATTTGCAGTTTGAGTCTGCAGCGAGGAAGGCAGATGTGATGTTAGCATTCATTTCAATAGGACTAGAATGTAATGTTTATAGAGCACTGGTGAGGCCTTATTTGGAATATTGGGAGCAGTTTTGGGCCCTCTATCTAAGAAAGGGTGTGTTAACATTGGAGAGGGTTCAATGGAGGATCATGAAAATGATTCTGGGATTGAAAAGCTTGTCATATGAGTAGGGTTGAATGGCTCTGGGCCTCTAGTAGAATGAACGGTGACCTCATTGAAACCTATCAAATGTTGAAAGGCCTCAATAGAGTGGATGTGGAGAGGATGTTTCCTGTGGTGGGGAGTGTAAGACTAGACAACACAGCCTCAGTATAGAGGGGACATCCTTTCAGAACAGAGATGAGGAATTTCTTTAGCCAGGGAGTGGTGAATCTGTGGAATTCATTGCCACAGGCAGCTGTGGAGGCTAAGTCATTTAGTATATTTAAGGCAGAGTTTGATGGATTCTTGATGAGTCAGGGCATGAAACAATATGGGGAGAAGGTAAGAGATTGGGGCTGAGAGGGAAACTGGGTCAGGCATGATGAAATGGCAGAGCAGCCTCTGGGCCAAATGGTCCAATCCTGCTCCTATGTCTTATGGTTTAATATCATTGAAACTTATTAACAATATTAAAAGGCCAAGATAGAGTGGACATGGAGAAGATGTTTCCTATATTAGGGGAGTATAGGACTAGAGCGTACAGCTTCAAAATAGAGGAACATCCATTTCAAACAGATGACGAGGAATTTCTTTAGGCGGTGGGTGGTGAATCTGTGAAATCCATTGCTGCAGATGGTTGTGGAGGTCAAGTCCTTGGGTGTATTTAAAGCGTACGTGGATTGATAGATTCTTGATTAATAAAATCATCAGAGGTTACAGGGAGAAGGCAGGAGAAAGGGATTGAGAAGGATAATAAATCAGCCATGATGGAATTGCAGAGCACACTCAATAGGCCAAATTCTGCCTCATGTCTTGTGGTCTTATGATTCCCATTGTTTTCTGTGAGGAGTTTGTATGTTCTCCCCGTGGCCGCGACTGTTCTTCGCCCGTTCCAAGGTATATTCCGTTTAGGTTTATTAAGCTGTGGGCATGCTAATGTTAATGCCAGAAGTGTGCTGATGCTTGCGTGCTGGCCCCAGCACAATCCTCACTGTTTGGCTTCATGCAAACGACACATTTCACTGTATGTTTCAGTGTGCATGTGACAAATAAAGCTAATCTTTATCAAAGAATCTTAAAACCTTCAGTCAAGCTCCCAAACTTGTCAACCTTGTTCTGAACAATGCTTTTCCTTCAATATTGATTCCCTCTGTTGCATGTGGTTTGTATTTTCAGGCAATTTCCTGCCACTTTGCCAGTGCGGATTGCAATTACATTGATGTAAAGGGTACCAGCCAGGAAAATATCGAGGAAGAGGTTCTTGAAATAGGAAAGAAGAAGTACGACATTGACAAAGATGTGTCTTTGGCGGTAGGTGTTTAAAATCTAAATCGTTAAGGTTGCATACGGCCTTGTAATCCAATTGAGTTGTTGGGAATAGTTTAGTGTGCAGTTGAGGTGGTAACTGGGTAACATTGGGACTTGGTAGCTGTAAGAACGCTGTGCCCACAACCCTTCTCAATGCCAGCAAAGCAAACTGCTGCCGTTCTCCTCACACAGGATATTAATCCACAACAAGCCAATGAACACAGAATCTTGAGACGCCGTCGGGAAACAAGATCAACCAAACCTCAATTTGTTTTAGACTATAAGACACAGAGGCAGAATTAGGCCATTCAGCCCTGCCATTGTATTATGGCTGATTTATTAATCCCCTCAACCCATTCTCCTGGCTCTTCTCATAACCCTTGCCACCCTATTATACTCCACTTTAAATATGCACAGTGACTCGTCCTCCACAGATGACCGTGACAGTGATTTTGACATGCTCACACTTGTTAAGAACATAGGACATTACAGCACAGGACAGGCCCTTCAGCCCACGATGTGCTGACCTACTCCACAGTCAGTCTATCTCTTCCTTCCCACCCAGCCTATAACTCCCCCCCCCCTTTTTTTGCATCCATCTGCCTATTTAAGAGTCTCTTAAATGCCCCTAGTATATGTAGTTCTACCACCTCTCCTGGCAGGGCATTCCACACGCTCACCACTGTCTTAAAACACACACACAACCTCTGACATCTAATCAAAACATTCCTCCACTGTCCTTAATTAGATGTCCTGGTATTGCCCATTAACACCCTGGTGAAGAGGAATTGGCTCTTCATTCTGTCTCTGCCTCTCATAATCACCTCTATTATGTCACCTCTCATCCAAAAAGAAAGGCCCTGGCCATAAGATGCCCTCTGTTGGTTGATGTTGTGTATACGCAAGCCAGGATAGTACGACGTGGAGAGCAAGCTGTTGCCAAGGCAGCAGGCTCCCACACTTCACGCAGTTGCTGACTCCAAAGGGACGGCAGAGACCGACACGGTTTGTCACCAGCGGCGCCGCAGGAGTTGCCAGTCAGTGTTAAACTCAACGTGTGTCTGTCTCAGGGACTCCAGCTCTGGATTTTACTTTAAGCAATGTTTACTCTGAAAGTCTTTCCCGTACGCGGGTTTAGCCACAATGCGGTGGAGGTTTGAGATCAGAGCTTTCCTTCCCCTAGGTGAGCTGCCAACCACGGCTGATGAGCCTCATCTGCACAGTGACTGGTTTTAAGGAGCTAGTAACCCACCTTTACCCCTTCGCCTGTCAAACGTGTCCTCCCATCTAGGTAAATCTCCTCTGCGCCCTCTCTAAAGCTTCCACATCCTTCCTGTAGTGATGCAATCACAACTGAACACAATGCGGTCTATCCAGAGTTTTACAGAGCTGCAACATTTCCTGCTTAGATGGGAGTCCTGATCAGCATGGGTTAGATGGGCAGAAGGACCTGCTTCCTTGCTCTATGATGCTGTTTGATCGTCTGTTTGCTCTATCAGCCCTGTGTATTTTTTTTCTGCATAATATTATTCACATTAATGTACGCAGATCAGGATCGGTAGTGTGCCTGACTCTTGGATAGTCGAATAAAGCTCCTGCAGTGCTGACAGATCAGTGCACCTCATGACCCAGTGAAGCCACCCAGAAAGCAAACTCGCGGCCTGTGCACTCCTTCCGATTCAGATTCATTTATCACGTGTACGCGCATCGTAACATACATACAGACGTCATTTGCATTAATAACCAACACAACCTAAGGGCGTGCGATTGTGGTCCTGCATTCTGCCCACCGTGTTCAACTGACCAATACAACAGCAGAATAGGTGCACCACACACATGCACACACGCACGCATGCACACCACCCCCAAGGACAGGCTACCTCTGATCTCCAGACCTCCAGCTCGGTTTACTACAAAAAAACTAGTACTGTTTGGGTGGGTGTTTTTTTGTGGTTCGAGGCTATGTCAGGGCTGCACAGGAGATGAAAAGCCACTGTAAAATTTCCAGACCCAGTGAAGACGAGAAATTAGGCTCGACGACTCTTTTCCTGGCGCTCCAGAAGTTTGAAGAAGTTATGCAGTGCACACAGCCTCTGGAAGAGTGAAGATGTTTGACCTTGTTGGATTAGGGTGTAGAATTGTTATTCTTCCTGTGGTTTAGTCTTTTTAAGGTTGTATGTTTATATAATCACCCCTATGTTTGGAATTGTTCAGTGAATTTTCCAGTAATTACGGTACAGTTGCTTCTGTAATTTTTCTAGAAAAAGTTCTTAATTTTCAGTGGCAGGTGTCACACCATGTGAATCTGGCTATTTTAAAGGCTAGCTGTTATCACTGGAATTTTTTTAATCTCGTCCAAGTATGAGAGTAGACAACTGCTTTCTCCTTTGTCTCTTCTTTGTACTCTCAGCTCCTCCTTCTTGTTTACTTTCCACTCTTGTAACACTTAATAAGATGATCATAGGCAACAAGCTTTAAGCCTCATTCGTGGCTTGTGAAGAACTTTAGGATCCAACAGCCTGATTGCACGGTAACCGATTCCGCAAACCAATGTCTCTTTTAAAGCATAGCCGTGAAGAAATTGCATTCATAACCATTTCAATGTACCGAATTTTCCTGCATTTGGACCAGAACAGAGGCAATGCTAACACTTTCCCTATTTTCTTTCCAGGACATCTGGTGTTTCAAATCTCGTCTCGTACAAGGAGAGAGAACCAATTTGTGAAATCGTCCTGACCTGAGTGACCACTAGAGGACGCTGTGCTTGTGCTCCACGCCCCGTGATGGTTTAATTACTTTTCTGCTGCAAATGATCATGTTCAATCCACTTTTAGTATACTCTGCATGTTTAAGAAACGTCTTCAAGAGTTAATGCCTATAATTGTAGAGTAACACACACAAAATGCTGGAGGAACTCAGCAGGTCAGACAGCATCTGTGGAAATGAATAAATACTCGACATTTCAAGCTGAGACCCTTCTTGAGGATAAAGTCTTGGCCCATTCCTTTCCATAGATGCTGTCTGTCCGTAAGCATTTTGTGTGTATTACTCCAGATTTACAGTATTTTCAGGATGCTGTGTCAATATTTGTAGCATCAGTTACAATCCAGCGGTACAGTATAACTCCAGTAATCCAGCAGGGTTGGGACAATGGTGACAGACTGACCATTTTCTCAACTATCTGATGTCATTAACACCCCAGCATACTTTCAGTTCATCTTTAAGATTTGCATTGAATTATAAATATTCGCGAGTGGAGGCCCGATGTCTGTGAACCAGCCGTTCGTGCTGGGGTCAGTAGATTGGCATTCTGTCCTGAGGTTGGAGGCCTGACTCTCTGTGTGTGAGTGGATGGTGTAAGGATGGGAGAAAGGAAAGAAGCTTTTTTTTTCCTGTCATTGATTAAAGATTAGCTTTTATTTGTCACTTGTACATCGAAACAGTGAAATGGGCTGTTTGTGCCAAATCAGATCAGCGAGGTTTGTGCCTGGAGGTGTCACCATGATTGTGACGCCAACATAGCATGCCCACAGCCTAATCTGCCTGTCTTTGGAATGTGGGAAGGAACCCACACAGTCGCAGGGAGAACGTACAGACAGCGGTGTGAATTTGACACCAATTAGTGATTGTTGTAAAGTGATTCCACTAAGCACGACACTACGCTCCCTTTGTTTCACTGCCGTCACTGTGTGTCTTGTTCTGTTGAACGTTGTGGGCAGGCTGTGTTGGCACCGGAACACAGCACGTCCTCAGGTTGTGTTTGTTATTAGCGCAAAGGATGCATTTCGATGTACGCACGATAAATGAGTCTGAAGTTTCCAGCAAACTGAATTTAAAGGGAGCACAGCCAATGTGGTCCTGTGTTGAAACGAGTGCAGGAACCAGGGCCCCAGTAACCATTTGCTGAACCAGCCGTATTCGATCCACGGTCACATAGCGGATTATCGGAGTTCGACTGCACTTGGTTGGACGTTCTTTAAGTTGGCTTTAGTGCAGCCGATTGCACAGTACCACCAATTTTAATTGCACTTGTGTCGATAGATTTTAATCCTTAATTATATTGTGCTTTACATTTTCCGTTCCATATTAATTTAATAGTGTTCAGTTTAGAATTGCTTGAAATGGTTCTTGCAGTCTTCTGCTGAATGATCATATATAAATGCCTTTGAATCAACGACATTGGTCAGTTTGTTTGTCAGCCCTGCTCTCGTGTCTTCACCGCAGTCTGTGGACCTGTGACGTATTGGTCAGGTTGACCACACAGTCACCTCGTCCAACTTGATCACGGTAGGACCGCTCACCCTCTCCATGATGACCTCAGCTCGGAATAGAAAGGTTACATCTTCACATCATACCGTACAGGCTAGAATACAGTCTTGGCCGATGCTCCCATTGAGTGCTTGAGGCTGTCCGTAAGCTGTGATTTCAGGCTGTTCTCAGCTTCCATCCTTAATAATCGATGCCACCTTCCTTAGCAAAAACACACCTGTGGTCTTCTCCCTACTCCCCCAACACTTAATTATCAAACATCTGCCAGCTGCAACCTTATGCTTTCTGATTCCGATTCAGTTACTTATCGCAGGTGCAGTACGTCGAAACAGTGAAATGAGGCATTTGTGTTAACAACCAAACATAACCTAAGGATGTGCTGGGGGCAGCTCACAAAGTGTCGCCACATGTCAGATCCAGAATGCAAAATGTTCAGTACGACAGAACGGCAATGGAAACATCCCCCTTTCATCCCTCCCTCCCACCCACTCACACAGACAGGCCTCCAACCCTAGGACAGGCTGCCTCCAGTAGACTCTCAAACTCACAGACATCAGGCCTCTGACTTGCCCCCTGGGCTCTCAGATTCACGGCTTCTGCCATTGTGTCTTATGGACTTCGGGCAACTTTTGGCTTCAACCTTTGGCATCAACTTGCTGATGGTGGGACTCCGAACTCCCGGCCTCAGGCTCCAGACAGTGGAGGTTTAATATCCAGCCAGTCTGCCGGACTCTGCTGTCGTCATTTTGTGCAACATTTTGTTCTCTGAGGTGGGACATGAAGAAACCAAGACTATTTTGAGGAAGAATTTGGAATGAGCTGCCAGAATTGGTGGTTGAGCTGGGCACATCAGGAACATTTAAAATCCATCAGGATAAGTACATGGACAGGAGAGGTTTAGACGGTTATGGGCTGAAAACAGGCAGGTGGGACTAGCTCGCTGGACAACATGGATGAGCCGAAGGGCTTGTTTTCCTGATGTATGACCTTCAAAAGCAGGGAAATCACTTCTGGAACCTTGTTCTGTCAGCAGTTCAGCACTGGAACAAAATGCTGCCATTCAGCCTCATTAGTCAGTTCTGTGCCTTGAAATGCCCAGGCCTTTGAATATACAGTCGTTGCGGTTTCTGCCCCAAATCTCATGTCAGTCAAAGTTATAGTAACTCATGTTTCTTCACCCCAGCCCTGATCTTTCCTCACAGTACTGTTATCTTTATTTCACTCATTTCATCCTTCTCCTGGTTCTACACACACACACACACACACACACACACACACACACACACACACACACACACACACACACACACACACACACACACACACACACACACAGATATGCCACCTTCCTCTTCTCCCACCCCTTCGGGGTCTAGTCACCTGCCATGCCCCTTTACCCTAATGGTGCCCATTCCGACTTCCTTTGTTCATCAGAGTGAGGCACGGGTAGCCCTTTGTGTTCCTGCTCATCTCCCTCCAGCAGCTGACTCCAACCTTCACCTCCCCACCCCCACCACATGCACTTCAACTGCCTCTCAAAGTATTTTTTCACTTCTGTCTTCCTCCGTCACTCGCCTGCAACTTCATCTCCCTCTCCCCTGACATCACCTTCCACCGCTCCACAGTCCACCAATCACCTCTTGCTCCTGTCTCACCGCTCCACAGTCCACCAATCACCTCTGGCTCCTGTCTCACCGCTCCACAGTCCACCAATCACCTCTGGCTCCTGTCTCACCGCTCCACAGTCCACCAATCACCTCTGGCTCCTGTCTCACCGCTCCACAGTCCACCAATCACCTCTGGCTCCTGTCTCACCGCTCCACAGTCCACCAATCACCTCTGGCTCCTGTCTCACCGCTCCACAGTCCACCAATCACCTCTGGCTCCTGTCTCACCACTCCACAGTCCACCAATCACCTCTTGCTCCTGTCTCACCGCTCCACAGTCCACCAATCACCTCTTGCTCCTGTCTCACCGCTCCACAGTCCACCAATCACCTCTGGCTCCTGTCTCACCACTCCACAGTCCACCAATCACCTCTGGCTCCTGTCTCACCGCTCCACAGTCCACCAATCACCTCTGGCTCCTGTCTCACCGCTCCACAGTCCACCAATCACCTCTGGCTCCTGTCTCACCGCTCCACAGTCCACCAATCACCTCTGGCTCCTGTCTCACCGCTCCACAGTCCACCAATCACCTCTGGCTCCTGTCTCACCGCTCCACAGTCCACTGAGGAAGTGCTGCACTGTTCTTAAGATTTCTTTGTAGGAATGAGGCAGCAACCCTAGGCCACATCAGCCTGAAGGTATAGACTATACTCTTGGATTCTTTTGAAATGTAGATGGGAATTATTCCCGATATCCTGCACAATCACTGCTTGTCCGTCATATCATAAGACATAGGGGCAGAATTAGACCATTCAGCCCATCGAGTCTGTTCCGCCATTCCATTATGGATGATTTATTATCCCTCTCAACCCCATTCCTCTGCCTTCTCCCTGTAACCTTTGACACCCTGACTATTCAAGGACCTGTCAACCTCTGCTTTAAATATATCTGACTTGGCCTCCACAGCCATATGTGGCAATTAATTCCATAGAATTATTACCCTCTGGTAAAAGAAATTCCTCCTCATCTCTGTTCTAAAGAGCCAGCTGGTGGCGTAGTGGCATCAGTGCCGGACTTTGGAGCAAAGGCTCCCGAGTTCGAATCCAGCAGCTCCCTTCCACGCTTTCCATCCGTGTTCTGGGTTGAACGTTGAGCTGGCAACTTGGCCTCGTAAAAACAAGAAAGCCTGTTTTAAAAAAAACTCCATCGCGACGGTGTCCTGATACTCCACTCGGAGTTAAGGGCCTTCCTTTTCTTCTTCTTCTCCTTCCGCTTCTCCTTCTATTCTGAGGTTGTCACTATAGACTCTCTCTGTATAGGAAACACCCCTCCACATCTATCCATGCCTTTCTAAATTCAATAAGTTTCAACAAGATCCACCCTCATTCTTCCAAACACCAGTAAGTACAGGGCCAAAGCCGTCAAACATGTGTTAACCCTTTTATTTCCGAGATCATTCTCATGAACCTCCTCTGGACCCCTTCCAATGCCAGCAAATCCTTCCAGTAAGATGGTGGCACGCCTGGACGCAGTGGACTCTACAGAGCCAAAGGTGTTACTGACATTTCAAGATCGCAAAGCCCAGCTGAACGCTAGGAATGTAAAGTACTGCAGGTGTATCCCATCCGCAAGCTGCTCGTCGGCAGAGATATTGGAGTCGGTGCACAAAGGCTGTGTGCAGTCTTAACAGCGGGTGATCAACCCTAGCTGCTTTTCTTGTGATCACAAGACCCTGGTGGACATAGTTAATCTGAAATGCTGCAGGTCCAATTCACTGGGTTATGGACAGAAGGCGGGGAGGCTGAATGGCCTTGATGTGGCCTTTTTGCAGTCACTCGAGGAGGTGTTGGAGTCGGGCGCTCCACAGGAGTGCCGAGGGCTAGGTCTCTGCTGGAGTTGGTGCTGCCCCCCAGTGTTCACTCGGTAGAAGGCATTGTATTGTGTTCAACTACATACTGCTGCTTCATGGACTCTGGGGCTTGGGCTATCAGTATGTGTGATTGTATTTTACTGTCATTTTATATCTGCTCTATGTGCCTTGTGCTATGTGTGACTGTTAGTACTGTTTTTTGCACCTTGGCCCTGCAGGAACTCTGTTTTGTTTCAAGTCAAGTCACTTTTATTGTCATTTCAACCATAACTGCTGGTACAGTACACAGTAAAAACGAAACAACATTCCTCCAGGACCCTGGTGCTATGTGAAACAACACAAAACTACACTGGACTACCTGAAACAATACAAAACTAAACTAGACTACATGAAACACAAAACTACACCAGACTACGTGAAACGACACAAAACTACATTAGTCTACGTGAAACACCACAAAACTACACTAGACTACGTGAAACGACACTAAACTACACTAGACTACGTGAAACGACACAAAACTAAACCAGACTACATGAAACAACACAAAACTACACTGGACTACCTGAAACGACACAAAACTACACTAGACTATGTAAAACAACACAAAACTACACTAGACTACCTAAAACAGCACAAAACTACACTAGACTACGTGAAACAATACAAAACTACACTAGACTACGTGAAACAACACAAAACTACACTAGACTATGTAAAACAACACAAAACTACACTAGACTACCTAAAACAACACAAAACTACACTAGACTACGTGAAACAATACAAAACTACACTAGACTACGTGAAACAACACAAAACTACACTGGACTACCTGAAACGACACAAAACTACACTAGACTACGTGAAACGACACAAAACTAAACCAGACTACGTGAAACAACACAAAACTACACTAGACTACGTGAAACAACACAAAACTACACTAGACTACCTAAAACAACACAAAACTACACTAGACTTCATGAAACGACACAAAACTACACTAGACTTCATGAAACGACACAAAACTACACTAGACTTCATGAAACGACACAAAACTACACTAGACTTCATGAAACGACACAAAACTACACTAGACTTCATGAAACGACACAAAACTACACTAGTCTACGTGAAACAACACAAAACTACACTGGACTACCTGAAACGACACAAAATTACACTAGACTACGTGAAACGACACAAAACTAAACCAGACTACGTGAAACAACACAAAACTACACTGGACTGCCTGAAACGACACAAAACTACACTGGACTACCTGAAACGACACAAAACTAAACTAGACTACATGAAACACAAAACTACACCAAACTACGTGAAACGACACAAAACTACATTAGTCTACGTGAAACACCACAAAACTACACTAGACTACGTGAAACGACACTAAACTACACTAGACTACGTGAAACGACACAAAACTAAACCAGACTACATGAAACGACACAAAACTACACTGGACTACCTGAAACGACACAAAACTACACTAGACTATGTAAAACAACACAAAACTACACTAGACTACCTAAAACAGCACAAAACTACACTAGACTACGTGAAACAATACAAAACTACACTAGACTACGTGAAACAACACAAAACTACACTGGACTACCTGAAACAACACAAAACTACACTAGACTTCAGACCTACACAGGACTACATAAAGTACACAAAACAGTGCAAGATAGTACAATAATTAATAAACAAGTCAATAGGCACAGTAAAGGGAAAATTACAATATAATAATAAATGATGTAAATATTTGGCTGTATTCATGAATGTTTGAATGACAGATAAGAGGCCCAAAGCTGCTCACTATATCCGATGATGACAAGAGTCCTATCCGGAAGAGTCTTTCAAGTGAAAAAGCAGTTGAACTGAAACAGTTCCGTTCTCTCGACCTTGGAAGTCCAGGTCCAGTGACACAAGTAGTCGATACAAACTGCAGACTTCCTTGGTTGCAGTGGCGGACAGTGATTTCTTCTGTTACTTGTCGTGCCCTTCACTCTCCACAAGGAGTTGCCAAACAGCCTTCCTGGCTGTTGCATCTTGCAGTTGGTCTCCTCTTCCCAGTCCATTAGAGCTATGGAGAGGAATGAACACTGCACATTTTGGGCCGAAGAAGGGTCCCAGCTCAAATGGTCAACTGTTCAATCCTCTCCCCAGAAACTGGCTGACCTGCTGAGCTCCTCCAGCACTTTGTGTGAGTTACTAGAGCAAACTTATCGTTTACTGGGCGTCTGTTGCACACAAGATGGCTGTCTTGCTACAGCAGTAACCATAATACAGGAATACTTCATAAGTTGAAAAATAAAACGTGGGGCCATTCTCAAAGGGTTCTGAGAGCAGCAGCAATAATACGTCTTCCTTTATAATTTACTCTCTGCTGGAGCTGTGATTAAGAGGAACAGCAGGATATAGATTGTTATTCAAGTCATCCCTATAAATCATTATAATATTTGTCATTTCTTGCTGCGTAGATCAGAAGTTCGTGATTTGCTTTTATTTCCATGTGTACAGCTTAGTGAGTCATGGACTGATGGAACACGGCAGCAGAGATATAGGCCCTTCGGCCATCTACTCCGTGCTGAGCCTAGTCCTGTCGACCTGCACTTGGACCATCGCCCTCCAAATTTCTCTTAAATGTTGAAATCGAACCCGCACCCACCACGGTTTCACTCTGGGAAAAGTTCAGCATTGTCACAAGGCTTTAGCTCTGCCCAACGAGAGGATGAGGTCATGTTCCTCAGAGTTTCACAGCATAGAAACAGGCCCTTTGGCCCAAAGTATCTATACTGACCCAATTTGCACCAATCCCAAATTGCCTGCATTGATTGCATCTCGCTCTCTGCCCTGAGCAGATGACTCTGTGGAAAGGGAAACATGTTAATACTTCAGGGTCAAAGACCCTTCATTAGAAAGGGGAGAGTGGGAAATAAATTGGCCATAAATTTCAGAGAAGATGGGGAAAGGAATGCATAGGCCGGAGACAACATCCATGATGGTTGCTAAGGCTACCATTTGTAAAGGTCCTCTGGTCAATAGGTTTATGAGGGATGTCAGATGTCAGCTATACCAACAATGTAGGGTAATATCTTGCAAAATAGGCTGTGGAACGTTGCCACTTATCCTAATGGAACTCACCCAATGCCAATCACAGTGAAATGGTTGGCTCTGATATAGAGAAAGAAGGTAAGTTACCTGAAGCTGGAGAATTCAGAAGGCTGCAACACACCCAGAGAGAAGATACATAACACTGAGAAGATGAGTAGTAGAGTCCTTGGAAATGAGTCTATAGGTTGTGGAGTTAGTTCAGTGTTGAGCTGACTGAAGTTATCCATGCTGGTTCAGGAGCCTTAGGGTCGTAGGGTTTAATGTTGTCATTCTTAGGTGTTGATCTGAAGTTTACAAGTCAGTCAGTGCAGGGAGAGACCCTTTGGCCCACTGCACCTATGCAAACCCTATCTATATCAATACTACCCTGTGTTAATTCCATATCCCCCCACCATGCCCTGCTCATTCGGTGACTTGTTCAATGTTGATGCTGTTTCTGCCTCCACCACCATCTCTGGCAGCTCACTCCAGATACCAACCACCCTCGTGAGAAAAATTCACCCCTCAGAAACCTCCTCCCTCTCGCCTTAAACCCCTGCTCTCTGGTTTTTTGCACCCCTCCCCTTGGAAACAGAATTTACTCACATTAGATCCATCAATTTATTTGCCTCGGCCATCCAAGCACCTGGCTAGATGCTTTTTTTTTAATACTGAGAGAGTCTCTGCCTCCATCCCCTCTCAGGCAGTGTGTTCCATATTCCAACCCTTTCTGTCTGAAAAAATTCCCCTCAGATCCCTCCACACCTCTACCCGCTTGCCCTCTTGTTACAGACATCTCCACCAAGGGAAAAAATATTTTTGCTGTCAATCCTATCAATTCCCCCATGATGTTATATACCTCTATCAGGTCACCCCTCAGCCTCTTCTGCTCTATGGACAGCAGTCCCAACGTGACTGGTTGCATCACAGCCCGGCATTTTGAACTTGAACTCTGACTCTATAAATCTGTACAGATGTTACAGTTCCTGTCTCCAGCAGCTCGTTCAGATACCAACTACCTTTCAAAGCTCCTTTCTCTCACCTCAAACCTGTGCCATATAGTTTTAGACAACCCTCGCCATGGAAAGTAGACACCGACTACCTGAGTGTGCAATCTGTGATAATTATTAATTTGCATTAATTTAGGATGTTTCCGCATTTTTACAGGAAAGGGAAACTCGGTGTTGTGACAGACAAATTTTGGGAAAGTTAGCACGTTACACGTCAAGTCTCTCGTATGTTCTTTTGCTAACTAAGGCTACGTCCACACTAGACCGGATAAATCCATAACCGAAGCTTTTTCTCTTCGTTTTGACACTCCATCCACACTGAAACGGCATTTTCCGCTCCCCCGAAAACTGAGCTTTTCTAAAACGCCCTCCAGAGTGTGTAAACTTGAAAACACTGATTGGGCAGAGTAGTGAGGACAGGGTAACCGGGGATTTTTAAAAACGCTGTCATGATGTTGCCGGAACTGATGGTGGCAGCAGCGCAGCATTTAATTATTTAACCCCCACACAACCTAACAATTTCAGAACAGACGGCAACGAGACTGAAGCCAGAAGAGTTAGGAATGTACTCACCAAATACTTTGACCAATAACGTACTGAATAAATATGTATACTCACTTTGCCCTGTTTTCTGTCCTTGCTCGTATGAAGGTGGTTTACCTATTTATGCAAGTACTTCTCTGAGAATAGATGTGTAACAGCCTACTGTAACATTGTATGGAAATACAAGATAACACTGATGCAGACATGTTTTACACATTTAAAAAGGTGCTTTATTAATGCAACAGAGTTAGTCAGTTTTTCAATGTTCGTTGACAGCCGGGTCATACTGTCCATGAACTCCTTGTCAGTTGCTTCCATACATTCCAATATTTGTTTTTTTAGTTTTAAGTCCTCCTGCACAAGAGCCAACAGCTGTCTGCTGCTTGGCAATTTCCTTTTCAGTTTCTCTAGTCTGTAACCGGACTAACGCGCACTTTCACGGCGAGATTCGACACCAAACATTTTGCTTGTTTTCTGTAGATGTGTCCTGCACGTGCCCGGTAGGAGGAGATTCGTCCAAATACCCATTTTAATGTGGACGGAGGTATTTTCAGAAATGCTTGGTGTGGATGCCTATCATTTTTATGCGAAACGGGTGTTTTCAAAATTATCCGGTCTAGTGAGGGCGTGGCCTAAGGCTTCCAACTGGCACTACTGAATAGAGGCAATCATCGTTTTAATTTATAACTGCAAGAACGATCTCACAAAAAGAATAAAAGCAGTATTGTTGTCCATAGTTCTGGGTATTTTCAGGATGATTTTGCCTGTAAAAAGGCATTTCAAGGAATGCTTTGCTGACTGGTTCTCAATAGCCACTAGAGGATGCTGTGGGTCAGAATTTCCTGACCTCAGAGTTGTTACAGTTGTGATTAGTATTGAATTCAGAAGCTGTGTCAGTTATTCTAGGGATGTCAGAACTATGAACTTGTCCAAAATGACTCATTAAGTCTCAAAGTCAAAACCAATTTTAATGCCTTATACATACGTATATGTAGAATGATAAACTTGCTCACATCACATGCACACAGCATTGTATAAGCAGCATTCACAAGAAAAACATAAATTATATACAATTTTACAAGAAGAAAGAATGAATGAAAATGAAAGCAATTTGTTAACTTTGGATCTGCGCTCAGGAATGACAAACATTAAACTGATAAATACTGATTGCTTGAAATACAACATGGTGGTATGCATCCTGCTGTTTCATCTAAGAGCTCCAAGGATTTCTTAATTAAAAAAGGAAAATTCACTTAATTAGTTTAAGTAGCTTGGAGGTATGATGTAGGAAACAGCGCAACAAATTCAGACCAGAATCTCTCACAAACAGTAATGCAGAGTCCAGATGAAGAATGTATAATTTTGTGAATTGGTTTATGTATCGAGGTACTGTACAGTAAAAAACTTCGAGATCATCACATTAGTACTATGAGGTAGTAGAAAGGAAAACAATCACAGAATGTAGAATTAATTGTAACAGCTACAGAGAAAGTGCAGTGCAGACAATATAGGTTTCAAAGGTAGCAATTTAATATCAGAGAAATGTATACAATATACATCCTGAAATTCTTTTGCTTTGCAAACATCCACGAAAACAGAGGAGTGCCCCCAAAGAATGAATGACAGTTAAATGTTAGAACCCCAACTCCCCTGTCGTAGGGTTTGGAGGTTTGTATGCCTTAATGGCCTGGAGAGCCATATTGGTTGCAGTCAGGGCTTTATGCATTAGATCTTGGTAGGGTCACCCATGCTAAACAGGTCAAAGGGTAGAGGCCAGATGAGGAATGGTCTATCGGTACTCCAGGTTCAGGGGTTCAGCCTTGACTGATATAACAAGGAGCAACAGAGATGGAGGACCTTCATTGCTGCCCTAAACACCAGTGACATAATGGGAGCAACCCCCAACCGTTATCCCCTTTTGTTTCACTCTCAAACTCCAGCTGCTATCTCCCAGCACAACACAGCCTCCCCACTCCATCTGTCCATCATCTCCATCCTCACCTCAATCCACCTATCAACACTTGAAAGTCTGAGATAAAGTGCCCATGGAGAGGATGTTTCCAATTGCGAGAGAGTCTAGGATCAGAGGGCACAGCCTCAGAATAGGAGGACGTCCCTCTAGAACAGAAATGAGGAGGAATTTCTTTACCCAGGGCGGGTGAGTCTATGGAATTCATTGCCACAAATGGCTGTGGAGGCCAAGCCATTGGGTATTTTTAAAGTGGAGGCTGATGGAATCTTAATTAAAGATGGACTTTATTTGTCACATGTACATCAAAACATAGAGCGAAATGTGTCATTTTGGGACAATGACCAACACAGTCCGAGGATGCGCTGGGTGCATGCTATGTGCCAACATAGCAAGCCCACAACTTCCTTGTACGTGTTTGGAACGTGGGAGGAGAGTGTAGCACCATACAGTCACATGGAGAAAGTACAAACTCCATACAGACAGTGGTGGGAATTGAACCCAGGTCACCAGTGCTGGAAAGTTTTATGGTAGCTGCTACTAGGCCGTGCCACCTTTGTCAAGGTGTCAAAGGTTACAAGGAGAATGGGGTTGAGAGGGGAAATAAATCCGCCATTATCGAATACCAGATGAAACTCGATGGGCCAAATGGCGCGCTTGTTTAATGTCCTCGATGGTGTGGTGGTTTATGCCTATGATGGAGCTGTCTCAGTCTAAAACCCTCTGCAGCTCCTTCAATGTCGTTTATTTCCTAGAGTTTAAATCAGTCTTTGGGAGGTAGAAAGACCAAGGGAGTGATTTATTGAACTATAGCTACTTAGAGTTTCTAGTTTAATGATCATTCAACCGTACATAAATATAGCGAAACAAAACAGTGTTCCTCTGGGGCCAGGATGCAAACCACATTACCAACAGCAGACAGCACCTCAGGTAAAACAGTCACAAAGAGAGAAAAAATGTATAGACCCAAGTCCCTGAGTTGTCCCAGTCCAGCTTGTTGTCCCACTGACCGAACACTAGAGGGCAGCACCAACAAGGGGCCAGCTCCCAGTCCAGCATGAAATCCAGTGGCTCAGAGACAGCTTCAGCGTCTCCTTCACTGGCCACTCCAAGTCAGGTGGATCAATAACCTGTGGATCAATAATTGAGGTCTGCTCAATAACCAAGGTGACCCATCTCCCCCAATGTCAGTCTCGCCAGTGAACTGGGCTTGCGGTATTCTACATTACCAAAGTCAGGCAGGATCTTGCAATACAATAAAACGTCCAAGTCAATCACTCATAACATTTTTTTTAACCGTGCACCGTCTCAGCACAACAGTACGGAGCAATTCCAGGCAACAACACATTGGCGTTCCATAAATCCAGCCCCATCACTATTGAGCAACTCGCTGATGCAATCGTCCTGCTGTACTTGATGTGCCTAGTATCCACACGTTGTCTCTCGGATAGGCAGTCATAGATTTTACGGCAATATTGTGCATTTCTCCCTGGTGTCCTGACCAATAGTAATCACCTCCACCATTGCCTAAGGAGATGATTAGTTTTTTAATGACACTGCTCTTTATGGAAGCTTGCTGTTCAGGGTTGGTACATTTTATACCTCCTCTATATCAAGACTATTTAATTAAATATATTTGGGCACTAAGAGATTGGCTTGGGTCCCGGTCCCTAACCATCAAAGAAAAAATTATTATGTTTACCTCCTTGTTCGTTGATCCATTGCATGAGGAAGTTTCCTTGTTTCCACTTGATCACATCCTAGTTATTGTCTCAGTTAAAAAACTGAAGGATTAACCCCCCCCCCCCCCACCCTGCTCGGGGATTGTTTCCCATCCAGATTCCATGCGGGGACCACCAACCTCAAAACAGTCACCTTCCCCCAAGCCAACAAGCTGATCAACACCTCCACCCAACAGCCCACCCCCACCACTACATCCACATCACCTAGCAACACTTCACATACATACAATCAATCTATGGGTGTAACGTTATGCTTTATAGGATTACCTTGAAATTTATGTTTATTGTGCTTTTTATGCTAGATTTGGATCTGCAGTAACAATAATATTGTTTTCCTTTACACTCATGAAGCCGGTTGGTGGTGTAGTGGCATCAGCGCCGGAGTTCAGAGCGAAGGCTCCTGAGTTCGAATCCAGCTGGCTCCCTTGCACGCTTTCCATCCATGTTGGGTTGAGCGTCGAGCCAGCAACTCGACCTCGTAAAAGTGAGAAAGCCTGCCAAAAAACACCGTCACAACGGTGTCCCGATGACTCCACTCGGAGTTAAGGGCTTTCCTCTTCTTCTTACACTCATGAACTGAAGAATGACAATAAACCGTTCTTTTCTCCAATTTGGTTTCTCCTAATCTGGCACTCGGTATTGGGCGTGTATGGAGATACAGTGAAACTCCTGCATGCTGTTCACTCAGATCAGATCTACTGTAGAAGAAGGTAAAGCCTAACCACGCAGAATAAAGTGGAACAACTGCAGAGAAAGCGCAGTGCAGGTAGACAATAAAATGAAAATTCATAATAAGGTAGATCGAGAGGTCAGGAGTCTATCTTATCGTGCCAGAGGTCTGCTTGGGAGTCTGCAGCATTGATGCAATCAAACAACTTGCCCAGAGATTCGCGGTCCTCGGCTTTCCGTTGGCTCCTGCTGAGTGTAGTGATTCGATAGCATAGCATTTAGCGCATTGTTTTACAGTGATAGCCTTCTTCACCCATTGGGGTTCAATTCCTGCTGCTTTCTGTGGGAGTTTGCATGTGCTCCTTGTGTCATGTGGGTTTCCTGTCAGTGATCTCATATCCATCCACGTTCCAAAGACAAACAGGTTAGAGTTAGTAAATTGCGGGCATGCTATGTTAGTACCGGAAGCTTGGTGACCACTTACTGGCTTCCCCCAGCACAATTCTCTCTGCAACGCACACAAAATGCTGGAGGATCTCAGCAGGCCAGGCAGCGTCTATGGAAAAGAGTACAGTCGACATTTCAGGCTGAACCCCTACAATTCCTACAATCCTCACTGATTTGATTTGACCCAAGTGAATCATTTCACTGTATGTTTTGATGTGCATGTGACAAAGAAAGTGACCTTTCTCTTTAGAATTCCGTAGCATTCCCTTAGTGTTTTCTTGTGTGTCTCAGAACTCCTCCCACAGTTGCCCCGTTTCGTACCTGTTTCTCTCCAGATTCTGTCCCCTCTTCACCTTTTAGCTACTCTAGACTTACTTCTACTTACTCACTGGTTCTTAGGAGATATGAGCTCATCACAGACAATCAGACAATTAATTAATGTCTATCCTCTCAAAAACCCCTTGTCATTTGAAGAACTACAGTACCAAATATTGGAAGGCGTAGGTAGAGTGGATGTGGAGAGGATGTTTCCTATTGCGGAGGGAATCCAGGACCAGAGGACACAATCTCAGAACAGAGGGACCTCCACTTAGAACAGAGATGAGGAGGAATTTCTTTACCCAGAGGGTGGTGAATACATTGCCACAGACGGCCGTGGAGGCTAAGGCATTGGGTATATTTAAAGTGGAGATTGCTAGGTTCTTGATTAGTAAGGCCATCAAAAGTTACAGGCAGAAGGCAGTAGAATGAGGATAATAAATCAGCCATGATGGAATGGCAGAGCCCACCTGATTGGCTTGAATGCATCAGTTCTGCTCCCATGTCTCATGGTCTTATTATGGTCAACAATAAAGGTGGTTATATTCACTATAATAATCCTAGCCTCTGATCTGGAGACATATTTGTGGGCTGGATGACAATTCTATGAGTGTTATAGAGTCAAACAGCACAGAAACAGACCTTTAGGCCCACCTGGCCTATGCCAACAGTGTCGCCCAGCAAGCTCGGCCCATCTGGCTATGTTTGGCTCATGGCCCTGTTATTGACTGACTTTTCATTTTGAAACCACTGCCAAAGTTGGAAGGTGCTTCCCGCGTGTTGGTGGATGTTTTGAGACGGTACTTCAAAGATGGCACCTCAGAAACTGAGCCGCAATGTCTGCACAGGTGGATGTACGAGATCCAACGTGTCATCCCAGCACCGAATCCACAAACACCTCAAACATCAACAGGTCCTTGGAATGCATGGAAAGGCACTGCTTAAAAGAAAATATGTTTGCCCTTCATGTATTGGTTTCCTTGAAATAACATGGCAGCGTTCCTGCAAACAGGCTCCGTCTCCACAGCTCTGCTACAGCGTCTCTTGTCTCCCGAACTCTACATACCTTCATGCTAAAAAATAACCTGCTCTTTCACCAGAATCTCAAAACCTATTCAGAGACTCTGGAACCCTGTACTATAACAGGTGAGTGAATTTGCACAGAGCAGCATCACAAGAAAGCAGCACACATCATCAAGGATCCCTCCAATCCAAGCCATGCTCTCCTCTCGCTCCTACCATCGGGCAATAGGGATAGAAGCCTGAGGTCCCACACCACTAGTTTCAGGGTCAGTTATTACATCACAGCAACGCCAGGCCAACTCTACAACCTACAGAATCACCTTCCGGGACTCCCCACAACTCACATTCTGTGTTACAACTCAAAACATCTTTTTTTCATCTTCTGTTGCACGTTGGTCGTTTGTCAAGGTTTGTTTGCTCATGAATGGTTGTTTTTTGTTTTATAAATTCTATTGTATTTCTTTTCTCCATGAGGATGTCTGCAAGTAAAGGCCTGCCTGTGAGGTAATATTGCTGCTCTACAAAAGGCCCTCTGTTGGTACGGAAGCTCCCTTCTAGCTGTCATATCGACAGTACGATGTGGAGATCAAGCTGTTGCCCATGCAGCTGATGAATCCAAAGGAGTGGCAAACTCAGATACAGTTTGGCAACATCGGCGTCACAGGACTTGCCAGTCAGTGGTGAACTCAACGGAGGACTGCGGTTCCAGAATTTTCCTCGGGGTTTTCTCCGGCAGCCTTCCCCACAAGTGGACACAGCTGCGGGTCAATGAAGGTTTGAGATCTGATTCCTCCTTCTCCTCGATGAGCTGCCAACTGTGGCTAACGAGCCCCATCTGCCCGAAAACCCTGGTTACCACACTGTGTTCAGTTCTGGTTGCCTCGTTATGGGAAGCGTGTGGAAGCCTCAGAGGGGGTTCAGAGATTTACAAGGATGCTGCTTCACCTGGAAGGCATTTCTAATGAAGATAGGCTGAGCGAGACAGGCTTTTCTCTTTGGAGCAAAGGAGGATGAGAGGTGACTTGATAGAAGTGTACAAGATGATAAGAGGCATTGATAGAGTGGACAGCCAGAGACTTTTCCCCAGGGAGGAAGCAGCTGATACGAAGGCACATAATTTAAGGTGTTTTGAGTAAAGTATAGGGGGGATGTCAGGGGAAAGTCTTTTACTAAGTGTTGGGTTGGTGGAATGTGCTTGTTGTCAGATGGTGGAAGAGGCAACTGCATTAGGGGTATTTAAGGTACTCTTAGATAGGCACATGGTTAATAGAGAAAGGAAGGGCAAGGTGGGAGGGAAGGGTGAAAGTGACCTTGGAGGTGGTTAAAAACTGGCACAACATTGTGGCCGAAGATCCTGTGCTGTGCAGTTGTGTTCTCTTGTAAATTGCTAATGCCTCCTCTTTCAGAATTCATTGTAAAGTAAATCTGAGTTATGCACTGAGAAATGGATAATTTTATTCTGTAAAAAGTTTGGTATAAATTATTACAGAATCAATGGAATTATCAGAGAATAAATGTTTCCAGTGCTGTCATATGAGGACTGAATTTAAACTTCAGGAACTTTAAAGCAAATCATTTCACTCCTGCTAAAGTAAATTAAATGGGAATGATAGCAGTATTTGCACCCAAAAAAAAAGTCTGTCAAAGGCATTAAGCGTCGATTCTCTTTACTGAAAGTTTTGTTTAATTAAATACATAATGTCCTTTCGGTCAAAACCTATTCAAACGCAATGTCTTCGAGGACGTGGTACCACTTCAGTCACGACATGAGGATGCAGTTGCTGTGATATTTTATAACACTCTGTCTATCCCAGTCCAGGATAGAGGGTGCATGGAGTCCAGACCAGGGTGAAGAAACAAGACTTTCCTTCATGTGTTACTGGTGAGGGCAAGGGAGCTGTGCAGTGCTCTCAACATTGCGGCACAGGATATATTCAACATCCAAAGTAAATTTATTATTAGAGTACATATGTCACCATGTACTACCCTGAGGGTTATCTTCTCGTGGGCATTCACAGTAGAACAAAGAAACACAATAGAATCAATGAAAAGCTGCACACAAAGTGCAGAAAACAACAAATTGTGCAAATACACGATGGAAAAATAAATATATAAATATTGATAACGTGAGTCGTTGAGTCCTTGAAAGTTAGTCCATAGTTTGTGCAATCAGTTCAGCGTTGAGGTGAGTGAAGTTACCCACCACTGGTTCAGGAGCATGATGTTCCTGAACCTGGTACCTCCTGCCCTGCCCTATGGCATCAAAATTAATGTGTCACATTAATGAAGTCGTTTGACACCAAGGCAGTGCTGGGGAAGATGGGCGTCTTTCATCCGTCGCCAGCCTGTGAAATTCTGGTACCGCAAATCAGCTGGGATCTTAAACAGGCCTGGAATAATGGCATCCATCTTACGGGAGTATGCCTCCATTAATTAATATTACCAACAAAGCATGGATGAGACCATAAGACATAGGAGCATAATTAGACCTCTCAACCCATCGAGTCTACTCCACTATTCCACCATTCCTCTCAACTTGATTTTCCTGCCTCTACCTGTAACCTTTGATGCCCTGACTGATCAAGCATCTATCACACTCCACTTTAAATATACTCAGTGACTTCCTCTCCACAGTGCACACCCCAGAATCATTACCATCAAGCTAAAGAAATCAATATCTCTGTTCCAAATGGATGTTCGCCTTTTCTGATACTGTGCCCTCTGGTCCTAGACTCCCCCACTGTAGGAAACACCCTTTAAACATCCACTCTGCCTAGGCCATTCAATATCCCATAGGTTTCCATTAGCTCCTTCCTTATTCTCCTAAACTGCAGCAAGTACAGGTCCACAGCCATCAATCGCTCCTCGTGCATCACCTTTTCATTCACTGAAGCATTCTTGGAAAATCCTCTGGACCTTTTCCAAGGTCAACACATCATTTCTTAGATAAGGAGCCCAAAACCGCTCATGTTACTCCAAGTGCGGTCTGACCAATGCCTTGTGAAGCCCAGCACCACATCCTTGCTCTTATATTCTAGTCCTCTTGAAATGAATGCTAACATTGCATTTGCCTTCTTCACCTGCAAGTTAACCTTTAGGGAATCCTACACAAGGACACCCAAGTCCCTTTGCACATCTGATTTTAGAATTTTCTCCCTGTTTAGAAAATAGTCTATGCTTTCATTCCTTCTTTCTAAGTGGATGACCATACATTTCCATATATACCATCTGCCATTTACTTGCTCCTTCTCCCAATCTGTCCAAGTCCTCCTGCAGACATCCTGCTTCCTCAACACTACCTGCCCCTCCACCAATCTTTGTATTTTCTGCAACTTTGGCCACAAAACCAACAATTCTGTCATCCAAATCAGTAACATATAATGTGAAAAGAAACAGTCCCAATACCAACCTCTGTGGAGCCCCACTAGTCACCAACAGCCAACCAGAATAGGACCTCTCTGTTTCCCCACTTTGCCTCCTGCCAATCAGCCAACTTTCTATCCATGCTAATCTCTTTCCAATAATACCATACGCTCTTTTACTGTATCTTGTTAGTAACCTCATGTGCAGCACCTTATCAAAGGCTTTCTGAAATCCAAATAAACAATATCCACCGATTCTCCTTTGTCTATCCTGCCTGTTATCTTCTCAAAGAATTCCAACAGGTATGTCAGGCAAGGTTTCCCTTTAAAGAAACCATGCTGACTTTGGCCTTTTTTATCACGTGCCAACTTCCCTGAAATCTCTTCCTTAATAATAGACTCCAACATCTTGCCAACCACTGAAGTCAGACCAACTCTCCTTTCTTCTGCCTTTCTCCCTTTGAAGGGTGGAAAGATGGCTGCAATAACTTCACTCACCTCAGCACTGAACCGATTCCACCTACGGACTCACTTTCAAGCATTCGATAGCTCATGTTCACAATATTTATTAACTTTTTTTGTTTGTTATTATTTGTTGTTTTTATATTTGCGCAGTTTATTGTCCTTTGCACATTGGCTGTCAGTCTTTATGTGTAGGTTTTCATTGATTCTATTGTATTTCTCTGTTCTACTGTGAATGCCTGCAAGAAAATGAATCTCAGGGAGGGTGGGAAATGATGATATACGTACTTTGATAATAAATTTACTTTACAACAATACAGGCCCAGTTACCTTTTAATCTTCTCTAAGCTCAATCCAACTAACCCTTCTTTCCTACATAGCCAACAAAAGAAAATCTGCAGATGCTGGAAATCCAAACAACACACACAAAGTGCTGGAGGAACTCAGCAGGCCAGGCATCATCTTGGGCCAAAATGTTGACTGTACTCTTTTCCTATATGCTGCCTGGCCCTCCATTTTACTATCATGCATGTGTCTATCTAAGAGTTTCTTAAATGTCCCAAATGCATTTGCCTCTGCCACCACCCTGGCAGTGCGTTCCACGCACCCACTGATTGTAAAAAGCAACACAATTCTTAAATTTCTTCAATTATTACTGTAGATTTTAGAGATTGTTTTCCTGGGGATGGCCTTGCAATAAATGTTAAGAATTTGTATTTATTGATCCACAGCAGTGCCATGGAGAGTGTTTATTGCCACCCCTGACTGAGCAGTCTACTGGGGTGTACCCGAGAGAAGATCCGTCATCTTGGAGGGTCTGAGTCAACCATTGTCCAGAGCACAGAAGCAAGCCTTTCGCCAAACTCGTATACGCTGACCAAAATGACTCTGCAAGTTAGTCTCACGTTTGGCTCATTTACTTCTGAACCTTTCCTATCTGTGTACTTGACCAAATGTCTGTGTTAAAAAGAAACCTACCTCTGACATTCCCCCTAAACGTTCCTCCACTCACACCCTCGTCTTAGCCATTTCCACACTGACTGCCCACTCGATCTTTGCCAGCTATCATTTTATCAAGTCACCTCTCATCCTCCTTCCCTCCAAAGAGGGAACCCCTAGCCCATTCAAACTTTCCTCATTAGACATGCTGTCTAACCCAGGCTTCACCTCCTCTGCACCCTCTCTAAAACTTCCTCATCCTTCCTGTAATGAGGGGACCAGAACTGAACACGATACTCCGAGTGTGGTGCAGTCAGAGTTTTGCAGAGCTGCAAGGGCTCGTAGTCCTTGAACTCTCTCTCCAACTAAGGAAGGCCAACAAACCATATGCTTTCCTAACAACCTTATCAATTTGCGTGGCAAATAATATTTGATTCTCTGGGAGACTGTAGTACAACTTCATTAGAATAAAACTAAATAGTAGTGATTATCCCTTATATTCTGCAGAGTGAGTAACCTGGTTAATTGGAGCAGAATGTAATGTGGTCACTGTTTGTGGTCGCTATTTTACATACCAATTGAATTTAAACATTACGCAAACTGTTCCTGGAAGCTCAAAACAGCAGGAATACACAAAATGTTCTAGGGGGAAGCTATAAAGCTACGTGGATTCAATAGGTCAGTTATAGACCACATTCTGTCTTAGTGAAAATGCAATGCAATTGTGCAAAGTTTAACAAATGAAGAAATTCTGATTTGCAACATTGGTAAGAAGCAGTTTGAGCAGAAATCTTAGCCGGTTCCAACTTTGTGCTAATGGGACTGAAATCATTGTCCCAGATGATCTGGAAAAGTGTAGCTCACTCTTAACGTCAGGGAACAGCTGACGGAGTGAGCTGTTCTTTCTGCTGGTGAAATTCTCGCAAGTGCTGGTGCCAGTGACTTGGCAACTTCCCTTCTGCCCAAGACCCGACTTCTCCAAGCAAACATCTGCTTACCCACCTGAAACGAAGCCCGGCATCACTGACCCCAGCCCTGTGAAGCAGCATCGTCATTCTCCCCATGCACGTCTTCTTGTGGTTATAACACTGAAATCGGCCGTCGTTTCAGTTTTAAAGGTTATTGTACTTACAGATACACCATGCAAACAGGACCTACTGGCCCAATGAGCCTGCTACAGCCTGTAAGGAGTTTGTACGTTCTTGCCGTGACGGCATGGGTTTCCTCCGAGTGCTTTGGTTTCCTCCCACAGTCCAAAGACGTACCGGTTGGTAGGTTAATTAGTCATTGTAAATTGTCCTGTGATTAGGCTAGGATTAAATCAGGAGATTGCTGGGTGGCTTGGCTCGAAGAGCCTATTCCACGCTGTATCTCAATAAATAAATAAGTTACGGCAATGTGATCAAATGACCTGCTAACCAGTACATCTTTGGAATGTGGGAGAAGAACAGAGCACCCGCAGGAAACGCACATGGTCATGGGGAGAAGGTACAAGCTCCTCACAGTGGCGGGAATTGAACCCATGTCATAGCATTACACTAACCGCTACACTACCGTGCTGTTGTGTCACTTGCGGCACACAGATAGTATCGGGCTGCAACTTGTTCGTGAGGAATTAACAGTATTGGGAAATGTTACTTTGATTGTAATTTCTAGGTCTTTATGTGTTCAACGAGTGTACCTCGTAACTGCAGACGCTGCATTTCACAACCCCAATGTACTCTGCAAACATCGGGGACCCTCACCGCCCTGGCCATTCTCTCTTCTCGCTGCTGCCCTTAGTCAGGAGGTACAGGAACCTCAAGTCCCAGACCACCAGCTTCAGGAACAGTTATTACCCTTCAGGCATCAGGCTCCTGGACCAGCGTGGATAACTTCACTCACTTTCATCGACTCTACAACTCATGTTCTCAGTATTATTTATTTATTGTTATTACTTTTTTTGTATTTGTATGGCTCGTCAGTTTGTGTGCATAGGCTTTCATCGGTTCTATTGAACCTCTTTCTTCTACTGTGAATGCCTGCAAGAAAACAAATCTCTAGGTAGCGTATGGTGACTTTTATGTACTTCCGCTTTTGACTTTTTGAAGCATTATTTCACTTAGTTATTGTTCTAAGACACGGTCTGGGCCCAGTGAGTTCCCATACACATGTTAATCTGCTGTCACTGGAGTATCACGTCTAGTTCCAGGTGCTGAACTTGAGGAAAGACGTCAATGGTTTGGTGAGGGTGCAGGAGAGAGTTACTGAACTGGTTCCAGAGTACAGGAACCTTGGAAATTTTCTATCAAAACTAGGGTTGGGCTAGCAAGTGCTGTGAGATTTGACAAAGGAAATTAAACTCAGGAGGAGTACAAACGCTGTAGATGGGAAGACTGTATTTTGTGTCGATGAGGACCTTCCTGCTGGAATATAGAACTGGGGACTTGGATCGACAGAGATTGGCTAAAAAAGAAACAAACAAGAGAAGTTTTTTCCCCTCAAACTTTTTTTTTCCAAACTACTGTCTCTCCTCCACCCCCTGCCCTCAAACTGACCCACCCACTCACTGTCCCTCCCTCCCCTACCCACAGAGACCCTCACCCTGACCCCTACCCACAGAGACATTGCCCCCAACATACAGTATATACATTGGCCCAGACCGAATTCCCTACGTAACCCAGTGATTGAGGCAATCTGTAGGTCAGATACGAGTGCATTTGCTTCCACCCGCCCACCCCCCCCCCGTGTATTTGAACCTCCACCCTTTCACGCCGCTGACCCTAGTGGTTGGACCACCGATGTACTCGGGAGTGATCTGTGACCCCTTAAACCGACCTAGGTAGCCAGGCAGCGTAACGCCTTACAGCGATCGCGATCGGGGACTCAGTTTGTGGGGAGTTTGTTCGACCGCATGTGTGTCCTCCGGATGCTCCGGTTTCATGCCACATCCCAAAGGGGTGCGGGTGCGGGTCAGTAAGTCGTGGGCACGCTGTGTTAGCGCCGGGAGCGTGGCGAGAGGCGGACTGCCTCCAGCACACCCTTGGACCGTGTTGCTCCTCGACGCAAATGATGCTTCTTGGCGTATAACAAATACTGTAAAGCCAATCCTTTTATCCCCTCTATTCTTCGAACCAGGTTTTGAATTGTAACATTTAAGAGAAGTTTGGATGACTGCAGGTAAATGGGTCTAGGAGGCCTAGGCAGAAGACCAGGTCATATGGACGAGACCAGTTTCTGTGCTGTAGTGCTCTACGGCTCTACATCGATTCCAACCCTTACCCTGAACCGAACAGACCCACAGAGACCCCGAACCAAACAGACCCAGAGACCCCGAACCGAACAGACCCACAGAGACCCCGAACCAAACAGACCCAGAGACCCCGAACCCAACAGACCCACAGGGACGCCGAACCCAACAGACCCACAGAGACCCCGAATCGAACAGACCCAGAGACCCCGAACCCAACAGACACAGAGACCCCGAACCCAACAGACACAGAGACCCCGAACCCAACAGACCCAGAGACCCCGAACCCAACAGACCCACAGAGACCCCGAACCCAACAGACCCAGAGAGACCCCGAATCGAACAGACCCAGAGACCCCGAACCCAACAGACACTGAGACCCCGAACCCAACAGACCCAGAGACCCCGAACCCAACAGACCCACAGAGACCCCGAACCCAACAGACCCACAGAGACCCCGAACCCAACAGACCTAGAGAACCCGAACCCAACAGACCCACAGACCCCGAACCCAACAGACCCAGAGACCCCGAACCCAACAGACACAGAGACCCCGAACCCAACAGACCCAGAGACCCCGAACCCAACAGACCCACAGAGACCCCGAACCCAACAGACCCAGAGACCCCGAACCCAACAGACCCACAGGGACCCCGAACCCAACAGACCCACAGGGACCCCGAACCCAACAGACCCACAGGGACCCCGAACCCAACAGACCCACAGAGACCCCGAATCCAACAGACCTAGAGACCCCGAACCCAACAGACCCACAGACCCCGAACCCAACAGACCCAGAGACCCCGAACCCAACAGACCCAGAGACCCCGAACCCAACAGACCCAGAGACCCCGAACCCAACAGACCCACAGAGACCCCGAACCCAACAGACCCAGAGACCCCGAACCCAACAGACCCACAGAGACCCCGAACCCAACAGACCCAGAGACCCCGAACCCAACAGACCCACAGGGACCCCGAACCCAACAGACCCAGAGACCCCGAACCCAACAGACCCACAGGGACCCCGAACCCAACAGACCCACAGAGACCCCGAACCCAACAGACCCACAGAGACCCAGAACCCAACAGACCTAGAGACCCCGAACCCAACAGACCCACAGACCCCGAACCCAACAGACCCAGAGAGCCCGAACCCAACAGACCCAGAGACCCCGAACCCAACAGACCCAGAGACCCCGAACCCAACAGACCCACAGAGACCCCGAACCCAACAGACCCAGAGACCCCGAACCCAACAGACCCACAGAGACCCCGAACCCAACAGACCCAGAGACCCCGAACCCAACAGACCCACAGGGACCCCGAACCCAACAGACCCAGAGACCCCGAACCCAAAAGACCCAGAGACCCCGAACCCAAAAGACCCAGAGACCCCGAACCCAACAGACCCAGAGACCCCGAACCCAACAGACCCAGAGACCCGAACCCAACAGACCTAGAGACCCCGAACCCAACAGACCCACAGACCCCGAACCCAACAGACCCAGAGACCCCGAACCCAACAGACACAGAGACCACGAACCCAACAGACACAGAGACCCTGAACCCAACAGACCCACAGAGACCCCGAACCCAACAGACCCAGAGACCCCGAACCCAACAGACCCACAGAGACCCCGAACCCAACAGACCCAGAGACCCCGAACCAAACAGATCCAGAGACCCCGAACCCAACAGACCCAGAGACCCCGAACCCAACAGACCCACAGAGACCCCGAACCCAACAGACCCACAGAGACCCCGAACCCAACAGACTCAGAGACCCCGAACCCAACAGACCCACAGGGACCCCGAACCCAACAGACCCAGAGACCCCGAACCAAACAGACCCAGAGACCCTGAACCCAACAGACCCAGAGACCCCGAACCGAACAGACCCAGAGACCCCGAACCCAACAGACCCACAGAGACCCCGAACCCAACAGACCCAGAGACCCCAAACCCAGAGACCCCGAACCCAACAGACCCAGAGACCCCGAACCCAACAGACCCAGAGACCCCGAACCCAACAGACCCAGAGACCCCGAACCCAACAGACCCAGAGACCCCGAACCCAACAGACCCACAGAGACCCCGAACCCAACAGACCCAGAGATCCCAAACCCAACAGACCCACAGAGACCCCGAACCCAACAGACCCAGAGACCCCGAACCCAACAGACCCAGAGACCCCGAACCCAACAGACCCACAGAGACCCCGAACCCAACAGACCCAGAGACCCCAAACCCAACAGACCCACAGAGACCCCAAACCCAACAGACCCACAGAGACCCCGAACCCAACAGACCCAGAGACCCCGAACCCAACAGACCCAGAGACCCCGAACCCAACAGACCCACAGAGACCCCGAACCCAACAGACCCAGAGACCCCAAACCCAACAGACCCACAGAGACCCCAAACCCAACAGACCCACAGAGACCCCGAACCCAACAGACCCAGAGACCCCGAACCCAACAGACCCAGAGACCCCGAACCCAACAGACCCAGAGACCCCGAACCCAACAGACCCACAGGGACCCCGAATCCAACAGACCCACAGGGACCCCAAACCCAACAGACCCACAGGGACCCCAAACCCAACAGACCCACAGGGACCCCAAACCCAACAGACCCAGAGACCCCGAACACAACAGACCCAGAGACCCCGAACCCAACAGACCCAGAGACCCCGAACCCAACAGACCCACAGAGACCCCGAACCCAACGGACCCAGAGACCCCGAACCCAACGGACCCAGAGACCCCGAACCCAACAGACCCACAGGGACCCCGAACCGAACAGTCCCACAGAGACCCCGAACCCAACAGACCCACAAGACCCCGAACCCAACAGACACAGAGACCCCGAACCCAACAGACACAGAGACCCCGAACCCAACAGACCCACAGAGACCCCGAACCCAACAGACCCAGAGACCCTGAACCCAACAGACCCACAGAGACCCCGAACCCAACAGACCCACAGAGACCCCGAACCCAACAGACCCACAGAGACCCCGAATCCAACAGACCTAGAGACCCCGAACCCAACAGACCCACAGACCCCGAACCCAACAGACCCAGAGACCCCGAACCCAACAGACCCAGAGACCCCGAACCCAACAGACCCACAGAGACCCCAAACCCAACAGACCCAGAGACCCCGAACCCAACAGACCCAGAGACCCCGAACACAACAGACCCACAGAGACCCCGAACCCAACAGACCCAGAGACCCCGAACCCAACAGACCCAGGGACCCCGAACCCAACAGACCCAGAGACCCCGAACCCAACATACCCACAGACCCCGAACCCAACAGACCCACAGACCCCGAACCCAACAGACCCACAGACCCCGAACCCAACAGACCCACAGACCCCGAACCCAACAGACCCAGAGACCCCGAACCCAACAGACCCAGAGACCCCGAACCCAACAGACCCACAGAGAACCCGAACCCAACAGACCCAGAGACCCCGAACCCAACAGACCCACAGAGACCCCGAACCCAACAGCCCCAGAGACCCCGAACCCAACAGACCCACAGAGACCCCGAACCTAACAGACCCAGAGACCCCGAACCCAACAGATCCAGAGACCCCGAACCCAACAGACCCACAGAGACCCCGAACCCAACAGACACAGAGACCCCGAACCCAACAGACCCACAGAGACCCCGAACCCAACAGACCCAGAGACCCCGAACCCAACAGACCCAGAGACCCCGAACCCAACAGACCCAGAGACCCCGAACCCAACAGACTCAGAGACCCCGAACCCAACAGACTCAGAGACCCCGAACCCAACAGACCCACAGGGACCCCGAACCCAACGGACCCAGAGACCCCGAACCCAACGGACACAGAGACCCCGAACCCAACGGACCCAGAGACCCCGAACCCAACGGACCCAGAGACCCCGAACCCAACGGACCCAGAGACCCCGAACCCAACAGACCCACAGAGACCCCGAACCCAACAGACCCACAGAGACCCCGAACCCAACAGACCCAGAGACCCCGAACCCAACAGACCCACAGAGACCCCGAACCCAACAGCCCCAGAGACCCAGAACCCAACAGACCCACAGAGACCCCGAACCTAACAGACCCAGAGACCCCGAACCCAACAGATCCAGAGACCCCGAACCCAACAGACCCACAGAGACCCCGAACCCAACAGACACAGAGACCCCGAACCCAACAGACCCACAGAGACCCCGAACCCAACAGACCCAGAGACCCCGAACCCAACAGACCCAGAGACCCCGAACCCAACAGACCCACAGAGACCCCGAACCCAACAGACTCAGAGACCCCGAACCCAACAGACTCAGAGACCCCGAACCCAACAGACCCACAGGGACCCCGAACCCAACGGACCCAGAGACCCCGAACCCAACGGACACAGAGACCCCGAACCCAACGGACCCAGAGACCCCGAACCCAACGGACCCAGAGACCCCGAACCCAACGGACCCAGAGACCCCGAACCCAACAGACCCACAGAGACCCCGAACCCAACAGACCCACAGAGACCCCGAACCCAACAGACCCAGAGACCCTGAACCCAACAGACCCAGAGACCCCGAACCCAACAGACCCACAGAGACCCCGAACCCAACAGACCCACAGAGACCCCGAACCCAACAGACCCAGAGACCCCGAACCCAACAGACCCACAGAGACCCCGAACCCAACAGACCCACAGGGACCCCGAACTGAACAGACCCACAGAGACCCCGAACCCAACAGACCCAGAGACCCCGAACCCAACAGACCCAGAGACCCCGAACCCAACAGACCCACAGACCCCGAACCCAACAGACCCAGAGACCCCGAACCCAACAGACCCACAGAGACCCCGAACCCAACTGACCCAGAGACCCCGAACCCAACAGACCCACAGGGACCCCGAACCCAACAGACCCAGAGACCCCGAACCCAACAGACCCAGAGACCCCGAACCCAACAGACCCAGAGACCCCGAACCCAACAGACCCAGAGACCCCGAACCCAACAGACCCAGAGACCCCGAACCCAACAGACCCACAGAGACCCCGAACCCAACTGACCCAGAGACCCCGAACCCAACAGACCCACAGGGACCCCGAACCCAACAGACCCAGAGACCCCGAACCCAACAGACCCAGAGACCCCGAACCCAACAGACCCAGAGACCCCGAACCCAACAGACCCAGAGACCCCGAACCCAACAGACCCAGAGACCCCGAACCCAACAGACCCACAGAGACCCCGAACCCAACAGACCCAGAGACCCCGAACCCAACAGACCCACAGAGACCCCGAACCCAACAGACCCAGAGACCCCGAACCCAACAGACCCAGAGACCCCGAACCCAACAGACCCACAGGGACCCCGAACCCAACGGACCCAGGGACCCCGAACCCAACGGACCCAGGGACCCCGAACCCAACGGACCTAGAGACCCCGAACCCAACAGTCCCACAGAGACCCCGAACCCAACAGACACAGAGACCCCGTTCCCAACAGACACAGAGACCCCGAACCCAACAGACACACAGAGACCCCGAACCCAATAGACACAGAGACCCCGAACCCAACAGACCCACAGAGACCCCGAACCCAACAGACCCAGAGACCCCGAACCCAACAGACCCACAGACCCCGAACCCAACAGACCCACAGACCCCGAACCCAACAGACCCACAGACCCCGAACCCAACAGACACAGAGACCCCGAACCCAACAGACCCACAGAGACCCCGAACCCAACAGACCCACAGAGATCCCGAACCCAACAGACCCAGAGACCCCGAACCCAACAGAGCCACAGAGACCCCGAACCCAACAGACCCAGAGACCCCGAACCCAACAGACCCAGAGACCCCGAACCCAACAGACCCACAGAGACCCCGAACCCAACAGACCTAGAGACCCCGAACCCAACAGACCCACAGACCCCGAACCCAACAGACCCACAGACCCCGAACCCAACAGACCCACAGACCCCGAACCCAACAGACCCACAGACCCCGAACCCAACAGACCAACAGAGACCCCGAACCCAACAGACCCAGAGACCCCGAACCCAACAGACCCAGTGAGACCCCGAACCCAACAGACCCAGAGACCCCGAACCCAACAGACCCACAGGGACCCCGAACCCAACAGACCCAGGGACCCCGAACCCAAAAGACCCAGGGACCCCGAACCCAACAGACCCAGAGACCCCGAACCCAACAGACCCACAGAGACCCCGAACCCAACAGACCCAGAGACCCCAAACCCAACAGACCCACAGAGACCCCGAACCCAACAGACCCAGAGACCCCGAACCCAACAGACCCACAGAGACCCCGAACCCAACAGACCCAGAGACCCCGAACCCAACAGACCCAGAGACCCCGAGCCCAACAGACACAGAGACCCCGTACCCAACAGACCCAGAGACCCCGAACCCAACAGACCCACAGAGACCCCGAACCCAACAGACCCAGAGACCCCGAACCCAACAGACCCACAGAGACCCCGAACCCAACAGACACAGAGACCCCGTACCCAACAGACCCACAGAGACCCCGAACCCAACAGACACAGAGACCCCGAACCCAACAGACACAGAGACCCCGAACCCAACAGACCCACAGAGACCCCGAACCCAACAGACCCAGAGACCCCGAACCCAACAGACCCACAGAGACCCCGAACCCAACAGACCCACAGAGACCCCGAACCCAACAGACCTAGAGACCCCGAACCCAACAGACCCACAGACCCCGAACCCAACAGACCCACAGACCCCGAACCCAACAGACCCACAGACCCCGAACCCAACAGACACAGAGACCCCGAACCCAACAGACACAGAGACCCCGAACCCAACAGACCCAGAGACCCCGAACCCAACAGACCCACAGAGACCCCGAACCCAACAGACCCAGAGACCCCGAACCCAACAGACCCACAGACCCCGAACCCAACAGACCCACAGACCCCGAACCCAACAGACCCACAGACCCCGAACCCAACAGACCCAGAGACCCCGAACCCAACAGACCCACAGAGACCCCGAACCCAACAGACCCAGAGACCCCGAACCCAACAGACCCACAGAGACCCCGAACCCAACAGACCCAGAGACCCCGAACCCAACAGACCCACAGGGACCCCGAACCCAACAGACCCAGGGACCCCGAACCCAAAAGACCCAGAGACCCCGAACCCAACAGACCCAGAGACCCCGAACCCAACAGACCCAGAGACCCCGAACCCAACAGACCCACAGAGACCCCAAACCCAACAGACCCAGAGACCCCGAACCCAACAGACCCACAGAGACCCCGAACCCAACAGACCCAGAGACCCCGAACCCAACAGACCCACAGAGACCCCGAACCCAACAGACCCAGAGACCCCGAACCCAACAGACCCAGAGACCCCGAACCCAACAGACCCACAAAGACCCCAAACCCAACAGACCCAGAGACCCCGAACCTAACAGATCCAGAGACCCCGAACCCAACAGACCCACAGAGACCCCGAACCGAACAGACCCAGAGACCCCGAACCCAACAGACCCACAGAGACCCCGAACCCAACAGACCCAGAGACCCCGAACCCAACAGACTCAGAGACCCCGAACCCAACAGACCCACAGGGACCCCGAACCCAACAGACCCAGAGACCCCGAACCCAACAGACCCAGAGACCCTGAACCCAACAGACCCAGAGACCCCGAACCGAACAGACCCAGAGACCCCGAACCCAACAGTCCCACAGAGACCCCGAACCCAACAGACCCAGAGACCCCAAACCCAGAGACCCCGAACCCAACAGACCCAGAGACCCCGAACCCAACAGACCCAGAGACCCCGAACCCAACAGACCCAGAGACCCCGAACCCAACAGACCCAGAGACCCCGAACCCAACAGACCCACAGAGACCCCGAACCCAACAGACCCAGAGATCCCAAACCCAACAGACCCACAGAGACCCCGAACCCAACAGACCCACAGAGACCCCGAACCCAACAGACCCAGAGATCCCAAACCCAACAGACCCACAGAGACCCCGAACCCAACAGACCCAGAGATCCCAAACCCAACAGACCCACAGAGACCCTGAACCCAACAGACCCAGAGACCCCGAACCCAACAGACCCAGAGACCCCAAACCCAACAGACCCACAGAGACCCCGAACCCAACAGATCCAGAGACCCCGAACCCAACAGACCCACAGAGACCCCGAACCCAACAGACCCAGAGACCCCGAACCCAACAGACCCACAGAGACCCCGAACCCAACAGACCCAGAGACCCCGAACCCAACAGACTCAGAGACCCCGAACCCAACAGACCCACAGGGACCCCGAACCCAACAGACCCAGAGACCCCGAACCCAACAGACCCAGAGACCCTGAACCCAACAGACCCAGAGACCCCGAACCGAACAGACCCAGAGACCCCGAACCCAACAGTCCCACAGAGACCCCGAACCCAACAGACCCAGAGACCCCGAACCCAGAGACCCCGAACCCAACAGACCCAGAGACCCCGAACCCAACAGACCCAGAGACCCCGAACCCAACAGACCCAGAGACCCCGAACCCAACAGACCCAGAGACCCCGAACCCAACAGACCCACAGAGACCCCGAACCCAACAGACCCAGAGATCCCAAACCCAACAGACCCACAGAGACCCCGAACCCAACAGACCCATAGAGACCCCGAACCCAACAGACCCAGAGATCCCAAACCCAACAGACCCACAGAGACCCCGAACCCAACAGACCCAGAGATCCCAAACCCAACAGACCCACAGAGACCCTGAACCCAACAGACCCAGAGACCCCGAACCCAACAGACCCACAGAGACCCCGAACCCAACAGACCCAGAGATCCCAAACCCAACAGACCCACAGAGACCCCGAACCCAACAGACACAGAGACCCCGTACCCAACAGACCCACAGAGACCCCGAACCCAACAGACCCAGCACACGGGACTCCGCACCTCCGCCGAACACATACTGTTGATTTGCCGAACCCCATCTTCTCCAACCATCAGCGGCGTCTGCCTCCCCTCTCCTCCTTGAGGGGAAAAAATTCACTAAAACTTCCCAGGGCGCAAAGTGCCCGCTGCCAGCGAATGCCTTTCGCCTCGAAGTTCCGCTGAAGGATAGTGTCGTGCACCCAGGGACCCGGGAGCCGATTGCCCCTGTGCTAAACCCCTTGTTTAGTTTCACCGGGAGTACTGGGTGCGGGGCGAAGGTCCCGTCACTGCCCCTCCGGACGGCGGCGGGGCGGTTCTGGGGCAACCGCGGTCCCACCCCTCTTGGAGTCAGCAAGCCGCCAGACCCAGCCCGTCTCAGACAGCCGAGGTGCGAAGGGCATCTGGAGAAACCTGTCCGCTCCGCCAGAAACGGAGAACCCCGCCGCCGCCATGGAGTGGAAACGACTGGCGTTGCTGTGCTGTGCCGCCACCGGCGTCCTGTTGGCGGGTATGTGGACACTCTTACCCCTTCCTCCCTTTCAGCGGGGTATCAGAGCTCCCTCTGCAATGTTCTTCCAAATGAGTAACCCTCCAACCTAACTCTCCCAACTCCCTCCGGAGTATCTCACTACTCGACCCGAGATGGTGCCGACTCGCTGAGTTTCTCCGGCACCTCCAGGCTCTTGTGTCTCCGTCCACCCTCCACTTCAACCCCTCAACCTCCCTCTTTCTATCTTGCTCCGTTAACGATCAATCCTCTCCCCATTCCTTCATCTGTCTCAGCTGACCTCTCCATCCACCTCTCCCTTTTCCTCCACACCCCTTCTCCCTTCCTCCCTACTTCCCTAACCATCTCCCTCTCTCTGCTTCCCTCCCCACTTCCCCTTCCCTCTTTTGCTCCCCTCCTCTCTTTTCCTCTTCCCCTTCCCTCCTTCCTCCTCCCTCCTTTCCTCTTCCCTCTTCCCCTCCTTCCCCCTTCCCCTCATTCTCCCTTCCCCTCATTCCCCCTTCCCCTCACCCTCCCTCCTTTCCCTTCCCCTCTCACTTTCCCTCCTTCTTCCCTTTCTTCCACTTCCCCTTCCACACTCTCCAGCCATTCCCCTTCCTCCCTCTTTCCCATCCCCTCTCACTTCCCCTTCCCCCCCATCCTATCTCTCCTTTGTGTTTCTCTGCCTCAGGACAGGACAACAGATTTTTAACCCAAAACCTCAAAAATCCCTCTTCCACCCTAATGCCCCGCACCTCCCCCCCCCCCGCCCCCCCCCCACCACTGCTCCAACACACTGGAGCACATAATCTGCATTGTCTGCAATCTCTTGTTTTAATATAGTTGGGATATACCCTGTTTCCAATCTGTGAGCTGACGGGCGTTTCAGTGGGAAAGGGAGAGGAAGATCTACACCCCAGTGATTCACATTGTGCTCTCACCCACCCCCCTCTCTGTTTCACTCTGCCTTGTTTCTCTCGCAGTTCTGAGCCAGGCGGAGGGAGCCACGGTCCGGGTGGAGAAAGATGGCGAGCCCCATGATACAGAAAGTAAGAGTGTCCCAGTGTAATCTACCATTCATCCCATATCTGCCAGCAAACAGAAATCTCTCCCATTCTGTCTCTCTCTCTCTGTCTTGCACCTTTCTCCCCCTGTACGCTTCTCTTCCTGAACCTCTCCCCCTCTAACTTTTCCCATGTCTCACCATCTCTCCCTCGTATGTCTCTCTTTCTCTCTCTCCCCATTTGTCTCTCCCCCTCCCCTGTCTGTCTCTCTCTTTCTCTCCCCCCCTCCCCATCCATCTGCCTCTCTCTCTCCCTGTCTGTCTTTCTCTCCTCATCCATCTGTCTGTCTCTTCCCCCATCTGTCTCTTGTCTCTCTCTCCCCCCTCCCCGTCCATCTGTCTCTCTCTCCCTGTCTGTCTTTCTCTCTCTCCTCATCCATCTGTCTGTCTCTTCCCCGTCTGTCTGTATCTCTCCCCCATCTGTCTCTCTCTCCCCGTCTCTCTCTCTCCCTCCCCATCTCTCTTTCTCTCCCCGTCTCTCTCTCTCTCCCTGTCTCTCTCTCTCCTCATCTGTCTCTGTCTCTCTCTCCCTGTCTGTCTTTCTCTCTCTCCTCATCTGTCTGTCTGTCTCTTCCCCGTCTGTCTGTATCTCTCTTTCTCTCTCCCCCCTCCCCGTCCATCTGTCTTTCTCTCTCTCCTCATCCATCTGTCTGTCTCTTCCCCGGCTGTCTGTCTCTCTCCCCATCTCTCTCTCTCTCCTCGTCTCTCTCTCTCTCCCCGTCTCTCTCTCTCTCCCCGTCTGTCTCTGTCTCTCTCTCTTCCTGTCTGTCTTTCTCTCTCTCCTCATCCATCTGTCTGTCTCTTCCCCGTCTGTATCTCTCTTTCTCTCTCTCCCCCTCCCCATCCATCTGTCTCTCTCCCTTTATCTTTCTCTCTCTCCTTATCCCTGTCTCTTCCCCATCTGTCTGTATCTCTCCCCCATCTGTCTGTCTGTCTCTTCCCTGTCTGTCTGTATCTCTCTTTCTCTCTCCCCCCTCCCCGTCCATCTGTCTTTCTCTCTCTCCTCATCCATCTGTCTGTCTCTTCCCCGGCTGTCTGTCTCTCTCCCCATCTCTCTCTCTCCTCGTCTCTCTCTCCCCCCGTCTCTCTCTCTCTCCCCGTCTGTCTCTGTCTCTCTCTCTTCCTGTCTGTCTTTCTCTCTCTCCTCATCCATCTGTCTGTCTCTTCCCCGTCTGTATCTCTCTTTCTCTCTCTCCCCCTCCCCATCCATCTGTCTCTCTCCCTCTATCTTTCTCTCTCTCCTTATCCCTGTCTCTTCCCCATCTGTCTGTATCTCTCCCCCATCTGTCTGTCTGTCTCTCTCTCTCTCTCGCTCTCCCCGTCTCTCTCTCCCTCCCCGTCTCTCTCTCCCCCTCCCCATCTCTCTCTCTCCCCCTCCCTGTCTCTCTCTCTCTCCCCCCGTCTCTCTCTCTCTCCCCATCTGTCTGTCTCTTCCCCCTTCTGTCTCTGTCTCTCTCCCCCAGTCTGTCTGTCTGTCTCTCCCTGTCTGTCTTTCCCTCTGTCTATCTCTCCCACTTTGCCCTTCTCTCCCTGTCTCTCCCTCTGTTCCTCTCTCTCTCTCTCTCTCTCTCTCTCTCTCTCGGTCTCCCCTGTGTCTTCCTCTGCCCATCTCTCTTGCTCTGACTGTCACGCTGTCTAACTTTACACCTGTCTCTGAGCGTGATCTGTCTGTCTGTCCCTCCCTCTCACGCTCTGTCTTCCTTAACCTCACAGGCAGCAAGAAGCGTGTTTTCATGCCCGAGCCAGCTGCTTCGACCTTTCTGAAACGACGAGCCAGGCGATCCACCATGGCTGAGCTGGCGGGTGAGCAGCCGGGGGGAGAGGGAGCGAATGAGGGGGAGGAGGGAGAAACCAGGGGCTGTGTACAGGTGATCCTTTACCTCTGAGTGTTAGTAGATGGAGGGATGGAGAACAAATTAAAAAGATCGAGGCAGACGGGGTAAGGGGGGGATAAAGGAGGTGGAGGGAAAAAAAGGAGTGGAAGGGAGAGAGGCAGGCAGTAGAAAATATAAAAGACTGGGGAGGGAAAATGAGGGAGACATAGAGAAAGGAATTGAGAATAGTGGGAACAGATAAATAAGGAGAGGAAGAGATAGATAGATCGAGCTAGAGAGGGAAAGGTAGATGGGGACACAAGAGTCTGCAGTTGTGGAGAATCCCACTGGGGCTGGCTGCATCAGTGGGGTGAGAGAGAAATTGTTGATGTTTTGGGTCGAGTAGTGAGGTACTCCCAGCGAGGGAGATAGGAGAGCTACACTAAGAGAAGGGGATACTTGGCCTGTTCTCTGCACACGTCACATCTTTTAAAACCTTTTTAGCCATTGAGTTTCCAGGAATTTGTGTCGCTTACAAGGCTGAAGGTGTTATATTTGAATGTACATGGAAAAAAGTAGATAATTTTGTAACGCAACTAGAGATTAGTAGGTCTGATATGAGGGCATCATTGAGTTGTGGCTGAAAGCAGGTCATAGTTGGGAGCTTTATATCCAAGAGTACACATTGTTTCGAAAGGGCAGGCAGGTAGGCAGAGGGGATAGGGTGGCTCTGTGGTAAAAAATGAAATTAAATCCTTAGAAAGAGATGACATAGGATCAGAAGATGTAGAATCCCTGTGATTAGGCTCAATAAGGATGATAGAGAAAGCCTCTTCACATCAACTACTGATGGATGGGGATTTAAATATTGGACCAAGAGACAATGTGAGGAAAATCTTCACTCAGATTGGTTCTGATCTGGAATTCATTGCTGTAACTGGAGGGAAAAAGTTAATGTTTTTGATAATCGTAGTTTTTTACTAGAGGGCATAGTTTTAAGGTGAGATGGGTGAAAGTTTGAAGGAGATACACTGGGTAATTTTGTTTTAGACGGAGTGTATTAAGTAGTCGGAATGTGCTGCTGATGGGAGATAGTGGAAGGAGACACTGCAGTGGCAGTTAGAAGTTAGTTCGACAGATCCATGGTCATATAGGGAATGGAGGGATGTGGATATGGGCAATGTACAATGAGATGGGATTAGTTTAATCTGGCATCATGGTTGGCACAGCCTGTTCCTCTGCTGTACTAGGGGAACTTACGAGAAATAACTTGCAAGCTGTGGGGATGCAACAGGATTGCTGTACTAGACACAGTGGGCCAAATGGCCTCTTTCTGTGTCCTTACAGTCCAGCAATTCCGTATGTTTTGCCATCCACTTTCAGCATTATCTGGAAGTGCAAAGTGCAGGTCTCTTGGCATCTACATTGCCAGGATCGATCGGCGAGGCTGGGAACTTGTTTGGGGGGACTTTGAGGTTCATGTTGCCTGGAATCTGGTTACCCTGTCTCTGTGCTGTTTTTGACTGGTTTGATTAGGACGATCAATGTGGACTGGGGCACTTCAGTGATGAATGGCCCTGATTGGCAAGTGATACTGAACTGAAGTGAATACTTCTGGACTGCTGGTTTGATGTCTTATAGTCTACATGCTGTTCACTTCGCTTTTTGCCATTTGCTCAATTTGTTCTTTATTTCTTGCGCGTTGAGTGCTTGATGTTTTCTTGAACGTGTTTCCTTGTGGCTGCCTACAGGAGGATGAATCTGTATTCTGTACACATACTTTGATAAGAAATATACTTTGGATCCATGAACACAATTGGATCAATGAAAAACCACACAAAACAAAGACACACAAAAACCAAGAACAAACTACATCAAACTTTACAAATGCAAAAAGCAAAAGAAATAAAATAATAACAATAAATAAGCAATAAGTACAGAGAACAGGAGTTGAAAAGTCCTTGAAAGTGCCACAGGCAGGTCTATGGTTTGTGGGATCATTGTTAGGGTGATTGAAGTTGAGTTGAGGCATTTCTGATGATAGGTGTTTGAATTGTCGCTCTTATTCTGCGCAGATGCTGCCTAACTTGATGAGCAGTTCCGTTTTCGTCATATTTTGTATTTATTGTTAAAATAATCTTTCCCGTAGCGGAAAATCAACAGAGGCTCGCTGCTGATGAGCGAAGGAAGGAATACCATGAGGAACAGTTGAACGAATGGGAGAATTATGTGGAGGAGGTGCAGGATGGTAAGAAGTCAAAGTCTCTGCAGCTGATACGTGAAGCTGGAAAACAGTCTCGAAGACAGAACGTTACAACACACTACAGGCACTTTGATCCATGATGCTGTGCTGACCTTTTAACCTACTTTAAAAGCAATCTGACCCTTCCCTCTCATTATAGCCCTCAATTTTTCTATCATCTTTGTGTTTATCTAAGAGCATCTTAAATGTCCCTAATGTATTTGCCTCTGCCACCACCCTTGGCAATGCGTTGAGAGCATAAATTGGGAGTGGATGTTCTCAGGTAATGTAAGGTGAAAATATGAGGGTTGTTTAGGAGCACTTATATGGGGTTCTGGATAGGTTTGTCCCATTGAGGCAGGGAAAAGATGTAAGGGTGAAGGAACCATGGTTGACAAGAGAAGTGGAACATTTGGTCAAGAGGAAGGAGGAAACTTACTTAAGGTTTAGGAAGCAAGGATCAGACAGAGATCTTGAGAGTTATAGGGTAGTCATGAAGGAGTTTAAGGGACTTAGGAGAGCCTGAAGGGGATCATGAGAAGGCCTTGGTGAGTAGGATTATGGAAAACCTCAAGGCGAAGAACAGAGGGATGACTAGAGTGAGGGTAGGACAAATCAGGGATAAAAGAAGAACAAGCCTGGAGTCGGAGGAGAAAGGGGGATGTTCTTAACGAATACTTAAGCATTCATTAGTGAGAGGGACCTTGACAAATGTGAAAACAGCGTAGAACAGGCTAATTGCTGAATCGTCATTATTATGAAAGAGGGTGTGCTGCAACTTTTGACAAACTTTAGAATTGCTATGTTCCTGGAACATATTGGATAGCCCTGGGAATGATAGCCCAATGACTCTTGCATCAGCGGTGAGCAAACTATTGGAGCAAGTTCACAGACAGGATTTATGAGCATTTGGAGAAGCATAGTCTCATTAGAGATAGTGAACATGGCTTTGTCAGGGGGAAGTCATGCCTCACGAGAGGTGTTTGTGGATTCTTAGTAAGATGTTCGATTATGTTTCCCATGGTAGACTCACTCGGAAACTCAGGAGGCACTTGAACCAAGCTTGCCCACAGAAGGAAAAGAATGGTAGTAGATGAAGTGTATTCTGCCTGGAGGTCAGTGACCAGTAGGTTTCCATTTGGTTCTGTTCGGAGATCCTCCTCTTCTGATTTTTAAAGTGACTTGGATAAGTAAGTGGATGGTGGAGATGACACGAAGGTTGGTGGCATTGTGGGTTGAATAGGTTATTGTAGGTTACAATGGGACTTTGACAGAATGTAGAGTTGGGTTAAGAAGTGGAAGATGGAGTTTGATCCGGAAAAGCATGAAGTGCACATTTTGGTAGGTCGAACTCAAAGGCAGAGTTACCAAGTTAATGCCAGGATTCTTAGTGGGATATTGAAGTCCAGATCCAAAAATTCCTCGAAGCTTCTGCATAAGTTGTTAAGGTAATTACAAAGGTGTATGGTGAGTTGGTCTTCATTAATCAGGAGACTGAGTTCAAGAGACTCGAGGTAATGTTGCAACTTTAAGTCAGGTCAGCCACATTTGGAGTATCGTGTTCAGTTCTGGTTGCCTGATTATAGGAAGGATGTGAAAGTTTTAGGGAGGGTGCAGAGGAGATTTACTAGAGTGCTGCACGGATCAGAGAGCAGGTCGTATGAGGAGAAGTTGGGTGAGTTAGGGCTTTTCTCTTTGGAGCGAAGGAGGATGAGAGGTGACTTGTTAGAGGTGTATAAGATAAGAGGCATAGATAGAGTGGACAGCCTGCACCCTTTTCCCAGGATGTAAATGGCTGATGTGACAGGGCATAATTTTAAGGTGTTTGGTTGAAAGCGTGGGAGGGTGGTGGATGTCAGAGGCAGTTTTTTCACTCAATGACTGATAAGTGCATGGGATGCTGGGCCAGGGGTGGTGGTAGAAGCATGCAGGGACATTTAAGAGGCGGTACTGTACTGTATTATTCTATGTTCTGGAGTGCTTAGGATTAAGGTGAGAGACATTGATTGGTAAAATAAAAACTGGTGTATTCTTGTCACAGGTAACAAGTAAAAACTTGTGTTGCATACCGTGTATACAGATTAATTCACTACAACAGTCCATCGAGGTTGAGCAAGTCAGTGCAGGCAGACAATAAGGTGACCACAGGGTAGGAGCTGTCCTGGAGCCTGGTGATATGTGCTTTCAGAGCTCGTTGGGAGGGGTGGCTAGAGATGATCTGGGTCAGGTGGAGTCTTTGATTTTGCTGGTGCTTACTAAGGCAGTGAGCAGTGTAGACAGGGTTCACAGAGGGGAGGCTGGTTCCACAGTGTCCACAACTCTGCAGTTTCTTGTGGTCATGGTCAGAGCAGTCGCCATACCAATTTGCGATGCATCCAGATAGGACACTTCCTTGGTGCAGCAATAAAAATTTGTAAGATCAAAGGGGACATGCTAAATTTCTTTATCCTCCTGGGCAAGTTTTCTGGCCGTGACATCAATGTGGTTGGATCAGGACCGGCTGCTGGTGATGTTCATTCATAGGTACTTGTCGACCTGAGCATCGATGATGTAAGACAGGATCTGGCGCACCGCTCCCCTTCCTGAAGTCAGTGACCAGCTCTTTTGCTTTACTAACATTACGGGAAAGGTTGTTGTCATTACACCATGTTGCTTCTCCTTCCTCAGACTCATTGTTATTTGAGATATGGCCCACTATGGTTTATGGCCAACAGAAGTGCAGGATTAGGCCATTCAGCCCATCGAGTCTGCTCCACCATTCCATCATGGCTGATTTTGTTATCCCTCTCAATCCCATTCTCCTGATTTCTCCCTGTAGCCTTTGACACCCTGATTAATCAAGAACCTATTGACCTCTGCTTTAAATATACCCAGTCACTTGGCCTCCACAGATTCACCACCCTCTGGCTTAAGAAATTCCTTCACCTCTGTCTTAAATGTGAAATTTCTTAGGAACACATCTATCATGTTACAGCAGAACTACCTGTAGTTCCAATTTCCAGGCAACCAGCAATGCAAAAATACACCTGAGTTCAAAGAATTATACCACACAGAAACAGGCCCTTTGGCCCAACTGGCCTGTGCTGACCAAGATGCCCCATCCAAGTTAGGCCCATTTGCCAGTCTTTGGTACAGTACACATCTCTCTAAACATATCTATGTACATGTCCAAATGTCTTTTAAAAGTTGCTATTTTGTACCTGCCTCAACCACTTCCTTTGGCAGCACATCCTTTGTGGTCAAGGGATACCCCACAAGTTCCTATTAAATCTTTCCCTTCTCGCCTTAAACCTTTTCCCTCTAGTTCTTGATTCCCCAGTCTTGGGAAAAAGACTGAGTGCATTCAACCTATCTATGCCCTAATGATTTTAAACATCTGTGACGCAAACATCCCACCCTGCAAAAACTCGTTTCAGGGAGGTAGTGCCATCAATTTGGCGGAGACTCCCAGGAGAGGTGGGATGCCTGTAATAGAGTGGCTCCTTGGCAGCTAGACAGCTAGTTTAAATAACATTAGCTATGCTAACGAATGAATGACACCTGTTAAACTCACCTCTCCTTCCCCTCCCTCTCCCTCTCCCAAAAATCGATCTCCTGGATATTGTATATCATTTACGGGTGTCCTGGAGCCACTAGCAGTTTGTGGGAGACTCCCGCAACTTCCAGGAGAGGTGGGATGTCCGTCTGTGGGACCTACGCTTTAAGTAATAAAGTTCTAGTCTATCCAACCTCTCACTGTGACTGAGTCCCTCAAACCTTAAAAACATTCTTGTAAATCTTTTCACACTCTTTCCAGTTTAATATAGTTTCTTATAGCAAGGTGACCAAAACTGAACGCAATATTTCCAGCATCTGCAGATTTTCTGGTGTTTGCAATATTTCAAGTGTGGTCTCACCAGTGTCTTACACGTCTGCACATGGCCTCCCAATCTGTATACTCAGTGCCCTGGCTGATGAAGGCCAAAGTTTCAAAAGCCTCCGTCACCACCCTGTCTACCTGTGACCCCACCTTCAGTGAACCATGTAGTCGTACTGCAATCACTCTGTCCTACAGTGCTTCTCAGGGCCCTGCCAGTTACTGAGGAAATCCCATGTGGATTTGACTTTCCAGAATGCAACATCTCAGACTCCATTTGCCATTCCTTGGCCCACCTACCCAGCTGACCATTATATCATTTGTGTAAAGTTAGTCTCAGTCATCCTCACAGGGACCTAGTTAACAATTTCTATTTGACTTATTTTCTTTTCTCAACCATTCCACAGAACAATACGAAAGGAATCGTGAAAGGGTTGAATCATGGCGTCAGTGGCATTATGATGGTGTTTATCCTCCCTATCAATACAACCATTACTATTATTAAAAGAATGTCACAACCCAGCTCCTTGGAGTGAAGGTGTGTGTTACGGTTTAAGCAAAGTGATGTTGAACTAACGGATGTGTTTTACAGTAAAGTAGGAGAACAACCAAAAATTATATTTCAGTTTTAATGCAATTGCTTTTAGAAGATAAACAAAGCTTTGGTAAACACAGTATCTTTACATTTTCAATAAGTTCAGAAATATTAAATATTTTATTAAGAAACTCAATGTTTTATGAAAAAATATATATGATAAATAGCGATATTTGTAGAGTCATAGAACATTATGGAACAGAAACAGGTTCTTCGGCCCATCTACTCCATGCCGAACTATTGTGCTTCCTAGTTCCATGCATCTGCACCTGTACCATAGCCCTCCATATCCCTCCCATCCATCTAAACTTCTCTTAAAAGTTGAAATCAAACCTCTTCCACTGGCAGCTCATTCCACACTCTCACCACCCTCTGAGTGAAGAAGGTTCCCCTTATGTTCCTCTTAAACATTTCACCTTTCACATTTAACCCATGACCTCCAGTTCTAGTCCCACCCAAACTTATGGGTAAAAGCCGGTTTGCATTTACCCTATCTAAACCCCTCATAATTTTGTATTCCTCTATCAAATCTCCCCTCATTCTCCTATGATCCAGGGAATAAATTCCTAACCAATTCAACCTTTACCTACAACTCAGCTCCTCAAGTCCTGGCATCAGCCTTGTAAATTTTATCTGTACTCTTCAAGGTGATCGAAACTGTTCACAATACTTCAAATTACGCCTTGTCAATGTCTTATTCCATGAATAATACAAGTTTACAAGGGAACTATCAATATCATTCTGTTGAAATATTTTCTCTTGGGTTAGATTTAAACCAAATCCATTTTAAAGTCCGTATCAAGCTTGAAACACTGCCAATTTGTCTTGAAATATTTGTGCTGTTTAATTTCCTTTTTATAGTATTTTTTTGTGTGTTTAACCTGTACCGCAATTGCATGTAAAATAGAATAATGTAGCAGAATAAGTAGTAACCCCATTGTTTTTATTGGTATTGACTTTATCATAAGTTTAACATGAATTATTATGGTGGGTTCAGTATGCTGTAGTGATAATTAAAAATAATGTTGGTCATTCTGTTAATCTATGGAACTTAAAACATTTTGTAGTCAGGTCTACACTGACAAAAGTGCAATAAATTGTAATGATGTCAATGTCTCATGGTGGTATTCTGTTGTCATTCAGTTTTGCTCTCTCACTATTAAAGACAAGGTTAACATTCATTTTGAGAGGTCTAGAATACAAAAGCAAGAATGTAATGCTAAGGCTTTAGACCACACTTGGGATCTGGTGAACACTTATCGGCCGCTTCTCTAAGAAAGGATGTGCTGGCATTGGAGAGGGTCCAGAGGAGGTTCACAACAATTATTCTGGGAATGAAAGGGTTAACATACGAAGTGCATTTGACTCTGGGCTTATACTCACTGGAGTTTAGGAGGCTGAGAGGGGTATCTCATTGAAACCTATCAAATATTAAAAATATCTGGATAGAGTGAATGTGGAGAGGAGATTTCCTATAGTGGGCAGTCTAGCAACAGAGGGCACAGACTCAGAATAGAGGAACATTCATTTAAAACAGAGACAAGGAAGAATTTCTTTAGCCAGATGGTAGTGAACCTGTGGAATTCACTGCCGCAGACCTCAGTGGAGGCCAAGTCATTGGGTGTATTTAAAGCGGAGGGTGACAGATTCTTGATTAGTAAAGGTGTCAAAGGTTACAGGGAGAAGGCAAGAAAATGGGGTTGAGAAGGATACTAAATCAGCTGTGATGGGATAGCAGAGCAGACTCAATGGGCTGACCAGCCTAATTCTGCTCTTCCATCTTATGGTCTTAAGCATGGACATGGACATTCATTCACCCTCCACTTACCTCCAGTTCTGTCCCATGGGTGCCATGCTGGTTCATGAGGAACAACAGATCTTCCACAGATGGGACTGGTAATCTATGATGTGGTCTGCTCCTACTATTGATAATGCTAGGTCTCTGTCCAATCCTGATCAGAATTCACAATGCCACATTGAATGCTCCCTCTTCAGTTGGAGCAGTCATGGTCCAGAGATTACTGGAGCCACAGGAAGGAATCGTGCATTTCTTCCAAGAAAGCTTTGTGAACATCCTTGAATTTTTTTCTTCTATGCACATGGTAACCTCTTCCCATGAAAGAGCTGGTAGTAGCGCTTGATGTTGGATATGAGAGCCGATTGCACACACAGGTCACCCCTGGCCTTCACAGCCAATTTTGGTTCTACCTGCCATTCCCCTCTCTCCTAATGGCCCCATTCTCACTTCCGTTCCTTATCAGTGTCCAGCACTGGTAACATTTTGAGTTCCTGCTCATCTCCCTCCTCTCTCCACCCTCACTCTCACCTCCTCCCTGCTGATGAAGGGTCTCAATTGGACACCTTGTCTTCTCTCTACCGACTCTGTCAAATGTGCCGATGGAAGACAGATGGCATTGAGAGGACAATGGGCTGTAGACTGGTGGGCACATCTACACCAATGGGATGGCTGTGGGATTGTGAAATCTCACCGTGACGCCAAACTCGGGCTGACAGGGAGACTGTGCTCTGGCATTCCCTCAGGAGAGAAAACACGCCTTTTGCTCTTCTCCAATTTTCACCCTCTGCACAGAGATGCTCAAGTTTCACAGAGCTGGGGAACAATATAGTGTTTTTACCATTTAAACTTCCTCTGTTGCCCATTCCAATTACATTTTCTGCAGAAAATATTTGCTAAAACAACTAACTCAAAAGAACTTACTGAATATTGATATAGATACAGAGCCAACACCTGCATGAGTCAAGCAAAGCTGCTGGAGATACAGCCACAATAATGCTGGATCTGATACTTAGCTCTTCTGTTTACTCCCAGGAGTTGTCTGCAGCTCCTTAGTGGTTCAGATCTAACTGAAAAGAGCATTGTATGACATTAAAATGATGAATCCATTACCAGATGTTCTGAGTATGTGTCTTATCCACAAACAAAAGATCTTGAGTTCATCTAAGGAGATCAGCCTGTAGGAAGCGCTAACTCAGTCTATCTTGGACTAAATCATTAATGATATTCCAGCCAAATTAAATATTCTGCACTTGCATCAATAATCTAACTGGAAATCTCTAAAGGACAACATTATGAGGACATGGCTGATAAATACTTAAAAGACTATTTCTAAAATTACTTTTTTCTTAGAAGTGAAAATCTTTCCATCTAGGATACCCACCATTTGAGGCAAGCAACTGGAGGTGAAAGGTCATTCTAAAACCCCAGTTTTCTACCACAACTTTAGTCTGAGATTATAACCAATTGATATTTTAAGAACATAGAACAGTACAGAGCATTTGGCCCACAATTTTGTGCTGACCTTTTAATGTACTCCAAAATCATTCTAACATTTCCCTCCCACATAGCCCTACAACCACGTGCCTATCTAAGAGTCTCTTAAATGTCCCTAATGTGTCTGTCTCTACCATCACCCCTGGTAATGTGCTTCATGCATCCACCATTCTGTGTAAAAAATCTACCTCTGACATCCCCCTCTACGGTCCTCCAATCACCTTAAAAGTATGTAATCTTGTAGTAGCCATAGCACACTGGCAAAAGGCACTGACTGTCCACACTGTCTATGCCTCTTATCATCTTACACACCACCATCAAGTCACTTCACATCTCCCTAGCTTCCTCAGCCCTTCCTCATAAGACATGTTCTCTAATCCGGGTAAATACTCTTTGCATCCTCCTTAGACCTTCCACATCCTTCCTATGATGAGGCAACCAGAACTGAACATAATACCCCAAGTGTAGACTATCCATTGTTCTATAAAGCTGCAGCATTACCCTGTGACTCTTGAACTCAATCCCTTATCTAATGAAGGCCAGCACACCATATATCTCTTAACCACCCTATCAACTTATCTGTCAACTTTGAGGGATCTATGGACTTGGATTCCAAGATCTCTCTGTTCTTCCACGCTGCTAAGAACCCTACCATTAATCTTGCACTCTGCCTCCAAGTTTGACCTTTCAAAGTGCAACACTTCACTTTTAACTAATTGAACTTGATACGCCATTTCTTAGCCCAGCTCTACATTCTGTAACTGTCCTGTTGTAACCTACGGCAACCTTCTACACTACGCACACCACCACCAACATTCATGTCATCTGCAAACTTACTAACCCACTCACCCACTTGCTCATCTGTCATTAATAAAAATAACTAAGACGAGGGGATCCAGAACAGAACGCTGGAGACAGCACTAGTCACTGATCTCCAGGCAGAATATGCTCCATCTCAGAATCAGGTTTAATATCACTGGCATAGGTCATGAAACTTATTGTTTTGCGGTAGCAGTACTTTGCAATGCATAATATAAAAACTATAAATCAAGTAGGTAGTGCAAAAAGGGAAAATAAAACACACTGAGCTAGTGTTCATTGGTTCATTGTCCATTCAGAAATCTAATGGTGGAGGGGAAGAAACTGTTCCTAAAAAATTGAGTGTGTGTCTTCAGGCTCCTGTACTACCTGCTTGATGGTACCAATGAGAAGAAGGCATGTCCTGGGTGATGGATGCCACCTTTATGAGACATCTCCTTTTGAAGGTGTCCTGGATGCTGGGGAGGCCAGTGCTCATGATGGAGCTGGCAGTGCTTTTGACTTGTGCAGTGTCCCCTCTATACCAGACAGTGATGGAACCAGTTAGATTGCTTCCCATGGTATATCTGTAGAAATTTGCAAATGGTAGACCCTCCATTGATGAGGATGCTATGCAAGCCAGGGCACTTCAACATGGAGAGCAAGCTGTTGCCCAAGCAGTAGCCCTCCCCCTTCCACTTAACTGATGAATCCAAAGGAATGGCAAAGACCAGCGGAATCGCAGAAGTTGCCAGTCAGCTGAGAACTCAATGCCGGTCTGCTTTAGGGGCTCCAGCTCCAGATTTTTCCTCAAGGTTTACTCACATGGCCTTTCCCATGAGTCGATATAGCCCCAAAGCAGAGGAGGTTAAAATCAGAGCTTTCCTTCTCCTAGGTGAGCTGCCAACCACAGCTGACGGGCCCCACCTGCCCAAGGCAACTGGTTTTAAGGTGTCAGTAACCTGCATTTGCCCTTTCTCTGGTCAGTAGAAATGGTTCTGTCGGGCTTACTGGCTAAGGCACACGTGAAGGCCAGGAGCTGGACTCGGTTGTCAGAAGCTATTTGAGACAGACCCATGCCATTGGAAGCATTTAATAGGTTATAGCTTATCCCTACTACCCCTCCCCCCCAGTTACGACAACCTTAAGGAACTGGTAACATACCAATTCTCCTCAATCTCCTAATGAAGTATAGCCATTGTTGTGCCTTCTTTGTAATTGCGACAATATGTTGGGCCCCGGGTAAATCCGCAGAGATGTTGACATCCAAGAACTTGAAGCTACTCAACCTTTCCACTTCTAATCCCTTATTGAGGACTGGTGTGTGTTCCCTTGACTTCCCCTTCTTGAAGTCCACAATCGATTCCTTGATCTTACTGACGCTGAGTGCAAGCTTGTCAGTGCGACACCACTCAACCAGCTGATCTATCTCGCTCCTGTACCCCTACTCTTCCCCATCTGAAATTCTGCCAACAATAGCTGTGTTGTCAGCAAAGTTATAGATGGTGTTTGAGCTGTGCCTAGCCACATAATTGTGGGCGTAGGGAGAGTATATAAGTGGGCTAAGAATGCATCCCTGAGGTGCGTCAGTGAGGAGATATTATTACCGATCCACACAGACTGTGATCTCCAGATGAGGAAGTCAAGGATCCAGTTGCAGGGGGAGGAATGGAGGCCCAGGGTTTGGAGCTTGCTGATTGGACTTGAGGGTATGATTGTGTTGAACACCGTGCCTGACATAAGCATTGCCATTGTCCAGGTGATTCAAGGCCAAGTGGAGAGTCATTGAGATTGCATCCACTGTCGACCTATTGTGGTAATAGGCAAATTGTAGCAGGTCCAACCCCTTGCTTAGGCAGCAGTTGATTCTAGCCATGGCCAACCTGTCAAAGCTCTTCATCAGTGTAGATGTGAGAGTCACTGACAATAGTCATTAAGGAAGCTCACCCTGCTCTTCTTGGGCACTGGTATGATTGTTGTCCTTTTGAAACAGGTAGGAACCTCTGATTACAACAGTGAGAGACTGAAGACGTCCTTGAACACTCCTGCCAGTTGGTTGGCGGGGGTTTTCAGAGCCCCACCAGGTACACTACCTTGCGAGGGTTCACCCTCTTGAAAGATGTTCTAGCGTCGGCCTTCGAGACAGAGATCACAGGATCACCAGATGCTGCAGGGATTCGCACAGGTGTAGTTTTATCCTCCCTTTCAAAGGGTGCATTAAAGACATTGGTCTCATCTGAGAGTGAAGAATCACAGACATTCATGGTGTTAGGCTTTGCTTTGTAGGAAGTGATAACTCACAAAACTGGCCAGAGTTTATGTGCATTTGATTCTGTCCCTAAACTCAAATGGAATTGATTTTTTGCCCTTTCTATTTCCTCTACCTTCTGTATGAAAGTCAATTCGGAATCCATGCAGCCAATTTTCCCTGGATCCCATGCCTCCTGACTTTTTCAAAGAGCCTACCATGGGGGAGCTTTGTCAGACTACTAAAATCCATATAAACCACATCCAACACTCTAACTTCATCAATTTATTTTGCCACATCCTCAAAATAAATCAGGTTCATGAGGCACGACCTGCTCCTCACAAAGCCATGCTGACTAGTCCTAATCAGTCTATGATTCTCAACTGTTTGAAACTGCAGGTTGGGATAAAATGATGTAAAATCACCAACAGCACACACATCTTGCCAGCATGTGATGGAGGATACAGTGAGATTGCCACATACATTTCCAGCACCCAATTTTTCTCCATCACTTCACTCTTGCATGCAGTGACATCCTTTTCTTTATTTAATTTCTCCCATCTTCCACCTCCCAGCATGGTAATGCAACGGTTAGCGTAATGCTTTGCAGTGCGAACTGTAAGATTGGGGTTCAATTCCTGCTGCTGCATGTAAGCAGTTTGTATGTTCTCCCTGTGAGCGCATAGGTTTCCTCTCTGTGCTCCAATTTGCTCCCACATTCCAAAGATGTATGGTTAAGGTTAGTGAATTGTGGGCATGCTATGTTGGTTCCAGAAGTGTGGCGACACTTCTGGGCTGCTTCACTGATTTAATTTGATGCAAATGACACATTTTGCTGTGTGTTTCGATGTACGTGTGACAAATAAATCTAATCCTTAGGTCTTCCTTTTGGAACTTATCTCAGCTAACTCTGTACCCAGTTGGAAGCTGACAGATCTAAGATTTTTCATTTCTAATCAAAGGTGTTGAACCAAATCAACCAGGTTTCTCCCTCCACAGACGCTGACCAAATTGTTGCATAGCCATCTCCTTTCATTACAGCTTTAGAAATTTGGCACGTACTATAACATGGGGAGAAACTTGCAGAAGGATGGGGGTCTCATTGTCAGTAGACAAAGAAGATATGAAGCTGTTAATATCGCTAATATCATTTTGTAATTGTATGTGCTGGATGGTACCTGTATGTGTTGTGTGTGACTATATGTACTGTGTTTTGCACCTTGGCCCCAGACCAATGTTTTGGTTAGCTGAAAACACCAATGCCCTTGAATAGAAAAGCTTAAAAAAGGTAGCAAATGCAGCCCAGTCCAGCGCAGGTAAAGCCTTACCCCATTGAGCACATCGACAAGGAGCACTGTCACAGGAAAGCAGCATCCATTATCAAGGATACCCACCATATGGGCCATGCTCTCTTCTCGCTGCTGCCATCAGGAAGGAGGTACAGGAGCCTTAGGTCCCACACCACCAGGTTCAGGAACAGCTATTACCCCTCCAACTATCAGGCTCCTGATCCAGAGTGGATTAACTGCACTCACTTTCAATAACTCTACAGCTCCCATTCTCAATACTATTTATTACTTATTTATCTATTATTAATATTCTTATTATGCTGTTTTTATTTTTGTATTGGTGCAATTTATTGTCTTTTGCACATTGGTTGTTTGTCCATCTTTGTGTGTAGTTTTTCATTGATTCTATCATCCTTCTTTATATTTATTGTGAATGCCCACAAGAAAATTAATCTCAGGGTTGTAAGTGGTGACATGTACTTTGATAATAAATTTACTTGGAACTTTATATACATATGTATACTTGAATGACAATAAAATTGAATTTGAATTTGAAGACATTTTGGATTCTGGGAAGTAGATTAAAACACATCTGGTGGAACCATAGCACTAAAGTTAAATACATATTTTGGCAAGTTTGTAGAACAGGAATGAGAAGACATTCATTTTCCCTTAATCTGCAGCCAGCCAAAATTTAACTTTTATTTCATGCCATTGCGGTAGCACAGATAGTTCTCCCACTTGGGCAGTGAATGTTCTGGCAATGGACAGACATATCTCCATTTGGGTTGGAAGAACTGTTGTTACTCCCTCTCACAAAAGTATTCAAGCAATTTTGTGAGGAACATTGCAGGCTACTGAGTAAAAGTGTACTTGTTTTTAAGCAATAATTGCACATGTGACAGTGCAGCACAGGAACAGGATGATCAGTCCACGATGTCTGTGCTAAACATGATATGCTAAATTAAGCTAAATCACTTCAGCCTACACCTGATCTTTATCCTTCCATTCACTGCATTTTCATATGCCTGTCTAAAGTTTCTTAAACACCACCAAATCTGCTTATACCACTAGCCCTAGTAGTGTGTTTCAGAAAAACATGTCCAGCACACCTTTAAACTCCCCCCCCCCCCCATTCACTTAATTGCATGCCCTCTAGTATTTTATATTTCTGTCCTAGGGAAAAACATTTTCTCTATCTATGTCTGTCATAATTTTATAAACTTCCATTATGTCACCTCCTCAGCCTCCAAAGCTCCAGAGAGAGAGAAAAAAGACAAGTTCGTCCAACCTCTCCTTATAGTTCATGCTTTTTAATCCAGACAACATCCTGGTAAACTTATTCTGAAATATATAAGTCCTTTATTGACCCCGAGTGGGAAATTCTTTTGTCCAGCAGCAACACTTAAAAACACACTTAGCAGTGTGTAAACTTAACTAATAAAGTACAGAATAATAACATATACAATAATAATTTACCAATATTTAATAATAATGTACAAAATAATAAAGTGGAGACTACTGTACTATGATGTGTGTTCTGTTGCAAGAGATGAACTGTAGTACATGCTCATTGCACTTGATAGGAAAGATTTTCTGTAGCAATCCTTGTGACAGCAGAGCTGAATGAACCTGTTCGAAAGGGTTCTCTGCTGCTTATTCAGTAGGTCATGTAGAGGATGTGCCTGATGGTCCATAATGGTTAACAGTTTGTTTAGTGACTTCCTCTCCACCACTAACTCAAAAGAGTCAGGGTTGTAGCCAAGGACAGATCCAGCTCTTCTGATGAGTTTATTTAGTCTTTTTGCATCACCAGCTCCAATGCTGCTCCACCAACTTAAAGCCACAAAGAAGACTGCACTCACTACAAAAGATCTCCAACATCCTGCTGCACACATTGAAGGATCTCAGCTTCCTTAGAAAATAGAGTCTGCTCACCCACCTCTTGTAAACAGCCTTGGTGTTGGTTTTTCAGTCAAGTCTACTGTCGAGGTGAATACCCAAGTATTTGTATTCCCCTCCACCGCAACTTCTTCTCTCAGAATGTATACAGAACTCATCACAGTCCTCTTCCTCCTAAAATCAATCACCAGCTTCCTGGTTTTGGCCACATTCAGAAGCAGGAAATTCCTCCCGCACCACTCCACTAATTTGTCCACCAGTCCTCTGTACCCTGACTCCTGCCCATCTCCAGTACACCCAACCACTAGCTATCAGAGCCTTAGCATTTTTTATGAAGAAAAGCAGATAAAAGTGCCCATATCATTTAAGAAGCACTTTGATAGGTAGATGGAGGAGCAGGGCAAAGAGGGATATGGGCCGACCACAGTAAAGGAAGGGCACTGTGGTCATCATGAATCAATTGGGCTGAGGGGCCTGTATCCATACTCTTTGGCTCTATGACTCCATGATTCTAATAATTCCTGTGTACATAATGCCACATTGAGTATTTTTATAGTCTTGCTTCAATTAAAATGAGGACAAAAAGGAACTGGTGAGAAAGATCCACCAGAATGGGGTAGTGGGGCTTCAGACTGAGTTCTGATGTGGGTGGAGGGAACTCCCACCTAATTGTAATGAGGTAATTATATGCATGAGGAGAACATTGATGAGAAAATGGGCCCAGGAGATATACATAGCAACAATATCACACTTATCACCTGCTGGTAAAATATAGGAGTTGTGTATGGGTGTTATCACTTCAGAGAATCTGTCCTGGGTCCTGCACTTAAAAGCCATTACCAAAAAATCACTGCCATGCCTCTATTTTCTTAGAAGTTTGTGAAGATTTGGCATGTCATCTAAAACTCAAATTTCTATAGATGTGCAGTGGAGAGCACATTGACCGATTGCATCATGACGTGGTATGGAAACACCGATGCCCTTGAATGGAAAAGCCTATAAGTAGATGGCTAGTAGTTTGTACAGCCCAGTCCATCACAAGTAAAGCCCTCTTCATCACTGAGCACATCTACATGGAAATGAATCTCAAGGTTGTGGTGACATATATCCACTTTGATAATAAACTCACATTTTAACTTTGAACATCATTTTATGCAGTTTCAAACTTTGGAATGGGTTCATATATCATGGGCATAAAATCTCACTGAAACATTTCCAAACTTGGGGCAAAGATTGGAGCTTTACGCCTTCAGTGATTTGTCACAGAAGGTACGTATCCCACATGGAAAGTTTCATTCCCAGACCAAAAGTTGTTTTAAAATAATATTTTAAGTATTAATCAGCCATGTCCTTAAATTGTTGCCTCGAAGAGATTTTCAGTTAGTTTATTGATGTAAATGCAGAATATTGATTTTGGCTGGAAAACCATTAATGATTTAGTCTAAGATGGGCTGTTAGTATTTCATCTCTCCTTAGGTGAACTCGAGATTTTTTGTTTGTGAACAAGCCCATTGCAATACACAGGTCAGCAATATGCTGGTGGTAAAAATAACATGGTATGTGAAGATTTGCTCTGTTTTAGATTTGGCATTGAATCCACCAATAGAACAGGAAAAGTCGACAGAAAGAGATGGATGCGGTCCAATCCATTGCCACTGAACCCCTCCCCACTATTAAGTACTTTTACAAGGAGTGCTGCCACAAGACAACAGCATTCATCATCAAAGACCCTCCATCATCCAGGCCATGCTCTCTTGCTACCACCATCGGGCAGGAGTAACAAGAGTCTTAAGTCTCACACCATCAAGTTCAGGAACAGTTATTACCCTACAATCTGAACCAGCGTGGATAAATTCACTTCGCTGAACGGATTCTACGATATAAAAGACTTGCTTTTAAGTAAGGACTCTTTACAACTCATGTTCTCAATATTTTCATTTGCAGACTGGTGTTTGTCAGTCTTCATCCGGTTACATATAATTTCTTATAAAATTCTATTGTACAAACCCCATTTCCAGAAAATACCCCATTTGGGATATTTTCCAAAATGCAATAAAAACAAACAACTGTGATATGTTAATTCACGTGAACCCTTATTTAACTGACAAAAGTACAAAGAAAAGATTTTCAATAGTTTTACTGACCAACTTAATTGTATTTTGTAAATATACACAAATTTATAATTTGATGGCTGCAACATACTCAACAAAAGTTGGGACAGAGTTAAAATAAGAATGAAAAGTGCACAGAATATTCAAGTATCACCGCTTTGGAAGACTCCTCATTAAGCAGGCTAATTGGTAGCAGGTGAGGTATCATGACTGGGTATAAAAGTAGCGTCCATCAAAGGCTCAGTCTTTGCAAGCAAGGGTGAGTCGTGGTTCCCCCTTTGTGCCAAAACTTGTGAGAGAATTGTTAGTCAGTTCAAAAGGAACATTTCCCAACACAAGATTGCAGAGAATTTAGGTCTTTCAACATCTACAGTACATAATATTGTGAAAAGATTCAGAGAATTCAGACATCTCAGTGCGTAAAGGGCAAGGTCGAATGCACGTTGAATGCACGTAATCTTTGAGCCCTCAGGCGGCGCTGCCTAAGAGACCGTCACGCTACTGTGACAATTATAGCCACCTGGGCTCAGGAGTACTTCGGAAAACCATTGTCACTTAACACAGTCCGTCGCTGCATCCAGAAATGCAACTTGAAACTGTATTACGCAAGGAGGAAGCCATATATCAACTCTATGCAGAAACGCCGGCGAGTTCTCTGGGCCCGAGTTCATCTCAGATGGACCGAAAGACTGTGGAACCGTGTGCTGTGGTCAGATGAGTCCACATTTCAGCTAGTTTTCGGGAAAAACGGGCATCAAGTTCTCAGATGAAAATGATGAAATGTTTTCAAAGATGAAAACGACCATCCTGATTGTTATCAGCGAAAGGTGCAAAAGCCAGCATCTGTGATGGTATGGGGGTGCATCAGCGCCCACGGCATGGGTGAGTTGCATGTATGTGAAGGTACTATTGACTCTGAGGCGTCTATTAGGATTTCAGAGACATATGTTGCCATCAAGGTGACGTCTCTTCCCGGGACGTCCATGCTTATTTCAGCAGGACAATGCCAGACCACATTCTGCACAGGCTACAACAGCATGGCTTTGTAGACACAGAGTTCATGTGCTTGACTGGCCTGCTGCCAGTCCAGCTCTATCGCCTATTGAAAATGTATGGCGCATCATGAAGAGGAGAATCAGACAACGGAGACCACGGACTGTTGAGCAGCTGAAGTCTTACATCAAGAAAGAATGGACAAAATGTCCAATTGCAAATCTACTACAATTAGTATCCTCAGTTCCAAAATGAATAAAAAATGTTATTAAAAGTTAAGGTGATGTAACACAATGGTAAACATGCCTCTGTCCTAACTTTTGTTGAGTGTGTTGCAGCCATCAAATTGTAAATTTGTGTATATTTACAAAATACAATTAAGTTGATCAGTAAAACTATTGAAAATCTTTTCTTTGTACTTTTGTCAGTTAAATAAAGGTTCACATGAATTAACATATCAGATTTTTGTTTTTATTGAATTTTGGAAAATATCCCAACTTTTCTGGAAATGGGGTTTGTAGTTTTTCCTGTAAATGCCTGAAAGAAAATGAACCTCAAGGTAGTATAGGGTGACATATGTAATTTGATAATAAATCTATTTTGAACTTTGAAATATTCTGAATCAGGAGACTGGAAATTGGGGTGGAAAGTCATTCATTTGGGATTCCGGACTTTCACTAAAATGTAAACTTTCAATAAACTTGTTCCATTTTAAAATTCAAATGCATAAATTGACAAGGTGTTTCTAAATGCCTTTGATGGAACATTAGCTTCCAGGGTCTCAGGTTCCATCTCCCAAGACCTAATCACCACTCACCCCCAGCTCTGGTTCACAGGACAGGTGTGGAGTGGAGTTCTTCAGTACACTGGACTTGCGAGTCCCACAGCAATATGTGCTGATGATGAGGTGGATCGAGTATGATCCAGCCCGACCTTTTTCAGATGTGCGGGGGGGGGGATTAATATCTGGGGCCAGAAGTTTGCAATAAATCTAATAGGATGCCAGGAGTGAGGAACTCCTTCATATAGGAATAGGTAAAGTGTGTAGAATGGATAGTTTTAAGGGTAAGGTAGATATATATTAATTCAAAACACTCACAAAATGCTGGAGTAACTCAGCAAGCCAGGCAAAAAGCATCTATGGAAAAGAGTACAGTTAACGATTCAGGCTGCCTAGTCTGCTGAGTTCCTCCAGCATTTTGTGTGTGTTGCTTGAATTTCCAGCATTTGCAGATTTTCTGTTATTAAATCAAAATAAATTTATTACCAGAGTACATAAATGACACCATATGCTATCATTTTCTTGCAGGCATCCACAGTAAATACAATAAACACAATTGAATCAGTGAAAAACTGCACACACCAATTGCAAAAAGCACTAAACCGAGCAAATAAAAAAAAGAAATAAATATTGAGAACATGAGTTGTAGAGTCATTAAAATAAGTCCATTTGTTGTGGAATCAGTTCAGAGGTAACGGGTGCAGGAGCTTGATGGGTTGTGGGGGTAACAATTGTTCCGGAACCTGGTGGTGTTGGATCTAAGGCTCCTGTACATCGTATCTCAATGGCAGGGAGCACAAGAAAAAGGGAACGTTATGTTGTTAGAGATAGATGCACAGGGTGGCTGCAGGTTCCAATGGCCTAAACCATGTGAACAAGTCACTGGTGTCAGTGATGGAACTACATCAGGCTGCCAGGCAGTACTTCCTCTGCCCATCAGTTCCCACATCTTCCTGATCACTGCTGTTTACATCTCCTCCCAGACTCCTCGCTCTAGAGCCAATTCACTCGCTATTTATACCTCACCTGCCAGACTGGTTTGTTCTCTAAGTCAATGGCAGAGTCACAGAGTACTACAGCACAGAAACAGCCCACCTAGTCTGCCCAATCCCATCTAGCTGCAACTGGACCCATACCCCTCTCATCTACGTACTGTACCCATCCAAACTTGTCTTAAGTGTCACAAATCGACTACTTCCACACTGCACCTTCCAGAGTGAAAATGTTCCTTCTCAGATTTCCCTTAAAAATTTCACCTTTCATCCTATATCTGACCCATAGTTCTAGTCTCACCCAACATGACAGGAAAACCCCCCTGCTTCTATACCTATACCCTTATAATATACCTCATATTTTTGTATACATTTTTAAGAACTCCCCTCATTCTCCTATGCTCCACGAAAGAACGTCCTAACGTATTCAACCTTTCCTTATTACTCAGGTACTGACATCTTTGTAACCTTTCCCTGCCTAATCTCATTGACCTGACCATAGTCCTTTATAGCCCTCTCATCCAAGTACTTATCCAAACTTCTCTTAAATGCTATGATCGAGCATACATCCACCACTTCTACTGGCAGTGCATCCACATGTGCACCACCCTCTGAATGAAGAAACTTCCCCCCACGTTCCCCTTAAATATTTCACCCTTAACCTATGACCTCTTAAGTTCTAGGCCCACCCAGCCACAGTGGAAAAAGCCTGCTTGCATTTACCTTATCTACATATGATCCTAACTTTGTATACCTCTATCAAATCTCCCCCCATTCTCCTACACTCCAGGAAATAAAGTCCCGACCTATTCAACATTTCCCTTTTACTCAGGTCCTGTAACATTAATCAAGATGCAATGAAAAGCTTTTGCTTACATTCCATCCAGACAGATTATAATTTTAAAAACTTATTACTGTTTAATCTGATTGATATAACTGCATGTAAATTTAACTCTTAAAATAAATGAAAATAATCTAATTTTTAATTTATTAGCATTTACCTCTGAGAAACAGGACAATTACAATCCCATTTCTTCATTTGTACAATAATTCTGAGTTATAAAGTACATTTTCAATTTACAATTTTTCACAATAATGCCAATTATTAAGTTATGTTGCTATATCTGATGGAATGTTTTGCAGTCTTTTCAGTTTATTAAATCTTGCTCAACATTTTCCAGAAATGTATCCCTTTAGTAAGTTGTGGAGTGGTTGTACTTGGGATCTGGCTGTTGCTGGCAAGTCTATTATAAACTGCTCATTTCTAATCATCCTTGGAAGGTTGTATTGAGCATCATCTTGGACTGCTGCAGTGAGATGTGGAAATATTCCTCCAGAGCTGTTTATCTAGGAAGTTGACACCACGGGAAGACAGGAACAGTAAAGCACCTTGGTAATGAGAGGTCAGATGAAAATGACCAGACTGGCTCAAGCTAAGAGGAAGGTGACAGTAACTCAAATAACCACATGTTACACCAGTACAGGAGGTACCCAAAGAAGTGGCCACTGAGTGTATTTCCCAGTCAGGATGGTGTCCAGCCCAGAGATGGAATTGGAAAATAATATTCCTTTCAGAGTCATTCTGCTACTGCAAATGCTAGTAATATGCTCATGGAACAAGTTTCACATATTAGATGGTCCAGGTTCGTCCAATGAAACAATGATGAAGGGTCTCGGCCCGAAACGTCGACTGTGCTTCTTCCTATAGATGCTGCCTAGCCTGCTGCGTTCCACCAGCATTTTGTGTGTGTTGCAACATTTAAAAGACATTTGAATAATTACATTTGGATAGGAATCATTTAGAGTGATACAGCCATACACGGTCAGCATGGATGAGTTGCTCTATTACTCTAAGATGCTAATCAGCCTTTCAATACTTAGCTCATAATGGCTACTTGTTAGAAAAATTTAATGTACAATTCTTACTTGCTGTGTTCATCTAGTAAATGTGATTTAATTTTAAAAATATTCTTTTTAACCTTACAAACGCCAAGTTCACCCAACACTGGTCCTACCATTAATAAATCTGGAGAGACTGCCGGTTTAACGATCCTCCCCACCTTCATTATCTGTGGAAATTACTGGAAAAGCTAGTGTTTATTGCCCACTCCAAAAGCACCCTTAAACTGAGTAGCTTGCCATTTCAAACATTTTTCTGTGGGTCTGGATGAACAAACAAATCAGGAAAAGATGAGACTTCACATCCTACTATCAATGGTGAAGCAAATGGCTTCAATAACAATCAGGAAAGTTCATTGTCATTATTACAAATCTCCCACTATCCTTTATTACAGAGTTAATTAATTACCAGATTTTAAATTTCCCAAAGTGAGATTTACACTCGCCTTAGATTACTATTAAGACCCTAAGACATTGGAGCAGAATTTAACCATTTGGCTCATCAAAACTGCTGTAGCATTCCATCATGGCTGATTTATAATCCCTCTTAACCCCATTCTCCCCATAACTTTTGACACCTTTATTAATCAAAACTCTATCAATCTCCACTTTAAACATACTCAATGACATGGCCTCCACAGCTGCCTGTTGCAATGAATTCCATAGATTCATCACCATCTGGGTTGTCCTTCTATTTTGAGGCTGCGCCCCCGGTCTAGACTCTCCCACTATAGGAAACATTCTCTCCATGTCCACTCTAGGCATTTCACCATTCAATAGATTTTAATGAGATATCCCACCCTCATTTTCCTAAGCTCCAGTGAATACAGGCCCAGGGCTATCAAATGCTCCTCATACGTTAACCCCTTTATTCCTGGGATCACTCTCACAATCCTCCTCTGCACCTAGTAAGAAAACCATCAATTAGGTACCTATACTGGAGTGGCAGCTGCAAGACAAATTAAGATGAAGCAAAAGGCTCCTGCAAATTTAGTAACAGGCAAGAAATATATTTAAAAATACGTAAGAACTTCTGGAAAAATATTTACTCAGAAATAACAAACCACCTCTGTAAAGCTGAACAGAACCAGTGGCAGATTTGAGGTGCAAACCAGTTACCACCTGAATCTGAGGTTAACTGCAACTTCTTCACACCAACACATTCCCCTTATTTATTTGCCAAGTAATCCCCCCATTGTGGGTTCACTGAGTTAGTTTCACCGAATTGGAAGAGAACCCACAGGTCCAGTTACATTTTGGTAATTTTTAAAAAAAGAAGTTCAGCCACAATGCATCACTTATTAATATCTGATATGGGATTAAAAATGTGTGCCTGTGTCTACACACAACTCCCACCATATATATTGTTGATCAAATGAAGAAATTAGGAAAACTGACATTTATTTTTAGTTTAAAAATGACACTGAGTTGAAATCTTTAGCACCAGAAAATAACATATCTCCTGTAGCGCCACTGATGAACCTCAGATAGAGTCTATATAAAAATGTGATGTTTTACATCACGCTTCTTACAGTTAGGATTCATTTTGAAGTACTTAAAAATCTGCCATGTTCTTCTCCTCTTGGTAGCAGCAGTTCTCCTCCAATTTTTGGACCTTTCCTCTCCTACAGAAATAGAAAGACAAGATCAAAATGTCAGTGGTTAGCTAAATATTTCAACAAGTTAATCCAACAACTTCCATTTATTCTGCCCTATTAATGGATCAGCATACTTTAAAGCAATTCATGAGTGTGATTATCATATAAGGACATATTTGAGATAAAATCTTATGGATTTTAAAAGAGCTTCTTAAATGAGTATAGGGAGGACAAGAAAGGGAATTCTGGAGCTTAAGACCCCAGCAATCATTGGTTTAGGTCCTAATTTGGGGACTGCAAAGATCCCAAGGCTAGGTAAGACTACAGCAATAAGGAGATAAGAGGCAATGAGTGAGAGAGCCCTTGTGAGAATTTTAGAACTCTAAGATATGGGTGCAGGTCTATGGGACTAGGCAGAAGAACAGTTCAGCACAGACTAGATAGACCAAAGAGTCCACTTAATGTGCTTTAATGCTCTGTCTTTATGACAACAGTTTAAGTTTCTGATGGATAATCATTGACCTGAAATGTTAACTCTACTTCTCTCCTTCCCAAACGGGGTTTCCAATATCTGCATAGTTTTTGGTTTTGCAAGGTTTTTCAACCTAAAATCCAAAACCACAAACACTGACAAATTTTTGTTTTCTTCCCCACAATTAGAAAAATATAGTTACAAGCAAAAACTCATTAGAAGCAACCCTGTTAGATCTGTCAGGACCCTGTTAAAATCCCTAGATCTTGTTAGATTTGGTCCAAGAAGTACCCTCACCAAAGAACACTAGAAAGATCTCAGCCTGTGAGCAGATATTAGTCAATAGTCTGATAGGTTCAATGTCACATAAAACCACAGCTTCAAATGGGTCAAACATAGGTCCGTGATGGAAAGTGACCAAGGTCCATAGTGGGCGTTCTAAGACAAACACGTGGCTTAAGATTCCAGACATCATTCACAAACCTAGATACCACTGGACATTTTCTAATAGTTTCCTACCAATGGTGACCGAGGTATCAATCTTGAATAAACGAATGGATGGAACTTTGAAAGAGGAGTATTTGTTAATAAAGCTGGTTTTGAAACCTGAAATCATATCCAAACACAGCTGAGTCAGTTATTTCCCACAAAGGAAAATGGCTTTCATCCACAGGAGGAAATGGTGCCTGGAAGCTCACATTTGTTTGAACAGTGATGTAAACATCTTTCATCATAGATTAATATGTTTGACACATCCAAAACTAGTTTTATGGTATTAATATTTCAAGGTCTGTATTTGGTATTTACACACTGAGCAACTTATTTATTACAGAACACATGACCTTCACTTAACTGAAGAGTCAAATTGAGACATGATCTCTACACATCACAATCTCTCCATGAGATGACTTATTAATTTATCTTACTACCCCAAGGTTGAGATTGATCGAAAGGGGACAGTAATAACAATCTAATGATTGACCTTTACTCTGAAATTAATTCTTTAATTTTTGATTCCTGTAATAGATGAACGAATGAGTATATTGTCAAATATTAGTTTTAGTTAAAAGACATTAGAGGTCCATACACTGAATACACCATAACCTTAGGAAAACCCACCTTCAACATTCCATCTCTCTCCCACTTATACAAGCCACAGTTGCTGAAAAGAAACACAAATAGTTACTCCTGTGTTACATAAGAGATTGTGCACATTGCTCTCGATGTTAGAAAAATTTTTCATGCTATTATAATTCATGAGAATATATCTATAAATACAGTAGATTCTGGTTAATTGGGACACATTGGGACTAGTACATTTTGGTCCAATTAAGCAGCTGCCCCAGTTGGCCAAAGTTTCATGGACATAGTAAAAAAAAGACAAACTACCATTTAACTGGGTAAAAAATTATGTATTTTAATGAAATACAGAACATGTTAGAACACTACCAATATTACTACAGTGCTATAAAACTGTGTATTAGCTCCTAATAGCTATCAATGGATGAATACATCCAATGTATATTGACGTGTTTTTTGAGTGACTGTAAATGAAAAAATCAGTGCAGCTAGTGCAGATAATGGACTGCCTTCAAACAATGCTTTTGATGAATGTATCTCCAAAATCTTCATTTTTATTGCAACATTCATGATGATTGTTGATGCCTTCAAATTCTTCATAGTTTCTAACGATCTGAGGTAGTGAAATGATTTCATTTTTACCCTTGGCATCTCCAAGCCTGAATGCTTAAAACCACAGTGAGCTTCTAAATTGTCTTACTGCTTAATAGAAATAAGCTAACTGTCAGTGATAAAAATATCACTTCTTTTTGAACACACACGCAACAGACACTACATATTTAAACACTGTTTGCTCTAAGCACAGTGTTGCGTCAAATGGCCACACAAGTACACGTGACTGACACTGATTAGAAACTGTACGGTAACAGTCACCTGTCCCTATTAAATGGCAGAGTGTCCCCAAATAAACAAAGGGAATCCTGGCCATTTTCTTGATTAGTTTTTGTTCTTTTAAGAATTGTCCCAAATAAGCGGCTGCCCCATTAACCGATATCCCAATTAATCGGAATCCACTGTACTGAACTTGAAGGGCAGGCTAATAATATCTGCATACTGAGAACATTTTAAAATAACTATTTCTACGTTTAGCCTTTCCCCATCAATAGCCCATCCCAGACATACTTGCAGCTCTTCTTTGGCAATCTTGTTAATGCTATCGCTCTGCTACCACAGGGGCACTTGAAGAAGCGCTTGACTGCATCATGCCAGTGATAGTCATGGTTTTCACTCACACACATCTCTAGTGGCTTGAAATATGTATATTTACACTGTTAAGAAAGTGAGAAAAATGTTAGGTATTATCACTACATAAACACAGAAACTATCACACAGTCTATTGCTCTGTAGACCATAAATCCACAAGACATAGGAGCAGAATTAGGCCATTTGGCCCATGTACTGTGGAAACAATTCAATTGAAGTGTGACAAGACTGCACGATTGATGAAGATAGTTTTATCAAAGTAAAATGCTTAATGATGTTACAATCATCTGTAAGGTTCATACTTGCATGTGTTATTTCAATAGTTCATAACTTTCGATTTAAGCATGTTTGCCTTTATTAGTCGAGGCATTGAGTTGGAAGATGTTCCAGCTTTATAAAAGACTATTTAGGCTGTATCCGAAGTGCTGTGTTTAATTCTGGCCCCCCTTTACAGGGAAGATGTGAAGGCCTTGGAGAGGGTGCAGATGATATTCACCAGGATGTTGCCAGGGCATGCACTACAAGAGAGGCTGGACAAACTTGGGGTGTTTTCTCTGGAGTGGTGGAGGGTGAGGTTTATAAAATTATGAGAGGCATAGATAGACAGGTGGCATCTTTCACCGAGGGTTGAAATGTCTTAACACCAGAGGGCATGCATTTAAATTAAGAGGGGGAAGTTCAAAGAAAATGGCCAGGTCAAGTTTTTTTAAAACACAGAGTAGTGGGTGCTGTCAAGGGTGGTGGTGGAGGCAAATATGATTGAAATGTTCAAGCAGTTCTTAGGCACATAAACGTACAAAGAATAGAAGGATATGGGCAAAAGGGATTAGCTGGCACTTAGTTACTGGTTTAATTAGTTCCGCAGAAGATTGTGGGCCAAAGATTGTATTTGTATTCTACTGTTCTATGGAATATAAATTTCGATCAATAGTTCACCATTTAAAATAAGATCATTCTTGGGATGAAAGCAAGCCTAACATTTATTGGCTTTCTCTTGCTATTCTGAAGTGGTATGTTTTTCCCTTGAAATACCTCTGCCCTTACTTTGAAAGTGCTCAAATTCTCCAGGTAGGGTTTCAGATTACCTCTGTGCATCTGCATGCTACACTATTTCATTGCTAAAGGTCCAGTGCATGTAATGGCATCAAACTCCATCTATAATTGGTTATTCTGAAATATAGACCAACTTCAGGATATCTTCACTGTGGAAATCTTTACCTTTTTGTAGGGGTGCTGTATGCTGCCTTTTCCTTTGCTATCATATGAAGTCTCTCAGATGGAGGTGAATTTAAACTATCCGCAAACCAGCCTCGCTAAAGAAATACGCTGAAAACACTAGAAATTCTGCAGCTGCTAGAAATCCAAAGAAACACACACCAGATGTGTCAAAAGTGGAATTTCCCAGAAGCCAACCATTTTAATTCCTATTCCCATTCTGACATGTCAGTCCATGGCCTCCTCTTGTACCATGATGAGGCCACTCTCAGGGTGAAGGAGCAACACCTCATATTACAGCTGGCTAGCCTACAACCTAATGGCATAAACATTGATTTCTCCTCCCAGTAAAAAAATCTCCCCCCTTCCCTCTTCTTCTATTTCCCACTCTGGCCTCTTACCACCTGCCTATCACCTTCCCCTGGTGCCCCTCCTGATATCCTTTCTCCCATGGTCCACTCTCCTCCCCTATCAGATTCCTGCCTCTCCAGCCCTTTACCTTTCCCACCTACCTGGCTTCACCCATCACCTTCCAGCTATCCTCCTTCCCTCCCCAACCTTTGCATTCTCCCTTCATTTCCAGTCCTGAAGAAGGGTCTCAGCTTGAAATGTCAACAGTATATTCATTTCCACAAATGATGCCTGACCTGCTGAGTTCCTCCAGCACTTTGTGTGTTACCCCGAAAACCTTAAGCTTTGATATAAAAAGTTTTGGAGTTTTAATTGTAATACTAAATTGACACTTGGAAACTACTATTAAAAACATCAAAAATGCAAGCGATTCTTCAGATGCTAGAAATTTAGAGCAACACACATAAAATGATGGAGGAACTTAGCAGGCCCAAAACACCGACTCTTTATTCCTCTTCATATATTCTGCCTGACCTACAGAGATCCCCCAGAAAAGCCAAGTTAAAAGCCCCAACTTTATGTTTGTAGATTGTGCTTCTTTCACATAACATCAGAAATTATTAAAATTCTTATGATATTTGCCTTTCTACCTTTTCCTAATTCGCTGTGTGTGAATGTACTGTATCGTTGGTGCTCAGCCTGATGTCAGGTCGGCTGCGGGAAGTCTACTGAACTGATTGATAACTGATCAGAGCTAGTGCAATTTACAGGCATGCTGGAGGAGATTTGAAATTGCATATAAACGAGATGAGGTAACGCAAATTGTCTTCCTTCCAAATGAATCAATAAACTTTGAAGCAACAGTCACTTTTGTATAATTCAGTCGGGATTGTATGATTTGTTCGGTTACTGAGGTAACCACTGTAGATCTCCTGGAATATTTCAATGGGCGTTTGAGACGACCACACTGTCAAGTTCCTTCTTCTACATCTCCAAAATTTAATATAAAAGCAAGGATGTAACGTTGAGACTTTATGAAGCACAGGTGAGTCCTCACTTCCAGTATTGTGAGCAATTTTGGGCCCCTTGTCTTAGAAAGGTTATGCTGAAACTGGAGAGGGTTCAGAGGAGGCTCATGAAAATGATTGCAGGATTAAACAGCTTGTCATATGAAGAGTGCTTGATGGCTCTGGAACTGTAATTACTGGAATTTAGAAGAATGAGGGGTGACCTAATTAAAATTATCGAATGGCGAAAGGTCTTGATAGAGTATATGTGGAGGGGATGTTTCCTATGGTGGGAGGACACAGCCTCAAAGTAGAGGGGTGCCCTTTTAGAACTGCAATGAAGAGGAATTTATTTAGCCAGTGGTAAACCTGTGGAATTTGTTGCCGGAGGCAACCAAGTCTTAATGTATATTTATGGCAGAGATGGATAGATTCTTGATTGGTCAGGGCATGAAGGGATATGGAGGGAAGGTAGGAGATAGAAGCTGAAGTCCACAGGTTTACCACTGGCTAAATAAATTCCTCTTCATTGCAGTTCTAAAAGGGTACCCCTCTACTTTGAGGCTGTGTCCTCCCACCAAAGGAAACATCCCCTCCACATATGTGGGCCGAAAGGCCTTACTGTGCTGTAACGTCCTATGACAATTCACCTTCACACTGGACACCAAAATAGGAACTCCAAACTTAACATACCAATTTGAAACTTGGGATTTTGATCAAGCTTGGTTTAACAACAGTTAACTTGACATTGACAACTATTTTTTACCTGAAAGTTTATTTTTGTCTAAAAAAAATGACTGTTTTGCGTTTAACCTTAATTTTCTGGAAATTATTGCCAGAACTGTGAATGCTGATGGCAGGAAAAGCAAAATATTGTATTGTAAAGGCAATTATGTAAGTCACACTGCATTGTTTTTTGCAGGGTGTTTTATGCAGATGTAGCACATGTTCACTTTAATTGTTGGTGCAGTAAATAATATTTCATGGAATTTGGACAGATTTTGTTCTGCTTTATGAGGGCATGGATGATAAACAAATGTTTTGGTGCCTTTGCATTTGGTTCCATGGCTTGTTTTAAGTATCAATCAGAATCAGGCTTAATATTGCTGACATATAAGACCATAAGATACAACAGCAGAATTAGGCCATTTGGCCTATTGAGTCTGCTCTACCATTTCATCATGGTTGATCCATTTTTCCTCTTAGCTTCTATCTCCTACCTTCCCTCCATATCTCTTCATGCCCTGACCAATCAAGAATCTATCCATCTCTGCCATAAATATACATTAAGACTTGGTTGCCTCCGGCAACAAATTCCACAGGTTTACCACTGGCTAAATAAATTCCTCTTCATTGCAGTTCTATAAGGGCACCCCTCTACTTTGAGGGCCTTTTAACTGACTCCAAGATCAAGGTAACCCTTTCCTTCCACAAAGCTCTCCATTTTTCTATCATCCACATGCCTATCTAAGAGTTTCCTTAATGACTCTACCACCACCCTTGGCAGTATAGTCCACCACTCTGTGTAAAAATCTTACTTCTGACATCTGCCCTATACTGTCTACCAATCACCTTAAAATTAACAGTCACACCTAAACATCTGCATTTTACATTTCAGTGATTACGAACAAAGTGCAAAGATAAATTGTAAACTTTAAGGTGTATGATCTGTTTATATGAACAGCTATTTACGAACCATGACCTTACATCAGACTTATTAGTTACATGTGCATCAAGACATACAGTGAAATGCTTTACCATAGTTTTATTTCAAAAGCTTGGCCCAATTGTTTTATACAGGGATTGAAACCTCTAGGGTGGTACAGTAGTGGAACCAATCTATCTGCTGCTCCAAAGCACCAGACCAGGGTTCAATCCTGACTTCAGGTGCTCCCTGTGTGTTGAGTTTGCATGTCCTCCCTTGTCCAACTGGGTTTCCCCTGGATGCACCAGTTTCCTCCCACATACTGAAGATAAGCAAGTTACTTGGCCACATAACATGCGTCTCATAGGTAGGTGAGCAGTAGAATCTGGGTGGAGGAGATGGGAAGGTGGGGAGAATAAAATATCGGATTGATGTAGCTTACATGTGGGCTGAAGGGCCCGTTCCTCTGCTTTATCTCTCCACACAGAGTCCTCTTTCATTTAGATATCCAGAACTTTAACTGCCACTTTTTATTAATTACTTTTCAAAATAATTTTGCATTTTAAGCTTGATCAGATGCCACTTTGCTCCATATCTCCCTTCTTGAGTGTGCTATAGGGCTATTAAAACAAAACCAATTCATGCCATTTTAAACGTTTCTTCCCCTAGGCAGTTAATCTGATTAACCATTTTAGACTCCCACCCCACTCTACCTCTGATCTCAGTCAATGCACTGCAATGTAAACTCAAAAACTATTTTTATATTGTAAATGCATGCTGATATTCACATATGTTTTATTCCAAATCTGTACTTTAACCTCTGACTTTACTTTTATATAATTCTTTATTAACTGTTGAATGTTGTTTTATGTTGCATGTTGTGCCAACACGCCACAGCAAATTCTTGATACATATAAATGTATATGGCGAATAAAGTTGGTCATTTGGTCTGACACAACTGGAGTTAAACAGAAATTGCACGATTTACCCCAATTTGGTGGCATCACTAGAAGGCCTATTTTTTTTCCGGACAGGATGTTATGTCATGCTGTGAGGATACATTCAGCTATGAATTATGCCACATTTTAACAATTGTTAGCTTGGCAAGATCTTTTTTTTCTCCCTTAGAATATATGAACCACCTCGTAGAAACAATGGAGAGAATCTTTAGCTAGATACAAAAGCGTGCAGATTTTACACCTGCTCTCAATTAGAGTCACATTCAGTCTGGCCAAAGCAACACTTTCATGAAGATTAGATGTGATGAATGCAGATGAAGGGTTTAAATGAATGTTTACACTGTAACTCTTAAAACAGTTTCCAATGACTTGCCCACCACCAAAGGAAAATTGAAAACTCATCACCATATCATCCACCATTTCCTCCCTTGTTTCATTTAACACCCTTGGATATGTTCCACCTGGGACTGGGAATTATCTGTTTCAAAGATGCTGAACCCAATAATACCTAGTTTTCTATCCTGTAGAGGAATGCATGTTTTTACCACAATATCAGCATTACCCCTCTCCATTTTGAATACAGTCTCAACGTTTTTAATCAATAACTGTGCCTTATCCTCTGTCGCCCAGGGTTACCTTTTTGCTCCTTAATAGATCTTGTTCTTTTGTTAGTTTTTCTTTCTTTATGTACTTCTGAAACATCTTTGGATTTTCTTTAAATTGTTTGCCATTATTAGTTACCGTACAGAACTTCACAGCACACGGCCCTTCGGCCGACAATGTTGTGCTGACCGAATAGTTCCTGATATCCCTTTTAATTTCACTAGTATACTTGCTATACTCTTCCAAGCTTTCTGTTTCACATCGAACATTACCATGGGAGAAGATTGCAACCTTTTACTGTGCTAGCCTATATAGCATTTCTCATTTATTTGCCATAACCACAATATCAAAAAAATGGGTTTTAAGGAGGATCTTAAAGAAAGGAGAGTTACAGAGACAGGGAGGGAATTTCTAAATAAAGGTCTCTAACAGCCTCTAAGGAATTTTAGATTTGAAAAGAGGACAATTGCACACAATGATGGAGAATTTTTCCAACTAAATTAATTATTTACCATCTTGCAAGTGACAACTCTACACTTCATCTCACGGATGCTTTTCATTTTCTCTTCCATTTGTTCTTTCTTCAGAAGTGGCTCAAAATACTGCTCTTGAAGCTCTAATTCAGCCTGTTGAAACAAATAATATTTCTCAAAACATTAGCAAATCATATTTTGTATTTCTGGAAAGGTGACATACACACAGTGTCTAGTTTATTAAGATGATGTTCTGTTGGTTTGAACCAGTCTGGTCATTCTCCTCTGACTACTCTTATTAACAAGGTATTTCCATCCGTAAAACTGCTGCTCACTGGATGTTCTTTGTTTTATACACCAATCTCTGTAAACTCCAGTTTATGAAAATCACAGGAGATCAGCAGTTTCTGAGATACTGAACTACCCTAACTGGCACCAACAATCATTCCACAGTCAAAGCCACTTATGGTTCATCGCCATTCTGATGTTTGGTCTGAACTGAACCTCTTGACCATGTCTGCATGCTTTTATGCATTGAGTAGCTGCCATGTCAATGGCTGCTTTGACATTTGCATTAATGAGCAGGTGTACAGGTATACCTAATAAAGTGGCCACTGAGTGCATATAACCAAAAACAGATGAGCCAGATTTTGAGATTTGGCACTGTTTACTGCTAAAACACTATGAAACCAGTAGTTTCATCAGAATAACCACATGGCCAGACAAGTATAAACATCCATAAGTCACTGACTGGTTCCTGCTCTTCTCTAGAGAAAGCTACATTAGTTTTCACTGGAAATCTGTGACTTAACCAGCACTCAACACACTGACATCTATTTTAACTGGGGAACAGAATACTGAAAACGGCAAGCTATGTTGAGTGAATTTTTAACAATATTTTTAATAGCTTAGCTATCTCTCTTGTGCAAAAGTATAACTGTTGTTTCTTTAAGTAGTAAGTACTGTAGTCAATATATTTTATATATATTTAAGTCTCTACCTTAAACTCAACACTGTGAAAGGAGATTTGATATGTCACCACTCTTACAGATTTCTACGTATGTAAAGTGGAGAGCATTCTGACTGGTATGGAGCCTCCAAAGCACAGGATCACAAGAGGCTGCAGAGGGTTGTAGACACTGCCAGCTCCTTCGTGGCATAATCATCGAGGACATCTTCCAGCAGCAGTGCCTAAAGCGGGCAGCATTTATCACTAAGGGCTTCTTCTCATTACTACTATCAGGGAAGAGGTATAGGAGCCTAAAAACCCATACTCTTTAAGTCAGGGACAACTGCCATCAGATTACTGAATGATCCATGAATCAGTTAACACTAACTTATTATTCCATTTTTGCACAATTTATTTGGTAACTTATAGCAATTTTTATGCCTTTGCACTGTACCGCTGCCACAAAACCAACAAATTTCATTATCATAAGTCGGTGATAATAAACCTACCAATGATTCTGAACAAGCACCCTTTTCTAAGCTCCATCACAGAAAATGATTAGCAGGTGGACAGAGGAAACAATTTGTGGATTTTCTCTTTGAAAAAGTGCAACATGCCCATCATTTTGGGGGAATCCCTGGCCCACATCCACTCAGTAAATGAAATGCAGAATCTGTCAAGCTATCTACCTCCTGTCCCCACTGTGGCAAGTATACAAATCTCACATCGGTCTGTAGAGCAGACCATTGCACAGCCTATAGCACCATAGTGAAAACAAAGAAACCTCAACTTTGAGGGACTGCCGAGGAAGTTATTATTTTCAAATCTATTCGCGTTACTATTCTATCACAATTAAGAAATCTTGCAAGCTTACAAGATGTTAAGCTAAATAGCAGAGCAGTTTAAAGTGGTGTTGTTAATGAATATTGTTGGATAGTAAACAGTAACACAGAAATCATTATATATTTTGAGGCAGTCCATGTTGACCATGGTGCCTACACAGTTAGTCCCAATTTCCTGCATTCGGCTAATATCCCTCCAAGTCCCACCCCTCTATGTACGTATCAAAGTGCTTCTTAAATGATACTCAGAATCAGAATTATGAATTATGTGGTGAAATTTGTTAACCCAGTAGCAGCAGTACAATACATAATATTACAGTGAGTAATATAAATATTTTTTAAAAAGTTAAGTAGTGTTCATGGATTCAATGTTCATTTAGGAATTGTATGGTAGTGGGAAAGAAGCTGAGAGTGTGCCTTCAGGCTTCAGTATCTCTTTCCTGACGATAACAATGAGAAGAGGGCATGCCCTGGGTGATTGGGGTCCTTAATAATGGATGTTGCCTTTCTGAGGCACTGCTCCTTGAAGGGGTCTTTGATACTACAGAGGCTAGTACCCAAGATGGAACTGACTAATTTTCCGTAGCCTCTTCTGGTCCTGTGCAGTAGTTCCATACCAGATAGTGATGAAGCCTGTCACAATGCCCTCTATGTTACATATATAGAAGTTTTCTGAGTGTTTTAGGTCAAATCTCTTCAAACTCCTAATGAAATATAGCCGCTCTTACAGTTGCATTGATATGCTGAGACCAGGTTAGCTCCTAACAGATCTTGACATCCTGATCCCTCTCTGAGAATTGGTTTGGGTTTCCTCATCTTCACAACGAGCTCTTTCATTTTACTGACATTGACTGCAAGGTTGTTACTGCAACACCAACTAGCTGGTATATCTCATAAGAACATAGGAAATAGGAGCAGGAGTAGGCCATCTGGCCCGTTGAGCCTGCTCTGCCATTCAATAAGATCATGGCTGATCTGGCTGTGGACTCATCTCCACCTACCTGCCTTTTTCCCATAACCCTTAATTCCCCTACTATGCAAAAATCTATTCAACCTTGCCTTAAATATATTTATTGAGGTAGCCTCCACTGCTTCATTGGGCAGAGAATTCCACAGATTCACCACTCTGGGAAAAGCAGCTCCTCCTCATCTCTGTCCTAAATCTACTCCCTCGAATCTTGAGGCTATGTCCCCTAGTTCTAGTCTCATCTAGCAGTGGAAACAACTTTCCTGCCTCTATCTTATTTATCGCTTTCATAATTTTATATGTGTCTATAAGATTTCCTCTCATTCTTCTGAATTCCAGCGAGGGCAGGCCCAGGCAACTCAACCTGTCCTCATAGTCTAAACCACTCATCTCTGGAATCAACCTGGTGAACCTCCAAAGCCAGTATATCCTTTCTCAAGCAAGGAGACCAGAGCTGAACACAGTACTCCAGGTGCAGCCTCACCAGAGTGGATGACCTCGTATTTAACAACATCTTGCTCCTGTAAGCCCGCTCATCTCCATCGGAGATTCTACCAACAATGGTTGTGTCATCAGCAAATGTATAGGTGGTGCTTGAGCTATACCTAGCCACACAGTCATGGGTATAGAACAGTGGGCTAAGCACACACCCAAGGTGCACCAGTGTTGATCATCAGTGAGGAGGAGATGCAGTCACCATTCCACACAGATTGTGGTCTTCTAGTTAGGAAGAAAAGGATCCAACTGCAGAGGGAGGTAGAGAGGCACAGGTTCAGTAGGTTATCGATCGGGAAAGTGGGAATGATCGTGTTAAACACAGAGCTATAGTCAACGAATAGCATCCTTGCATTAGTGTTTGTATTGTCCTGATGATCTAAGGCCATGTGAAGAGCCATTGAGATTGAGTCTGCCATAGACCTAGTGTGGCAATAGGTAAGTTGCAGTGGGTCCAGGTCCTTGCTGAGGCAGGAGTTCATTCTAGCCACGACCAACCTCTCAAAGCATTTCATCACTGTAGATGTGAGTGCTACTGGGCGATAGTCATTAAGGTAGCTCACACTACTCTTCTTAGGCATTGGTATAATTCTTTCTTTTTTTGAAGCAGGTGGGAATTTCTGATTGTAGCAGTAAGAGGATGAAAATGCCTTTGAATACTCCTGCCAGTTGTTCAGCACAAGTTTTCAGAGGCTAACCAGGTACTCCATCCTGCTGCCTTGAGGTTCATCCTCCTTAAAAACAGGCTAACATCGACCTCCGAGACAGAGATCACAGGGTTACCAGGTGCAGCCGGGATCTCCAGGGAGCTGTAGTTACGATCTCCCTTTCAAAGCAGCAGGTTTCATGCAGAAGGTGTTGAACTCATCTGATACAGTTATACCTGCTTCAATTACTTCCTCTGGCAGCTTGTTCCATCTTCTCACCACCTTCTGCATGAAACAAGTTGCCCCTTGAATCCCTTTAAAATCTTTCCACAAAATCTATGCCTCCCCATTTAGTCTTCCCTACTGTGGAAAAGACTTATCCACCTTATAAACAGATTCACCTTATCTATGCTACTTTAACTTTTTTTCAATAAGGTCACCTTCATTCTCTACAATCAAGCATTTCATGATATTTCACATAAAATATCTACAACTATTCAACTTATAATAGGAATCTTATAAAATTGGTCTATTTTCCTTTCCTTCCTTAAACTAATATTATTGATTTCTTATGAAGATTCAAAAGCTTGTGATTTATGAGAAAGAACACATTAATGATTGACAAACATGAGGTCTGCATATTGCCAAGAATTCAGGGAAAAATATGGAGATTTCATAATCTGTACAAACCGAGTTAGATGGTGTTTCAGAGCGAGATTTTAAGTTCCTCGAAGCAAAAGCAAATATGAAGTTCCATATACCCATTGAGTACAACATGGATTGCTGTTATATGATTATTCAGTGCAGCTTTGACAGGAAAATTATGGACTGAAGGTAAACCACAACTGGCTGCATTCCATTCTTTACAATGCTGCAGTTAGAGAAGCAAGACAAAGAGTGACTGGTTGTACCTCTTGGACTGTGCCAATATGTCTTGATTTTGCATTTAGTATTTTCCGAAACTCTTCGGAGTCCAGGTACTCCAGCTGGTCACGGTGCTTCTTTAACATTGGTTCATCGTTTCCTTGGTGGAAGCAGAATTTAAAAGATTGGATAGGTGACATGAATGCCAACAATCTTTGCAAGCAAATGGGAAATAGCAGAATAAGGCAGTGTTATTTGTTAACAAAGTAAATCAAGGTTTGCATTGTACAGCTAATAGACATTAAACCTCCTGTGTTCTCTTGGTGGAAGACGAGCTGGATTGCGTTCGTCTGTGGCTGCACTGATGCGTGATGAAGATTGCTGTGTGCTTGTTCTTGCAGAAACATGGCTCCAGGACGACATCCCAAACACCATCCATCAATCTACAGGCATGACACTCAGGGGCTTGGGCTATATTATTTTTGTGACTGTATGTTTTATTGGTTTTGTAATTACATATGCTCTGTGTATCTTGTGTTGTGTGTGACTGCTGATACTCTGTTTTGCACCTCAACCCTAGAGGCACGCTGCTTAACTTAACTGCATTCCTGTGTATGATTGAATGACAATTAAACTTGAACTTGAACTTAAACACGTTTTTCAATATAAGTTCCAAAGGCCTGAAATGAATTATATGATATAAGCACAAGAGATTCTGCAGATTCTTGAAATCCAGAGTGATCCACACAAAACACTCAAGTAACTCAGCAGGTCAGGCTGCATTGACAGAGGGGCAAAAACCCTTCATTACAGGGGTTCCCAACCTGGTGTCCATGGACCTCTTGGTTAATGCTAGGGGTGTTTGGCATTAAAAAGGTTGGGAACCCCTGCTTCTTGGCCAATAAGGTTGACTGTTTATTCACCTCGATAGATGCTACTTGATCTACTGAATTTCTCTGGCATTTTGCATACTTTTATAATCTAAAGTTACCACTGTCAATGGATATGCCAGAGGTTCAATTTCTTTTCACAATTATATTCTCAACAATATTGGAATCTTTAATTAACGTCAGCCAAGGCTCAAGTGGGTCAGATTCTTGCCTGACTGGTTTATGTGTTCAAGACCACTCCAAGAAGCTTGGAGCCTGCTGCTCCAAGTCAGTACTGGATGAGTGTCGCATTGTTGTTGCTGCTGTCTTGTGCATGGGAGGTTATACTGAGGCCTCTGCCCGTGAGTGCTCTTTCAGTGATCCTATAACTCAGGTTCTGAGCAACATCTATCAACCTGGTGAAGGGTCTCAGCCGGAAACATAGTGTTCACTAATGTTCATAAATGCTGCCAGGCCTGCTGAGTCCCTCCAGCATTTTGTGTGTGTTTATCTATCCACCTATCCATGCATATTAATTATTCTTTTATCTGCATAGTTCCTTCTTTTCCACATTGGTTGTTTATCAGTCTTTAGGTGTAGTACTTCATTGGTTCTATTGTATTTCTTTGTTCTGTTGAGAAGGCTTTCAAGAAAATGAATCTAAAGGTAATACATGGTGATAACAAATTTACTCAGAACTTTGAATGCAAAACATCCTACAGTTTATGTTGAAGAAAAGATAAAGAGTGTGATCAACATTATTAAACACTGTTGTGCATGACGTGTTTGCCACATATCCTCCTTTACCACAGGGACTCCACTTCAAAAGCACTTACTGTAATTGATTGTAAGTCATCTTGTCAAAACTCAAGGAGGTTAAAGGTACTATTGAATTTCAAAGCTTTCTTGCTACTTTCTATGACTCTGTGGTGTTATTTCCCATTTGTGCAGTTAGGAATGTATTGCATGTGCCATTCTTTACAGCCAGTTATTTAACAGAGCAGGGGAAATGTGCAAAGGGTTGTGATGATGAATTTGTTGCCTGACATTTTAAGTGTATTTATAATACTTATGCCTAGCTCTAATACTTTAACCAGCATTATCACCTCTATCTGCACATCTGGGATGTACAAAAATTACAATGTGACCTCTGATGTTAAAAAAGACATCACCATTATAGAACATAGAACATTACAACAGAGTGCAGGCTCTTTGGCCCACAATGTTATGTCAACCTTTTAACCTATTTTAGTATCACTCTAACCCTTCCCTCATACATACCCTCCATTTTTCTATCATCCATCTGTCTATCCAAGAGTTTCTTAAATGTCCCTAATGCATCTGCCGCCACCACCACTGTTCCACATACCGGCCACTTTCCACCACCTTACACTCCCCCCAAACTTCTCTCTAATCACCTTAAAATTATGCACATTAAACATTAATGTCTAGTTATAGTCTTCCCTTTTTCTCCAATTCCGCCTTGGCCACTTGTCCTAGTTAAATTTGACGTGATTTTTTTTTACCCTAAAATCCAGATTTAAGATGAAAACCTCTTAAGTACCAAGTTCTTCCTTTCCTTTCATAGCTTACTCTTTACGTTACCATTCCCTCCAAAACCATTTAGTATCCTCAATGCTCTCAACTCTCTCCCTCTTTTTTTTTCAACCTAACAAATCTATGCCCTTCTATCCCATGTTCATTTCCCTGATGACTGGTTCACACATTTCTCCACAGATGCATTTAGAACACAAATCAGAATCAGGTCTAATATCACTGGCATATGCCGTGAAATTTGGTGTTTAGGGGCAGCAAAATATAATAATAAAAACTGTAAATTTGCAAAAATTTATTTAAAAAAATCAAATTAAATAAGTAGTGCAAAAAAACAGAGGGAGAAAAGTGAGATAGTGCTCTTGGGTTCATAGTCCATTAAGAAATCTGATGACAGGGGAAGAAGCTGTTCCTGAAATGTTGATGTGTGTCTTTAGGCTCCTGTACCTCCTCCTTGATAGTAGCAATGAGAAGAGTGCATGTCCTGAGTGATGGGGGTCCTTAATGATGGATGCTGCCTTTTGAAGCCATTCTCGATGTTGGGGAGATTAGTGCCCATGATGAAGAGTCTTGGTCCAAAAAGTCAACTGTACTCTTTTCCATAGAAAGGTACTCAGCCTGAAACATCGACTGTACTCTTTTCCATAGAAAAGGTCTCAGCCCAAAATGTCAACTGTATTCAGGTTCTCAACCCGAAACATACTCTCTTCCATAGAAAGGGTCTCGGCCTGAAATGTCCACTGCACGGTTTTCCATAGATGCTGCTTGACCTGCTGAATCCCTCCAGCATTTTGTGCCCCACTGAGAAGCACCAGGCCATTGTCTCCCACATCACCACTAACTTTATTAACTCTGGAGATTGTCCATCCATTGTCACCAACCCCATAGTTCCCTCACCCTACACCTCCCAATTCTACCTCCTTCCCAAGATCCATAAACTTGCTTGTCCAGGTAGACCCACTGTTTCTGCTTGTTCCTAACCTATTGAACTTATATCAGTTTTATTCCCCCCCCCCCCACCCCCGGTTCAGCTCCTTCCTACCTACATTCAGGAGACATCAACACTCTTGATGTTTTCAATGATTTCAAGTTCCCTGGCCCCAATCATTTTATTTTCACTATGGATGTCCAGTCCCTATACACCTCCATCCCCCACCAGGAAGGCCTCAAAGCTCTCCATTTCTTTCTGGACACCGGATCCAACCAGTTCTCCTCCACCACCACCCTCCTCTGTCTGGCAGAACTCACCCTCACTCTTAATAAATTCTCCTTTGAGTCCTCCCACTCCCTTCAAACAAGAAGAGTAGCCTGTTTGTCAGCTGCATAGAACAGTCTATGTTCCAAGCCTACAATGGAATCACTCTCCAACTTTTCCTATACCACGTCAACGACTGCACTGGTGTTGCTTCCTGCACCCATGTGGAGCTCATTGACTTCATCAACCTTGCCCCCAACTTCCACCCTGCCTTCACATTTACCTGGTCCATTTCCGACTCTTCTTTCCCCTTTCTCAATCTCTGGAGACAGCTTATCTACTAATATCTATTATAAACCTACTGGCTCTAACAGCTACCTGGACTATACTTCTTTGCACTCTGTTACTTATAAAAACACATCCTCTACTCTCAGTTCCTCCATTCCCGCTGCATCTGCTCTCAGGATGAGGCTTTTCAATCCAGACTGAGATGCCCTCCTTCTTCAAAGAAAGGGGCTTCTCTTCCTCCTCCATTGGTGTTGCTCTCAACCACATCTCTTCCATTTTGTACACGTCTGCTCTCACCCCACCATGGATAGGGTTCGTCTTGTCCTCACCTACCACCCCACCAGCCTCCGCAACCAGTTCATAATTCTCCATAACTTCCGTCATCTCCAGTGGGATTCCACCACATCTCCAGTTCCCAACTTTCTGCAGGGAATGTTCCCTACACAACTCCCTTGTCCAGTCATCCCTCCCCATTGATCTCTCTCCTAGCCCTTATCCTTGCAAGCAGAACAAGTGCTACATCTGCCACTACAACTCCTCCCTCACTGCCATTCAGGGCCCGAAACAATCCTTACCGGTGATACTTGTGAGTTGTTGGGATTATCAACTGTATCTGGTGCTCCAAATTGGGAGACTGCTATGCTGATCACCCTCGCTCCGTCCACCACAAAAAATGGGATCTCCTAGTGGCCACCTACTTTAATTCCACCTCCTATTCCCAATCTAATATGCCAGTCCATGGTCTCCTCTACTGTTGCAATGAGGCCATAAACAGATTGGAGAGCAACACTTTATATTCTGTCTGGGTAGTCTCATCTTGACCTTCCAGTAATGGTCCCCACTCTCCTTCACCACTCCCCATTCCCATTTCCCTTTCTCACTTTATCTCCTTACCTGTCCATCATCTCCCTCTGATGCTCCTCCCTCTTTTTTTTTCATCCATGGTCTTCTGTCCTCTCCTTTCAGATTCCCTCTTCTCCAGCCCTATATCGCTTTCACCAATCAACTTCCCAGCTCTTTACTTCATTCCACCTCCCCATCACCTTGTGGTTCATCCTCCCCTTCCCCCACTTTCTTACTCTGACTCCTCATCTTTTATATCAGTCCTGATGAAAGGTCGAATGTACTCTTTTCCATAGATGCTGCCTGGCCTTTTGAGTCCCTCCAGCATTTTGCGTGTTGTTTATAATTTTCCAGCCTTTTCTGATCCTGTGCAGTGGTCCTTTCACACCAGATGGTGATGCAGTTAGAATGCTCTCCACAGTGCATTGGCAGAAATTTGCAAGCATCTTTGGTAACATATCAAGTCTCTTCAAACTCCTAATGAAATATAGTCACTGTCATTTCTTTGTAATTGCATCAATATGTTGGTCTCAGATAGATCTTCAGAGATATTGACATCTAGAAACTTGAAACTGCTCACCCTTTCCACTACTGATCCCTTGATGAGGACTAGTGTGTGTTCCCTCGTTCCCCTTCTTGAAGTCCATAGTTAATTACTTGGTCTTACTGACATAGAGTGAAAAGTTGTTCCTGTGACACCACTCAGCCAGCTGATCTATCTTGTACCAGTATACCTCCTTGTCACCATCTGAAATTCTGTCAACAGTAGTTTAGTTGTTGGCAAATTTATAGATGGTGTTTGAGTTACAATAAATCTACAGTGAATGTAACTTGACTGGCTCTCCACTTGGCCTTGTATTGCCTGGACAGCTACAACAGGCTGCTGTTTATTGATTCCAGCTCAACGCTCAACACAATCATACCCTCACTTCTACTCAATCAAGCTACAAAACCTGGACCTCTATACCTTCCTCTGCAACTGGATCCTTGACTTCCTCACCGAGAGATTACAATCTGTGTGGATCAGAAGTAACATCACCTCCTTGCTGACAATCAGCACATTTACAGATCTAACCCTTGCTTTCTCTCTCCCTTCACTCTCATTCCCTCTTGGTAGCTTCTGCAGCCTAAAACACTCAGTAAAAGTACTTCAAAATCGAGCATGGTTTCCTTGTACTCGTTCCACTTTTACTGGCAGCATCACCTGCAACTTTGACTTCTTGTTATTTTACTTCCAACTTTAAAAATTTCCCGACAAAGTTATGTTTCATCTCTTCACTTACAACTCTCCTGATACAACCACAACAACAATAATAAAATCATCAATAGCAACACACACAAAATGCTGAAGGAACTCAGCAGGTCAAACAGCATCTATAGAGTAAGAAACACAATGTTTCTGCCTAGATCAACATTATAAATGTTCATTGTGGGCTTCTAAGATCATCCAGCATCACTCTCTATGAGGATAAGTGAAGGAAAGTTTGACCCTCTCCAGCTTTAGCAAGATCACTACCTCACCAATCTATGGATTACACCGATTTCTTTTGTAAAAGTAAAAGAGATGGGGAGCTGTTCTTTTCATTGCTTTAGTAAACATTTGTTTATCAAAGCAATGAAAAGTAGTTAACACTGATGGAATTTTCAAACAGCTCTGAACACCTCTGCCAATTCTATCAAGGATACAAGCTGCCCCAACATCAAGGGACCACTTATTTTCTCGTTATATGTGAATGACAGAATTAATGGTTTTGTGGATGATATGAAGATAGCTGGGGGGGGGGGAGCAGGGGTAGTCTTGAGAAAGCAGAGAGTCTGCAGGACTTGGATAGATTGGAAAAATGGACAAAGAAGTGGCAGATAGAATATATTGTAGTGAAGGGAACTGCATGGTCATGCACTTTAGTAGAAGGAATAAAAACAGATTATTTTCTAAATGGGGAGAAAATTCAAAGATCATAGGAGAAATGGATGCTGGGAATCTTCCTGCAAGATTCCCTGAAGGTTAACTTGCAGATTGAGTTGGTGGTAGGAAGGCAAATGTGTTCATTTTGAGAGGACTAGAATATAAGAGCAAGATGTAATGCTGAGGTTCTATAAGGCATTGGTCAAACCTCACTTGGTTTATTGTGAGCAGGTTTGGGCCCATTATCTGAAAAAAACATGTGCTGGCATTGGGAGAAGGTCCAGAGGAGGTTCATGTGAATGATTTTGGTAATGAAAGGATTAACATGTGATGATGGCGCTGGTCAAGTACTCACTGAAGTTTAGAAGAATGGGGGGGGGGGGGGAAATCTCATTGAAACCTATCGAATATTGAAAGGTCGGCATAGACTGAATGTGAGGAAAATGTTTCCTATAGTGGGTGAGTCTAGTACCAGAGGGCACAGCCTCAGACTACAGGGATGTTCGTTCAGAACAAACGTGAGGAGAAATTTCTTTAGCCAGAAGACATGAATCTGTGGAATTCACTGCCAGAGGCGGCTGTGGATGCCAAGTCATCAAGTATATTTAAAGCGAAGCTCAATAGACTCTTTATTAGTCAAAGGTCACAGGAAGAAAGCAGAACGGGATTGAGAGGGGTAATAAATCAGCCATGATGGAATGGTGCAGCAGACTTGCTGGGCTGAATGGCCTAATTCTGCTTCTATGTCTTATTGAATAGTCAGCACCTCATGAAGGCGCCATCCATCATTAAGAATTCTCATCATTCATGCCCTCTTCTCATTACTACCATCAGTGAGGAGGTACAGGAACCTGAAGGCATACACTCAATGTTTTAGGAACACTTTCTTCCCCTCCATCGTCAGATTTCTTAATGGTCTGTGAACACTACTTCATTTTTTGCTTCGGGTTTCAGGTGACACTGGTGAAGCACAGCAGGAACGTGCTGGCAGCAAACAAAACTACTAATTACTTATTAATCACACTTTTTCTGGAAAACACTCACTGCAAACAATAGACTGTAACTTCCCTTTCAGTGTTGAGCTTTTGAACAGCCTCTACAACTTGGCAATTTTACAGTGTGAACTGAAGTTTAGAAGATACAGGATGGTTGTGGTGTGGCGTGCACGGGTCAAATCAAGGCAGCAGGGCCCTAGCCTGAGAACAGGGAATGAGCCTCTTTGGCTGCCGGGGTGGACTTGGAGGCGATTTGAAATGGTAGAACCGAGGCAAGGTAGAGTCGAGGTGACATAGCCCAGGCCTGAAAGCGAGGAACAAGTTGATGCTTGACTGATTTAATTGCCAGACCAGATTGGAAAGGTCAGTCATGGGCCAAATCGGGCCAGAGAGCGTACTGAAGTAGCCGATTCTGATCAGCACAGGCCTGTAGCCATGCAGATAGCTGACCGTTGTGACGATATAGACAATGGGATATTACAAACATATTGATCTAAAGATAAGATGATGAGAAATGGGAACACATGATGACTCTCTAGTTTACAGAGAAGCTTTAAGTAATATTTACTTCAGTGGTTTTCATTCAGTAAGAGCATAGTGCTGTTAATGTAGCTCTGTACTTGTGGTTAGCAGTATTACACATGTGGTGAGCCAATATGGCTTCCCACAGAACTTATGTGGTCCAGGCAAGGCCAAAAATAACCAGGAGACTAATTTATTTTTACTTCTCTCTATCCCTAAAGAGGAGAAAACAAATTTGTATTTCCCTTTACACATATCACTTTTCTTTATGTTTCAATGTTTACCTATTTTAAATATATTTTCCACATACACAACATTTTCATACCAAAAGCATGCTGTAAAGGAATATAAATTTGCTTCTATATGCCTTAAAGTTCAAATTCAGGTTTACTGCCATTTAACTGTACATATATACAATCAAATGAAACAACATTTCTCTGGACTACGGTTCACCCACAAAACACAGGACATAAAATATTGGCACAAATATGTTAATAAAATATAATTGAAAGTGCATGCAGTATACAGCATTAGTAAACAGTTCAATGGTCTAGTGATGACAGCTTGGTGGTGGCTGGGTATTGATTAGTCTCACAGCCTGAGGGAAGAGGCTGTTATCCAGTCTGGCAGTTCTAGTCCTGATGCTCCTGTACCTCCCTCCTGACCATAGTGGGTCAAAGAGTTTGACTCATAGAGATTAAACCAGACAGAATAAGATTACCTGGCTTACAGAATCTTTCTCAGTCTTTGAGCAAAAACCACCCATCTCATACAACAGCAAGGACATATTTGTAATGGGCAGCATCACAGAGAAAGTACAAGAGATTTTCAATACTGCACAGTAATGCAGAAGATTATAATGATGCACTTGCAGAATTTTGATTACGATCTTTGTTCATGATTTCTGCTATGGGCTCAGTCAGAGATAATAAGACTCTGAAATCTCAGTGGTGAGCATTTGTGCCAATTTCTAAGTTCTATGACTGATGGAAATGTTCTGTTTTGATTAATACGATTTGGAAGGCTCTGTGAGACAGGGTTTAAGGTAAGTTACAGCAAACAATAATAGCTGGGAAAAGCAATCTGATGAGACAACAATTGCAAGGTTGCCCTGGGAAGACCACTCGAACTGGTGGGAGTTGTGATGGCACTTTTGGTCCCAAGTCAGTTTTTCCACTCAGTGGCAATGCCGTTTACTTTAGTGTGATGGTGTTTGCTTTTTGCTCAGCTTGCTAAAATACACAGAAATGTTTCCAACTGCCACACCACTGGTTCCAGTATACGCTTTTAGACGCTGATCATCATGCAACAGATTTCAGGACAACTACTATCCACTTTCTCTGATCCGCTACTCATTTGCAATCACTGAACAGAGGACAGTACAAATGGAGCATGGTGGTGGTGGCTGGGTATTGATTAGTCTCACAGCCTGAGGGAAGAGGCTGCTATCCAGTCTGGCAGTCCTAGTCCTGATGCTCCTGTATCTCCCTCTTGACAATAGCAGTTCTGCATGGAGGTCGGTGACCGGTAGTGTGCCTCAGGGACCTGTTCTAGGACCCTTCCTCTTTGTGACTTTTATAAATGACCTGGATGAGGAAATGGAGGGATGAGTTAGTAAGCTTGCTGATGGCACAAAGGTTGGAGGTGTTGTTGAGAGTGTGAAGGGCTGTCAGAGGTTACAGTGGGACTTTGATAGGATGCAAAACTGGGCTGAGAAGTGACAGATGGAGTTCAACCCAGATAAGTGTGAGGTGGTTCATTTTGGTAGGTCAAATATGATGGCAGAATATAGTATTAATGGTAAGACTCTTGGCAGTGTGGAGGATGAGAGGGATCTTGGGGTCCAAATCCATAGGATGCTCAAAGCAGCTGCGCAGGTTGACTCTGTGGTTAAGAAACTGTATGATTTATTGGCCTTCATCAATCGTGGAATTGAATTTAGGAGCCAAGAGGTAATGTTGCAGCTACATAGGACCCTGGTCAGACCCCACTTAGAGTACTGTGCTCAGTTCTGGTCTCCTCACTACAGGAAGGATGTGGAAGCCATAGAAAGGGTGCAGAGGAGATTTACAAGGATGTTGCCTGGATTGGGGAGCATGTCTTATGAAGACAGGTTGAGTGAACTCAGCCTTTTCTCCTTGGAGTGACAGAGGATGAGAGGTGACCTGATAGAGGTGTATAAGATGATGAGAGGCATTTATCGTGTGGATAGTCAGAGGCTTTTTCCCAGGGCTGAAATGGCTGCCACAAGAGGGCACAGTTTTATGGTGCTTGGGAGCAGGTACAGAGGAGATGCCAGGGGTAAGTTTTTTTTACACAGAGAGTGGTGAGTGCATGGAATGGACTGCCGGCAATAGAAAAATAGAGGGCTATGGGTAACCTTAGGTAATTTCTAAGGTAGGGACATGTTCAGCACAACTTTGTGGGCTGAAAGGCCTGTATTGTGCTGTAGGTTTTCTGTGTTTCTAAATCTGCAGTGAAATGTGTCATTTGTGTTAACAACCAACACACTCGAGGGCGTGCTGGGGCCACCTACAAGTGTCACCACACATTCTGTCACCATCATAGCACGCCCACACCACAGAGCACAACAAACAAGAGCAAAAAAAGCCCCACTCTCCCTCCCACCCATACACCTGCATATAGTCCCCCAACCCCCTTAGAAGCATGTCCTCTGGTGTTTGACATTTCTTGCCTGGGGAAAAGACTGAACTCCACCATGGATGGTCCAAGACCAGGTGCGAAAGGTTGGTTGGGCATGGGGCTAGAAAAACCAGAGCTACAAAAACACCAACAGAAGCTCCAAAGACCTCACCCTGGAAGAGGAAGGATTTTCACCAAGAAGTTGTGTGATGGAATTAGAAGCCACAGGAATCAAACTTTGGCTCAGGACAGAGGACTCCGGCGAGTTGCTGTCAGCAGCCTATGCCCCAGAAAGGGGCAATGGGCTTAAGAAGAAGAAAAGATTCAGACTGTCTACCCTTTCTTATTCACAACAAAGCCAGTCTATCAGCCCTTTATGCCAATGCTAGCGAAAAGTGGGCTATTCAGTTTAATCCCAGCTCACAGACCAACTTTGTAAGTTAGAATCTTCAAGTGCTCCTTCCATTACTTCTCCATTATTTTACATTTCTTTATTCTTTACAATTGTTGAATGTTAGTCACACTAATGCACAACCTGACACATGTCAATGTATATGGCAAATAAATTTGATCCTTCTTCTCCTCTTCATAACCATAACTTGTTGGACCCAGTTAAATTCTTGCACTCTCAACAGCATTTGAGAACAGCCAGGATTAAAAAACTTTCTAGCCTCATTCACCATGACTAATTATTCACTGGCTCCTGCTAACAAGAATAACAACTCAAATAAAGTAACAAGAAGGAAGGGAAAAGAAAAACTTCTTTAAGAATGTATAACTGTAGTCAAGAATATAAAGCTCACTATATTCTCCTATTTATTACAGGAGACGTGTAACATTAGAAGTTAACCAGGCTACATTTACACAACAGAGATTATTCAGTTAGACTCAGAAAACTCTTCCAAGCCAGTTAAATCAACAATCTGATCACCTGACAACTTCATGAAAGTTTCCATTCAAATGAGTTCATGACTTAAAAAATACCTAAGGAAGAGGAGTAAAGTTAGAAAGTTAGATCATAAATACTGAAAAAATACAATGGAATTAAAATGAAGAAATAAAAACTGAAAATTTTGGTAAAACTTTGAACAGACCTAACAAGCAATTTCAAGTATTTTATACATTTATCTCAGATGTCCAGCATCTGCAGTACTTTGCCTTTCTATAAAATGAAAATGTTTTGTCTTCTGAGTGGCACATACAAATTGCTGAAGGAGCTCAGCAGGTCAGGTAGCATCTGTGGAAAGGGTGACCCTTCATCCGGATTTCCAGCATCTTCAGGATCTCATTTTATTTTTCATTTTCACATTGGCAATGATTTGAAAAAGAGTAAAAGCCTAGTTTCCTGCAGGATAATGTATGACACATGCTGCCTATTCCTCAGAAGCAACTTACCATCTGGGGAAGAATGGTTTTTCTCGATACGCTCCAACAACTTCTCACTCGCGTCTGGCAGTTTCTGCTTTACGCTGTTGGGGTCCTCCTTTGCAAGAACTGCACCTTTTTTACGGAGCTTCATAATGGCAGCCATCTGGAAAAATTATAAGAAGCTGCATTCAGTTTATTGAGTCTACTCTGCCAATGCTTTGTGGCTGATTTATTTTCCCTTACATTCTCCCCATAATCTCTGATGCCTTGATTAATCAAGAACCTATCAACCTCCGCTTTAAATACACCCAGTGACTTGGCCTCCACAGTCGTCTGTGTCAATAAATCCCACAGATTCACCACCCTCTGGCTAAAGAAATCCCTCCTCAGCCTTATGCTGAAGGGACGTCCCTCTATTCTGAGGCTGTAGTCCTACCACACTATAGGAAACATCCTCTTCACATCCACTCTATCTAGGCTTATCAATATTTGATATGTTTCAATGGGACCTTGCCCCCCAATTCTTCTAAACCCTGGTGACTACCATTCCAGAGCCATCAAAAGCGCCTGTTGCTAACCCTTTCAATCCTGGAATAATTCTCATGAACCTCCTCTGGACCCTTAACCAGTCTCTGCAAACCATAGTGCCCATCCACTCAGTTCCAATCTCCTGCATTTGGCCCCTATATCTCTAAGTCCCACCCTCCATATATGTATTCGCGTGCTTCTTAAATGATACTATTGTAGCGGTGTGCCACACGCAGCGCTGAAATAACGACACGGAGTTGGTAAACTGCAGTTACAAAAAGATTTTATTCGAACTTCGCGGCCTCGCTTTAAAGCCTTCCTGATCCCGCCCGCCCTGGGCGCGGATGCTGTAGGGGGCACGTATTCACAGTCCCGCGTGGGCTTTTCCCTTTGCTGGTGAAGCAGACGGCGCCCTTTTGGGACTGGCCTTTATGCCGGCGCACTGGCTATTTGTGAGCTGGTTCAAGTGCACTAGGAAGTGGGTCGCCACACTATTATACCTGCCTCAACTTCTTCTGGCAGCTCATTCTATATATTCACCACCTTGCAGGAAAGGCTGTCCCTCATAATTCTTGTCTTCCCCAAAACCTATGCCCCTTAGTTTGGTCTCTCCTACGCTGGGGAAAAGACTGTTATAATCCACCTCATCCATGACTCTCATAATTGTTAACATTTCTCTAAGGTTGCGCTTCATTCTGCTGTGTTCCCAGGAATAAATATCTAGCCTGGCTTACCTTTCCCTATACTCAGGTCCTCTAGTTGTGACAACGTCCTCATAAATCTTTTCTGAACTCTTTCTAGCTTACCCACATCTTCTCTATAACAAGATGACTAATGTACACAGTACTCCAAAAGCAGCCTCCCAACTCTATAGAGCTTTAACAGCTACCTCAACCTGGAAACCTCCAAAATTCAGAAACTTTGGTCTAATTAAAATTTAAGTCATTCAAGTCAAACACGTTGACATATCCCTACAACGAGAGCCAAGGAGGAAATTAGAAAAGCAAATGCATTGAGCATCCTAAAGCAAGTCTTCCAAAAACTATTCAGATCTTCAACGGCAAGTTTTTTCTCAAATTATACTTCTACAACTTTTATTTACTGGATATGGTTATAATGTGAATATTTTATAATCAATTCCTTGAACTCCAATGATGAAAAATTTTAGTAGTCAACTATTTGAAACAAATGTAAATTTTTCTCTCAAGTTACCAACCAGCATTTTTTCTCAAAAATTTTGGTATAAGGAATGCTAATAGTGGGAATGAAACATACCTAACTGCAAAGATTGATGAAATTTACCTTCTTTGTATCCGCATAATGGTTCAGCTTTGAGGTTGATGGTGGAGATGTATCAAAAAAGAGAATATCTTCTCCTTGGGAAAGGCCTCCTCCCAGTTTAGGTGTCTGTGGTGTGGCAACCAATTTTTGTTCTTTGCGAAATTCTGCTCCAACCTTGGGTGATGTTTGATTTGAGAGTCCTCCTGCTCCTAACGTGTGGCCGCTGTGTACAACTTTACTCTGCAAAAAGCTGCAGAAGGTTGGACAGCGAGCATTAGTTAATGAATCAATGCTAATCATAGAATCATAGAGAACTACAACACCAAAACAGGCCCTTCAGCCTATTTAGTCCATACTGGTCTGGTTTATTATCTTGTCCTATTTTCCTGCACCCAGACCATAGTCCTCTATATTGATCCCATCCAAATACCTACCCAAACTTTATTTATTTAGAAATAAGCATGGAATGTGTTGGCGCGTGTCCTAGCGGACAAGGCATCAGACTAATAACCTGAAGGTCACTGGTTCGAGCCTCAGCTGAGGCAGCGTGTTTGTGTCCTTGAGCAAGGCACATTGCTCTGCGATGACACCGGTGCCAAGCTGCATGGGTCCTAGTGCCCTTCCCTTGGACAACCTCGGTGGCGTGGAGAGGGGAAGGCTTGCAGCTTGGGCAACTGCCGGTCTCCCATACAACCCTGCCCAGGCCTGTGCCCTGGAAAAACCTTCCAAGGCGCAAATCCATGGTCTCATGAGACTAATGGATGCCTATATAAGCATGGAATAGGCTATTCCGGTTCAAGCCATGCTGTCAACAACCCACTGATTTAGCCCTAGCTTAAATATGGGACAATTTATAATGACCAATTAACCTACTCACTAACCAGTACGTCTTTCAAATATGGGAGGAAGCTGGAGTACGCAGAGGAACACCACGCATTCCATGGGAAGGACATACAAACTCCTTACAGAGGACGCCGGGATTGAACTCCGAAGTCCAATACCCTGAGCTGCAATAGCATTGCACTAATCCCTACGCTACTGTGCTGCTTAAATATTACAACTGAGCCTGTATCTATCAATTCCACTCATTCCACACTTGTACCACATTCTGAGTGAAGAAGCTCCCCCACACCTTTTCATCCTAAACATATGATCTCCAGTTCTAGTCTCACCCAACCTGAGGGAGAAAAGCCCATATAATTGACACCATTTTACAAAATGTAGATACTTTGATTTGACCAATTACCAAATTTTATAAATAAATCCTTGCTGGATGTGGAAAACATTCTGACTGGCTATATCACAGCTTGGTATGGAAACTCCTATAAAGAGGAAAGCAAGAGGATACAATGAGAAGTGGACTCGGCCAGTTCCACTACATTCTATTCCAAGCCCTGATGAAGATCCCGGCCTTAAGCATCAATTGTTGATTCCTTTCCATAGGTTTTGACTGACCTGCTGAGTTCCTCCAGCATTTTGTGTATGTTATTTTGGATTTCCAGCATCTGCAGAATCTCTCGTGTTTATGACTTATTCTCTCAGACTCTTATTTCCCTCAGTTTGCACTAATGTCATCATGTTTATTATTTTTGTTCTGCAAATTTATAATTCATGTGTGCAATGTTTGTAAAATAGTGTGCTGCTACTGCAAAAAGCTAATTTTCATGGCATATATACGCTGGGTAGATATGGCCATGATAGTAAATTTGAACTTGATAGATTTATGAAACAATCCATTACTATTATTTTCATTACAGATTAGTTACTTAATTTAATCTAAATTTTCAGCTACTATACTGGGACCTTAACACTGGATACCCCAATGCTATGATCCCTAATAAATGAACTATACCTTCAGAAACTCTTGCAGATACCTTCCAATGAATGTGAGAACCTGAGCAATCTGGATTACCTCCTCTGTAGCTCTTCAGCTTTCCTCTTGCGTGTTTCCAGCATTCTTTGCTTCTGCTGCTTTAATAGTTCAGAGGCAGATAATGATAGGATAGCAGGTCCTGGCTGTGCATTGTTAACCGACCAACCTGAAAAATTAAAGAGCAACAAATAGCAACCAAGTCAATGGTACAAAGGTTTATGACTTCAATAATATAAATCATCTTCCACTGACAGAAACACATTAATTAACGTGCAGGAATTTTAAATATGTGTGGATCATATTAACCCTACACATCCATCATCCTGTGATCACTGACTGACCTGGGCTCCCTGGACCTCATTCAATAAATGATTTAAATAATTCTGGCCCGGTCTTCAAATACCTCCATTGCCTCACTCTTTCTCACGTCATCTCCTCCAGTCTTAAAACCCTCCAAGAAACCCACATTTTCCCTTGATCGAGGCTGGTCATTTAATCATTTTAATTGCTCTGCCATCTCAGCCTTTAGTTGCCAAGGGGTTAAATCACAGAGTATGCTACTGCACTGTGAGGTGGTACAGTAATAGAGCAGCTAGTGCAATCGCTTTACAGCGCCAGTGATCACCGATCAGGTTTCAATCCTGCTGCTGCTTGTAAGGGAGCTTGTATGTGATATGCTGTCCCCATGACTATATGGTTTCCTCACACACGGTGGAAGCACGGTGACACTTGAAGGCTGCCCCCAACACAATCCTTAGTTGTTAACATGAATTAAGTATTTCAATGTATGTTTTGATGTATATGTGACAAATAAGGTTAATCTTTATTTTAATTGCTCCACCATCTGGAGTGTTCAGCTGCCAAGGATTTAAATCTCTGCTGCTGCTTCCTTTGAAATTCTACACATTTTTAATTCAAGATTGTTTAATGACAATCCAGCATAAAGAAGAACAAAATAATTATTACTCTGGATCGTACGCAGCACAAAAAACACATTAAGATAAAGAAGACGATATATTTTTAAAATCACAATAAATATAAATATGTAAGATAACTTGTATACATAGATCAATTGTACAGGCGTCCCCTGCTTTACAAATGATTTTACGCCACTTCGCTTTTTACAAAAGACCTACATTAGTAACCTGTTTTCGCAATTCAAAGAGGATTTTTGCTTTTATGAAAATTTTTCCTATATAAATTAATGGTTCTTCACTTTACGCCATTTCAGCTTAAGAAAGGTTTCATAGGAACGCTCTACCTTTGACACCTTACTGCCCTTTTGTCCTGTTTACTATTTATTGTAATGCCTACACTGTTTTGTGCACTTTATGCAGTCCTGGGTAGGTCTGTAGTCTAGTGTAGTTTCTTTTCTGTGTTGTTTTTTTACATAGTTCAGTCTAGTTTTTGTACTGTGTCATGTCCTGAGAAAACGATGTCTCATTTTTACTACGTACTGTAACAGCAGTTATGGTTGAAATGACAATAAAAGTGACTTGACTTGAAAAAGCGACTTGACACCTGTATGTCCATAAAGTGACACCAGGCAAAGTAGTGACTTATACATAAGGTGACTCACAGGAAATAATAAAGTAATGGTGGTTGGGGTGGGTTCGCGGGTGGAGGTGTTGATCATCCTTACGGCTTGGGAAAAATAACTGTTTTTGAATCTGGATGTCCTAGATGGCAGTGGGACAAACAGTCCATGAGCAGGCTGGGTGGACTCTTTCATGATGTTACTGGCCCTTTTCAGGCACCCTTCTGTGTACATGTCCTTGATGAAGGTTAGGCTGGTGCTGGTGAATTTCCTGACCGTCTGGAGGTGTTATAGAAATGTACTGTACGCTGTTGTTGCCTTCATAGAAGGCACTTGGATTTATGAACAACTCCACAGACACTTTGTCCACCAACTACTTCTCATTCCAGGGGTTTGGCTGACATTACACTGCACATTCCTCTGGCTCTCCTGCCGGTTGTTGACTGAGCTGTGATTTACGCCCATTGTGTTTCCTTTTGTTGGTCAAAGACAAAGTACCATGTCTTATACAGCAAATATAAGAATGTAGTACAATGCTGCTTATTCTGTTTTTGTTTCCCATTTTGCTTTTTAAAATCATTTTATCAATGTGGCTCCTGATACTGCTACTGCTTTAGGGAAAGCACAGATGTACTGAATACACACAATGAAGTCTTGGCTGATTAAGACAACATGAATTAAGACCACATAACAGTGCTTTGACAAGCTATGATTATTGGAATCTAGTTTTCACACAGGAATTATATCTGAACAGTTAAACCCTTATTTTTATTTAGAGATTCAATACCGTAACAGGTCCTATCAGCACAATGACCCTGCGCCACCAGTTACACTCGCGTGACCAATTAACCTACTAACATGTACATTTTTGGAATGTGCAGGAAACCAACCCCAGGAAAACCATGTGGTCACAGAGAGAACGTACGAACTCCTTACAGACAGTGGCAGAAATTGAACCCGGGTCAATGGTGCTGTAATAGTGTTATGCTAATCATTACACTACCATGCTGCCTTCTTCCCCAGTTTGTGGAGTGGCACCTGCCCCACACTCTTGCAGGCTGAGTCAATAATGAAAAAGGTACAAACTCCTTACGGACAATGGCAAAATTGAATCCATGTCACTTGCACCACATGAGGGGGATATCGGAGGTAACCTTTTTACATGGAGAGTGGTGAGTGTATGGAACACGCTGCCAGGGGTGATGGTTGAGGCAGATATATTAGGGACATTTAAGAGACTCATACAGTTAGATGGATGAAAAACGGAGGACTAAGTGGGAGGGAGGAGCTAGATTGATCTTAAAGTAAGTAAAAAAAAGAAAGTCAACATAACATCGTGGGCTGAAGGGTCAATGGTGTGCTATTATGCTCTGCGCTGTGGATAGCGAGGAACATCATCCAAGGCTTCTGCAGAATGTGGTTCAGACGGAAAGTTGGAGAAAATGCTGGTTGGGTTTGAGGGGTGTGTGTGCATGCGCAAGAGAGGGAGAGAGGGAGGTAGGTAGGTATCAGGGGGTTGCTTTGCTGTTGGTGTCTGTGTTGTTCTGTTGAACATTGTGGACATGCTATATTGGCTCTGAAATGTGTGGCAACATGGGATAGATAAACTGAATCTAAAAGTATTTAGACAACAGCTGAATAGTGAACTAACATAAATCTGAAGTTGTGAAATTTAATTTTGTTTAAGTAGTAACTGCCAGCACATCAGAAAGATAAATAGTTGGGGTTCATGGAGCTGTAAGCTCAAATACATGTTTGTGTGCAGAAATGTAGGTTCATTACTGGTCTGGTAAACTTTAGAGTTCTTTCAATATTATAAATGTCAACCATAGCAACATCTGCAGATGTAAAAGACATTGCAGGCAAGAGCCAAATTTTTAAAGAGAAATTTCACAATCAATAAATTCAGAGAGGTAACAAACTCATTTTTATAATGAATCACATATTTTCAGATTCAAAATTTTAAGTTCATTTTCTAAAATGTATGTACCAAATGCACACAGAGCTGCTTTCACTAGTCAACATACAAACTCCCAGAACAGCAAGTTTGTCTGAGGATGTGACCCACCCACAAACATGGAAACTTGGATAAGACCATTAGACAACAAGAGCTGAACTTTTTGAGACAGAGCGGACAGTTCAATTTTATGAATTTAGCTAATGGAAATTCAACGTTATGTACAAATTTAACTAAACTAAAATGGACTTTCGTTGTAATTGTGTTTTTCTGTAAAGATTGTGTATATTTTGTTTAATTTATATTTTTCTTGTGAATGCTGCTTATCTGATACAATGAGAATGTGACAATGTTGCAAATAAAATTTTCATTGTTTCTGTGTATACACAGATTTGCACGCACGACGATAAACTTGACTTTTGACTTTCACTTTACACTATAGTTGTCTAGCCAGATTATTGATAGCTATGGCAAAAAGGGTACAAGTTGCACACTGACCTTTGATGGGTGCCTTTGTTAGGTGTTTCTTGAGATTACGTGCTCCAAAAGTAGGTAATTGCATTAAATCCTTAAATTCCTCTGAGCACGCTGTCAAATTCTTCCCACTTGTTAATGCTGGAGTTACACGAAATGTCTATTGTTAGTGACTGGCAACAATGTTCAAAGTAAAATTTATTATTGAGGTACATATATGTCTCCATATACAACCCTGAGATTCATTTCCTTGTGGGCATACACAATAAATCCATAATAGAATAATAACCATAATAGAATCAATGAAAGACCAGTGTGCAAAAGACAACAAACTGTGAGTACAAGATAAAAAGAAAGAAATAATACTACTACCAATAATTAAACAATAAATGTTGAGAACATGAGATTAAGAGCTTTGAAAGTAAGCCCATAGATTGTGGGAACAGTTCAATGATGAAGCAAGTGAAGTTATCTCCTCTGGTTCAAGAGTCTCATGGTTGAGGGTTATTCACTGTTCCTGAACTTGTTGGTATGAGTCTTGAGGCTCTTGTACCTTCTTTGATAACAGCAGTGAAAAGAATGAATGAACTGGGTAGTGGGGGTCCCTGATGATGGATGCTGCTTTCTTGCGACAACACTCTGTGTAAATGTGCTCAATGGTGAGGAGGGCTTTACCCATGATGAACTGTGCCGTATCCACTACTTTTTGTAGGATTTTTCATTCAAGGGCATTGGTGTTTCCATACCAGACTATGATGCAACCAATCAATACCCTCTCCATCAGACATCTATGGAAGATTACCGAAGTTTTACATGTCATGCCAAATCTTTGAAAACTTTTAAGGAAGAGGAGATGCAGCCACGCTATCTTCGTGTGCTGGGTTCAGGTCAGGACAGCACCTCTGAAATGTTAACACCAAGGAATATAAAATTGCTGGCCCTCTCCACTCTGATGAGGACTAACTCATGGACCTCTGGTTTCCTTCTCCTGAAGTCAATAAGCAGCTCCTTGGTCTTGTGGGACCATATGGGACCTTGCAGACTTTAGTAAAGTCCATGTAAATCACATCTACCACCCTGCCCTCATTAATACTCTCCAAAAAAATTAATCGAAGTTGATCAGACAGATCTGCCTGAAACAAAGCTGGCTATCACTGATTGGTCCTTGCCTTTCCACGTGATCATTAATCAATTTTCTTCTAGCATCTTCCCTACCAGTTATGGTAGGCTCCCGGGTCTAGAATTGCCAGGTTTTCCTCACTCCCTTTCTTGAAAAGCGGAGCCCATGATTATTGTCCAGCCATCTTGTAGTGGAGATACATCTCTACCAAAGGAAGTGTAAGACTCTCTCTCCCTCCACGAGCCTACAAGTCACCATTGGGCAAAGTGTAACATTTGCTTAGCCCTCACACCCCACCCCCGCACCAAATCAGGGTAATGCTATGTCATGGGAGCAGATGGTGGGTGGTTGCACGAGCAGCTGGTGCATATCACAAGTTCTGGTTATGCAATTACTGTGGCCAGATGGACAATTCCTGAAGAGTATTGATAATGGCTGGGATCATGCGTCTTGTTAAGACACTGTCCAGAAGGCGGCAATGGCAAACAACTTCTGCAGAAAAATTTCCAAGAATAATCATAGTCATGAGACCATGAATGCATGTCATTGACACAGGACATAATGATCATGATGAGAACACCAGGTAGACCTTTATAGAAATGTGGTTTCCTCTTTTACTACTAGGCGAAGCAAACCTAGGGAAGAAAGGGAGATGGCAAAATATTTAATTAAAATGTATTCTAAGATATGGCAAGGCAGACAACGTGTTGCAGCTATTGTATGTTGGATTGATGCAAACTATTAGGGTAAACAGCTCTATTGATGAGCATTGGCCAATAGCTTAGGAACTGCTAAACACTGAGGAAGGGGAAAATTACTAGACAAAACGGTGCAGAGAGCAGTCACACCTTTAAGATTTGGACAGTCAAGAGGGTGCAACACCAAGTGAAACAGGATGGGGATCCAGGATCTGTAGCCCCTGACTGGCACACTAAAATCGAGTGCAACTCTTCATGCACGGACTCACAAGTCTTCTATAATTGCAGTAAGACATCTTTTCTTATGTACTCAAAATGTCTTGCAATAAAGGCTGACATGCCTTCCTAATGACCTGCTGCAGCAGAATATTAGCAGAACAGTTTGTAAATGGTGAGAGTATGAAAGCTGTTTGTGTTCCGAAGAATCTGCGTGTCATTGTACATGAATCACTGAAAGTAGGTTCAATAAGCAATTATAGAGCAAATGTAAGAGGATTTCAAAGAATATATCTTCCTCCAATTATGTGCAGGCCTCTGAGATCACCACTGGAATATTCTGCACAGGTCAGGGCTCCCTATCCAATGAAGGAAAAGCCTGCAAAAAATAGTTAACAGTGAGAAGAGATACAGTATGTATTCTTCTGAAGTAATCTCACTAAAAGGATACAAAAATCATAAGGATTTTGATAGGGTAAATGCAGAGACAATGTTTTGCCCCTGAACCTGCGATCAGAACCAAATAAGGGATAAGCCACTCAGGAAAAAGATGAGAAAAACATTATTCTCATGGAAACAGTGAATTGTTGGAACTTTCTACCTGAATTGTTGGAACTTTCTACCCAAGGTGGCTGTGGGAGCTCGTTAATTGAATATGGGTGATATTAAGGAAATCAAGGGATAAGATTAATGGAGGAAAGCAGCACAGAGGTAAAAGCATCTCTATTGTCTATCAAAGCAAGCACAAATGCCTTCTCCTGCTTCTAATACTTCCTTCCTTTTCTGGCTTCCAGTACATACCTTTCATAAGGAATGAAGAAATCAGATGAGGAGAGCTAGAATGAGCTAAGGTTTTTCTCTTTGAAGTAAAGAAGATTGAAAGGTGACTTTATAGAGGCATATAAGTTGGTAAGAGGCATAGATAGAGTGGATAGTAAGAGACTTTTTCCCAGGGCTAATATGAGAGAGCACAATTTTAATGTGATTGGGGGAAGGTATCAGTAGGATGTCAGAGGTAGGCTTTTTTAAAGATATCAATCTAACCCTTCCTTCCCAAATAGTCCCCCCATTTCCTATCACCTATGTAAGATTCTCTGAGATGCCCCTAATGTACCTGCCTCTACCATCACCCCAGCTAGCCCTTACATACACCCAACACACTGTGTAAAACACTTACTTCTTGACATCCCCCTTATTCTTTCCTCCAATCACCTTAAAATTATACCCCCATAATAAGGAAAGCATAGTTTCAATGTGCTTTTTTTATTATTATGCTCCTCCTTGCTTTTTCTCTGCTGTGATGGTAACCTTCATTTTATTCACTACATCGGTGAATATAACGTGATGTCCTCTGCCCTCTTGTCAAACATTTGGAATAGAAATAGGTAATGGCTTTTTTTCTCTCTTTCTGGGAAGCAGACTTAAAGGACTCATTTTGCCACAATACAATGCCCTACTATAATCACTCCATATAACACCAATAGATTTTTCCACATTACCTATAGTTTTCTTAGTTTCTCTAACAATATCGTCAGCTCCTTTCACCACCATCTGCGTCAAGGTCATCTGAACGCTTTTGTTAGGACCTGCAGTTTTACTGTGAAGGCAAAAAGAAAATTAATTAACATGCTGCTAGTGACTAACTTGAGATTAAAATCATAAAGAACATTGGTAACCTTATATTCCATTTAATTTTGCTCTACTTTATCATGACCTATTACTGGAATTTGGTTGTGGCCTTACCTATGGTTTCACTTAGTTTCACTCTATGATTATACATTGTCATAAGAATAATTAAATGCAAGTGAAAAGCCCCCACAGTGACTTACTGGATAAACACACCACCTAGTGACTGAAAAGCTCAAGCATCTCAAATTTAACCTGTAAGCAGTTCTTCATAGCTAAAGCAGCATATAGGACATTACAACTAGAATAATTAAAGCTAGAGTGCTTTGGCTGTGCTTTGATCGTATCCCTCTAAATCTTTCCTATCCACAAACATGTCCGAGTCTCTTTCTAATGTAATTGTACCTGCCTCTAACACTTCCTCTGGCAGTTCATTCCATTTATCCACTGTCCTCTTGTGTGAAAACTTGCCGTTTAGGTTCCCATTAAATCTTTCTCCTCTTATCTAAGAGTAATCAGCACAGAAACAGGCACTTTGGTCCAACTGGTCTATGTTGACCACTGCATTCCCCACTAGTCCAAGTTGCCCATGTTCAGCCCATAATCCTCCAAGCACCTATGTATTCTAGTTTTAGACTTTCCTACCCTGGAAAAAGAGGTGGTCGTGGGGTGGTGGAATAAATGGAATGCCAATGATAGAATAAGTCAAAATGGTTTAACACATTCAGTTATTAACCTATCATCCAGCATACAGTACTAATTTCTCACATTTTTACAATTAAAGCTTTACCTATCTCTGGGAAAATCAATACATATGCGATATATAATTAATTAAGAGAGTCACCAAGCGATACAAAACAGCTACAGGCCCTTTGCCCAATTAGTCCATGCCGACCAAAGTGTTCACCCAGCTAGTCCCAATCTCCTGCATCTGGACCATACTCCTCCAAGTCCCACCCCTCCAAGTACCTCTAAGTGCTCCTGAAATTATACGTATATTGAATAGATTAAAAATTGTGCAAAACAATAATAACCGTATATTTTAAAAAAAGTGAGGTAGTGTTCATGGGTGTCACTTAGCCTGGTAGCTCGTTCCATATACTTTGTATGAAAAACCTGCCCCTCAGATCCCCTTTAAATCTTTCCCCTCTCACCCTAAACCTGTGCCTTTCAGTTTTGGACTCCCTTACCCTGGAGTAAAGACAAAAGACAAAAGCCCATCCTTTCATAAGTTGAAACACTTCTACAGGTGGCCCCTCATTCTCCCTGGGAATAATGAAAGCGAGCATGGATTTGTCAAGGGCAAAAATTGCTAATTAAATTCATAGATTTTTTTGAGGAAGTAAGAGGGAAAAATGAAGTTGATGTGATAAATAGCCTTCTGAAAAGCAGTTAAAAAACTGGTTTCTAGTCAAATCCAAGGACCAAAGAAATTAATCAGTTAACTGGAAACAGAGCAGTAATGAAAGGTTGTTTCCCAGATACAAAAATATACAGGGTTGGGATTCTCAATGCAAATTAATGATGGACTAGAGCGCACGGAGCACAATTATGCAGGTAAGACAAAATTGGAGGTACAATTAATTCTGATGGTGTATATTGCCATAAGACATTGAAATAGAATTAATCCATTTGGCCTATCAAGTCTGCTCAACTATTCCATCACGGCTGATATAGTTTCCCTCTCAATCCTGTTCTTCTGCCTTCTCCTGTAACCTTACTATTCAAGAACCTATCAAACTTTTCTTTAAATATAACCAATGACTTGGCCTCCACATCAGACTGTGGTAATGAATTAACTATCTGTTGCTTAAAGAAATTCCTTATTTCTGTTCTAAAAGGACATCCTTGTATTTTCAGGCCATGTCTTCTGGTTCTGGACTCTCCAACTATTGAAACATCCTCTCCATGTCCACTCTCTCTAGGCCTTTCAATATTCTGAGTTTCAATAAAACCTCCCCATATTCTTCTAAGCTCCAGGGAATACAAACCCAGAGCCACCAAACAATCCTCATACTTTAACCTTTACATTCTTGTGAATCTCCTAAGTACCCTTTCTAATCTGAGATATCCCTTTTCAGATATGGGAACTAAAACTCCAAATATGATCTGATCAAAGCCTCATTTCAAGGAGCTAGAAAACCTACAGCACAATACAGGCCCTTCAGCCCATAAAGTTGTGCCAAACATGTCCCTACCATAGAAATTATTAGGCTTACTCATAGCCCTCTATTTTTCTAATCCAGAAGTCTCTTAAGAGACTCTATTGTATCCGCCTCCACCACCGTTGCCAGCAGCTCATTCTATGCACTCACCACTCTGCGTAAAAAACTTATCCATGACATCTGCTCTGTACCTACTCCCCAGCACCTTAAATAATCTGTGTCCTCTTGTGGCAACCACTTGAGCCCTAGGAAAAAGCCTCTAACTATCCACACGATCAATGCCTCTCATCATCTTATACACCTCCATCAGGTCACACCTTTCATCCTCAGTTACTCCAACCTGTTTTCATAAGGCATGCTCCCCAATCCAGTCAACATCCATGTAAATCTCCTCTGCACCCTTTCTATGGCTTCCACATCCTTCCTGTAGTGAGGTGACCAGAACTGAGCACAGTACTCCAAGTGGGGTCTGACCAGGGTCCTATATAGCTGCAACATTACCTCTTGGCTCCTAAATTCAATTCCACAATTAATGAAGGCCAATACACCATATGCCTTCTTAACCACAGAGTCAACCTGTGCAGCTGCTTTGAGCGTCATACGGACTCGGACCCCAAGATCCCTCTGATCTTCCACACTGCCAAGAGTCTTATCATTAATACTATATTCTGCTACCATATTTGACCTACCAAAATGAACCACCTCACACTTATCTGGGTTGAACTCCATCTGCCACTTCTCAGCCCAGTTTTGCATCCTATCAATGTCTCACTGTAACCTCTGAAAGCCCTCCACACCATCCAAACATCCCAAACCTTTGTGTCATCAGCAAACTTACTAACCCATTCCTCCACTTTCTCATCCAGGTCATTTATAAAAATCACCAAGAATAAGGGTCCCAGAACAGATCCCTGAGGCACTCCACTGGTGACCGACCTCCATGCAGAATATGACCTGTCTACAACCACTCTTTGCCTTCTGTGGGCAAGCCAGTTCTGGATCCACAAAGCAATGTCCCCTTGGATCCCATGCCTCCCTACTTTCTCAATAAGCCTTCGATGGGGTACCTTAACAAATGCCTTGTTGAAATCCATATACACTACATCCACTGCTCTTCCTTCATCAATGCATTTAGTCACATCCTCAAAAAATTCAATCGGGCTCGTAAGGCACAACCTACCCTTGACAAACCATGCTGACTATTCCTTACCACATTGTACCTCTCCAAATATTCATAAATTCTGCCTGTCAGGATCTTCTCCATCAACTTACCAACCACTGAAGTAAGACTCACTGGTCTATAATATCCTGGGCTATCTCTACTCCCTTTCTTGAACAAAGGAACAACATCCGCAACCCTCCAATCCTCTCCCATCCCCACTGCTGATTCAAAAATCATCGCCAGAGGCTCAGCAATCTCCCTCACTTCCCACGGTAGTCTGGGGTACATTTCATTTAGTCCCGGTGACTTATTCAACTTGGTGCTTTTCAAAAGGTCCAGTACATCCTCTTTCTTAATATCTACATGCTCAAGCTTTTCAGTCTGCTGCAAGTCATCACTACAATTACCAAGATCCTTTTCCATAGTGAATACTGAAGCATTCATTAAGTACCTCTGCTATTTCTTCCGGTTCCATACACACTTTCCCACTGTTACACTGGATAGGTCCTATTCTTTAACATCTTATCCTCTTGCTCTTCACAAACTTGTAGAATGCCTTGGGGTTTTCCTTAATTCTTCCTGCCAAGGCCTTCTCATGGCCCCTTCTGGCTCTCCGAATTTCCTTTTTAAGCTCCTTCCTGTTAAGCCTTATAATCTAGATCTTTAACATTACATAGCTCTCTCAACCTTTTGTAAGCTTTTCTTTTCTTCTTGACTAGATTTATTACAGCCCTTGTACACCACAATTCCTGTACCCTACCATAACTTCCCTGTCTCACTGGAAAGTACCTATGCAGAACTCCACACAAATATCCCCGGAACATTTGCCATATTTCTTCCATACTTTTCCCTGAGAACATCTGTTCCCAATTTAAGCTTCCAGTTACCTGCCTGATAGCCTCATAATACCCCTTACTCCAATTAAATGCTTTTCTAACTTGTCTGTTCCTATCTCTCTCCAATGCTATTGTAAAGGAGATAGAATTATGATCACTATCTCCAAAATGCTCTCCCAACTGAGAGTTCTGACGCCTGACCAGGTTCATTTCCCAATACCAAATCAAGTACAGTCTCTCCTCTTGTAGGCTTATCTACATATTGTGTCAAGAAACCTTCCTGAACACACCTAACAAACCCCACCCCATCTATACCCCTTGCTCTAGGGAGATGACAATTGATATTTGGGAAATTAAAATAACCCATCACGACAACCCTGTTATTATTACACCCTTTCAGGATCTGTTTCCCTATCTGCTCCGCGATGTTCCTGTTACTACTGAGCAGCCTATAAAAAACATCCAGTAAATTTATTGACCCCTTCCTGTTCCTAACTTCCACCCGCAGAGACTCCATAGACAATCCCTCCATGACGTCCACATTTTCTGCAGCCGTGACACTATCTCTGATCAACAGTGCCACATCCCCAGCTCTTTTGCCTCCCTCCCTGTCCTTTCTGAAACATCTAAAACCTGGCACTTGAAGTAACCATTCCTGTCCCTGAGCCATCCAAGTCTCTGTAATGGCCACCACATCATAGCTCCAAGTACTGATCCACGTTCTAAGCTCATCCGCTTTGTTCACAATACTCCTTACATTAAAACGGACACATCTCAAAACCGTCCGTCTGAGCGCATCCCTTCTCTGTCACCTGCCTATCCTCCCTCAAACACTGTCTCCAAGCTTTCTCTATTTGTGAGCCACTGCCTCTTCTCCAGTCTCTTCAGTTCAGTTCAAGATTATAGATGAACTGGAGACATTGGCAAACAGATGCAGGTGAAGAAATGTGAAGTACTCTGTGAAATCCCTAGTTAAACTCCCATCTGAAATGTGGCACCTCTAACAGTGCAGACATCAGTTAAAATACACTGGTGAACTAGGCTAGGTATTTGAGTGGAAGTCTCTGCAGCAGGATTTCAAGCACAAATAAGGCAGTATGAGATAGTTTCAATGAGCTTTTCTTAACCCTTTCATACTTCCAAATCCAAGAACGGCAAGTTCCCTTTGGTTATTGAACCAATCGGCACTTGTGACGCTGCTGTAACTAAGTTTCTGTTGATATTTTTTCGTCTTGTAAAAAATTGTATATAACTTAAGTTTTATTTATGTTTTCATCATACTTTTGCACACAACAATAAACTCAACTTTGACGACCGTAATCATTGCAGGTTAGCAACACTACGACCATTTTAATCACTTTGTACTAAAATGGACTTTGATTTTCTTTGTTCTTACCATTCTTTCTTGGAAAAATTAGATATAATTTACATGTTTCTTTTGAATGATGCTGCTGCAAGTAAGTTCTTTGCTGCACCTGTGCGTACGTGGACTTGTGCAGAATACAAAACTCCACTTTGACAAATCCACGCATTATGAATTTGCAAAATGCAAACTATGCACATTACAACTTCATACATTAGACATATAAATGTGCATTAAAAAATCATAAACAATATGTAGTTTAAGGTAAGATAAACAAATATTCCATCTCATAAATAAATACTATACAATTAGTTTCTTACACTGAGGCTGCGTATGACGCTGACGAAACCCCTCCATAGTGGAATCCTTGCTGACACAGCCTTTCTTTCAGACTGCCATGCTTGCCGTTCATTCTGCTTGGAGCACGACCAGAGAAGCTGGACTGCAAATCAGCTCGCTTGGCACTAAGCTTTTTGTACTGGGCTTTGACATGGTACTCGCAGTATTCGCACTCCATCTGGAATTGAAGGCAGGAAATCAGTCTTTGCAGGTGAAGTGAAAGTTCAGTGTGTTCCAAGAGCAATGGCTGAATTAAGTGGTGATGAGGACTTGTAACTAGTAATTTCTTAATTCCAAAACTCCTTTGAAATGATAATTTAGTCTGAAATTATAGTTTCATCATAGTAGCACAGCGCTTAGCATAATGCTATTACAGGCCAGTGACCAGTTTCCTCCCATGTTCCAAAACGTAAGGGTTAATTGGTCACATTGGTGTAATTGGCTGGCACGGGCTTATTAGGCCAGAAGGGTCGGTGACCATGCTGTATCTTTACAAAAAAAAAATGGGGAAAACCACTAATTCCATTCATATTACATCATTTATTTCCCAGCAAATTCAAATTCTTTCTCCATTTTTAAATTATATCTTCAACAAATCCTATAAGGTAATCCCATCAGCAGCTGGGAAATTTATTTTTAATTTTAGTAGAAATACAGCATGGTAGAAACCTACCAGCACATCAAGCCCATGCAGCCCAAATATACCCATGTGACTAATTAACCTACTAACCCTCAGCCTTTGGAATGTGGGAAGAAACTGGAGCAACCAGATAAAACCCACACTTGTGAACAAAACATACAAACTCCTTGATCACAGGTATAGTAAAGTGTTACACTAACTGCTATGCTACTATACTACCCAAATTTAAATTCAAGTATTTAACTAAATTAAGGGTAAAAAAGAATTGTACCAGTAATGATTACCAAGAACCTACTGGGTTGTATTAAAAATCCACCTGCTTCACTAATGTCATTTAAAGAGGGAAATTTGCCATTCCACAGAGTTGACTTTTAATCAGCTTCCTAAGTGGCCTCGAAAACCATATAGTTCAGGAAGCAATTAGGGAATGAATGTAGAGCTTGCTGTTGTGCACATCCTGAGAACAATAAAACTTGGCTGCACACGATGACATCTCTACAGATACACTACAGGGCGGCATGGTAGCTTAGCGATTAGCATAATACTTTACAGTGCCAGCATTCAATTCCCTCCATTGTCTATAAGGAGTTTGTGTGTTCTCCCCACGACTATGTGAGTTTTCTCAGGTGTTCCGAACTCAACACACCTTCCAAAGATATACAGACTAGGATTAGCGAGCTGTGGCATGCTACGTTGGCACCAATAAACAAGGCAATATTTGCGTGCTGCTCTGCTCCCAGCACATCTTCGGACTGTGTTGGTCGTTGATGCAAATGAATCATTTCACTGCATGTTTCGATGTACAAGTGCTCTACACAGAGTGGAGATGAATAGGTAATTCCCATGTACAAAATCTACGCATCTCAAACTAATCAGCCACTGCATCTGTGAAAGGCAGCTCAGTAATCCATTAAACAATTTGACAAAATAAACACAATGTTTCATTGCTGCTGCATATAAATATAATATCCTGCATACTGTAAAATAATTATAATGGAGGCCAACAGTGAAGACAAAGGAGCAGAATTGGGCAATTTTACCCTTTGGGTGTGCTCCATATTCCATCATGGCTGATTTCTATCCTTTACCTGCTTCTTTTCATCACCTTTGACAGCCTATCGATCAAGAACCTATCAATCTCTGCTTTAAATATACCCAATGACTTGGCCTCCAAATCCACCTATGGCAATAAATTACGCAGATTCATTACCCTCTGGCTAAAGAAATTTCTGCCCATCTCTGTTCTATATGGTTGTCCCTCTAGTCTGAGGCTGTGCAGTCCAGTCTGGTCCTAGACTTGCCCACTTGAGGAAACATTCTCCCCACATCCACTCTATCTAGGCCGGGGGTCGGCAACCTGCGGCTCCCGAGCCATTTGTGGCTCTTTCACCTCTGTGCTGCGGCTCCCTGTGGCTTTGGGAAATAATTGGTCAGTATTTAATTAAAATGTATTTTATGTTAGTTTGTTAGCTTTTGAAATGTAATTCTAAATTTGAAGATTATGGTGATCTTGTACAATCTAAGTGTGGCGACACATTTCCTGGCACATCCGAAACGGCTCACAATTAGCCAGCATTCCGGCTAAGGGAGATAGCCTACGGGGGTTTGTGAGTACGCGTCTTTTGCAGCATCTGCGTCCATGGGGGCTGGGTTGAGGGAGGCTTAAAAGCAAGGCTGTTTAGTTCGAATAAAGTTATTCGACTGCAGTTTACTGACTGCGTGAGCACACCGCTACAACGTGTTTTTATCGCTATTAATATACGTCACCACTGCCAATACCTGACACCCGCCAGTGCGCGATTTCTTTAATTTTTCGATCCAAGGTAAGCCAACTATGGAGAATTCTAAAAAAAGAAAAGTGACTGAAGAAAACAGAACGTTTAATGATACGTGGACAGATTCATTTGCTTTCACTGTTGACGAGACTGGTTTACCGGTATGCTTAAAATACAATGAGAAACCAGCAAACAACAAAAAGTCAAATGTCGCAAGGCATTTCCAGAATAAACACGCAGCCTTTTCTCAAAAATATCCGGATGGAGATGAGAGAAAAAAGCCGTTTCGGAACTGATGCGGAAGGTTGATCTGAGCAAAAATCATTTCCAGAAATGGATGAAGTCTGGAAAATCAACGACATACGCCAGTTATATTGCCGCTCAGGAAATAGTCAGGCACGGGAAGCAGTTTACAGATGGTGAATATATAAAAGAATCTTTCATTAAGATTTCAGAACATCTATTCACGGACTTTAAAAACAAGAGTGAAATTGTGCAGAAAATCAGGGATATGCCCCTCTCTGCAAAGACTGTCAAAGACAGAACCATAAAAATGGCAGAAGACATCACAAGACAGCAAATTAAAGACATCAATTCAGCTGTGGCCTACTCGATTGCCTGTGACGAGTCTAAAGACAAAGGTGATATTGAACAAATAGCGTTGTTCTGCCGGTATGTAAACTCTGCCGGGCCACAGGAAGAACTGATTGAGTTGATACCTCTAAAAGACCAAACACGGGGGGAGGACATCTGTGAGGCTGTCTTGAATTGTTTAAGAGCCAAAGGAATAAAGACCACCCATCTGGTGTCAGTAGCTACTGATGGGGCACCGAATATGACGGGAACGCACAAGGGATTTGTGGCTTTACTGCAGAAGTCGCTGGACAGAAAGCTGCTGACTTTTCACTGCATCTTGCACCAAGAGGCACTGTGCGCTCAAACATTTCCTCCGGAATGCACAGAAGTAATGGATGTTGTCATTCAGATTGTCAATAAAATAATGGCAAAAAGTTTAAATCACCGTCAATTCCGTTTGTTACTGGACGAGCTGGAAAGCGCATATTCTGATCTCCTGCTGCACAACAAAGTCCGGTGGCTGTCCAAAGGGGAGGTGCTGAAACGCTTTGTCGCATGTCTGGAAGAAGTGAAAACTTTCCTGGGCAGCAAAGGGCTCACCTTTCCTGAGCTGGAACAGCCAGAGTGGCTGGAAAAGCTACACTTCATGGTAGACATGACAGCGCACCTGAACACGCTGAACACAGCTCTTCAGGGGAAAGGACGCACAGCCCTGCACATGTTGGAGGATGTTTTGGCATTCGAGCGCAAGTTGACAGTGCTTGCCAGAGATTTACAGAAAGGCACTTTGTCTCACTTCCCCAATTTGAGAGAGTTCAAACAAGGTCACGACATGATAATTTCGGAGTATTTACATTCTGCAATCATCGCAATGCAAACATCGTTTGGGAAACGCTTCTGTGAGTTCAGAGAGGAAAAAAACACATTATCCTTCCCGGTCACTCCCTTAAGCATCGATCCTTCCCTACTGAATACGACTGCATTGGCAGGTGTGAGTCAACCTGATCTTGAGATGGAACTGGCCGACATAGCCGACAAAGACATATGGGTGTCCAAGTTTAGACGCTTGACAGCAGACCTTGAAGATGTTGCCCGTCAGAAGGCCGTTCTTGCTCAGAATCACAAATGGAGTGATATTGAAAACCTTCCAAAACCGGACAAACTTGTGTTCGAAACATGGAATGCTATGCCCGACATTTATGTAAACATGAAAAAGTATGCGCTTGGAGTCCTGTCGATCTTTGGATCCACATATGTATGTGAGCAGGTGTTCTCCAACATGAACTTTATTAAAAACAAACATCGTGCACGCCTCACAGATGACAGCTTGCGATCCTGTGTAAAGATGAAGGTGACGTCATACAGCCCTGATGTGCAGACGCTGTGCGCTGAGGTCCAGGAGCAAAAATCCCATTAACCAAGTATGATAAATATTTTAATTGCCTATTATTTTATGTATATTCATATTTTTTCATTGTTCAGTGAAATAGTCCTTTTATTTTTCAGGCTGACAGCTGGCTGATGTTATTTTTGGTTTGCTGCTGGCGGAAAATTTAAGTTCGGCGTTTTTCATAAGTACAAGAAGGACTCAAATAGACATTGAGTATTTTACTTAAAAGTAACTTTCAACCCAACGTCTTTTTTTCGGAGTTCAAAATGTTTTTGTTGCATGCAGAAATGTAATTTCGTTTTCTCTGCAGGAGTTCATCAATTTCATAAATGCAACACATTATAGTTTGTTTATACATAGCATAAAGGCAAAAAAAACGTTGTATGCAGTGTTATTTCATTTTAAATGTCAAACGGGTTTTGCGGCTCCCAGTGTTTTCTTTTCTGTGGGAAACGGGTCCAAGTGGCTCTTTCAGTGGTAAAGGTTGCTGACCCCTGATCTAGGCTTTTCAGTATTCCATAGATTTCAATGAGATTCCCCTCATTCTTCTAAACTCCAGCAAGTACAGGCCCAGAGACATCAAACGCTCCTCGTGCATTAATCCTTTCATTCCTAGAATCATTCTCATGAACCTCCTCTGAATCCTCTCCAATGCCAGCACATCTTGTCTTAAAGGGCCCAAAACTGCACACAATACTCAAAGTGCAGTCTGACCAATCACTTATAAATGCTCAGCTTTACATCCTTGCTTTTATATTCTAGTCCTCTCAAAATGAATGCTAACATTGCATTTGCCTTCCGCACCACAGACTCAACTTGAAAGATAACCTTTAGGGAATCCTGCACGAGGATGCCCAATTCCCTTTGCACCTGATTTCTGAAATTTGCTCCCCATCAGAAAATAGTCTACTTTATTCCTTATACCAAAGTGCATGACCATATACTCCCCTACACTGTATTATAAAGTATTGTACAAACACTTTTTGCTAAATTCTTAAGACTGGTTTCTCTTTAGATCCGGTTGTTTAATTGAATTTTATTTGCATTTTAACAATTAACTGTCTGCTTGTACGTTATATAATTACTTATATACAAGTAAAATGCTTCCTTGTGGTGTTAAATACATGGGTTATGACCAAACGAAAAATGGCTAGTGTCACTTTGCACTTTAATGCAAGGGTGCATCAAAGATCAAACTTACAAAAATTTGTGAAAATAATTAAAAGAAAACTGTCAATATTTACAAAAAGGTATCTACCAGAAAACACATTAATAACTCCATACTTATTATTGTCCAGTGTGAACTCCTGACAGCCCCCATCTCTCTCCCCTACTGAGGGTGACCAGCTCTTTTTTTGATACTAGGGCATACTGTCTTTAATTACCAACAAAATTAATTTAGAATATGATGTACCCAACGATGTAGTTACAATCAGATTACAAAATAAAAGTGAGTATCTACATTAAACACAATATACAAACAAAATATACATATTTACATATCCCAATACTAAAGAAATGGAATATTCTGCCCTGTACTGTACCATAAAACCAACACAAGCACAGAAGCTTGGTATAGCATTTATAATGAGATACCAGGAAAGACATTGAAGTACGTACCTTAAACACAACAACAGCAGAATGACAAGGTTATGCTTGTGTACATAGTGGAAGCTCTGTACTTATTAATTACCACCTGTGATAACTGACAACACTACAGGAAAGACCTCAAAAGAAGGAGTTTTTTTTTATTACAATAGCCTTACAATAACAAAATATCAATAATTGTCTCTTGTACCAAACTAAATTGTCAAATCTATTATTTTACTACTTTGTAATACCCAGACTTCTGTTTTAAAAATCCTCATTGGAACTATGGGGTGAGTAGAATAGGCATCTTGTTTCCAAACACACATACCCGTACCTTGACTAATTAATCCAAACTAGCCGTATCAGCTCAATCACGGAACTAGCAGTCTTAGCTGAATAATAATTTTTGCTAGCTCCTTAATTCAAACAGGCATTTCTGAAACTACAAACATTTGTAATTGGAACCAGATAACAGCATCAAATATAGGATGCCATTCACACTGTCACAAATGGCAACTCTCTAATTAACTTTCAGATTGGTAAATAAAATATAATGGTTTATAATTGTCACATGCACCGAGATACAGTGAAGAAGTTTGTTTTGCCTGCCATCCATACAGAGCATTTCATCACATTAGTCCATTGATATAATACATGGAAAAATAATAACAGAATGCAGCATAAAGTGGTATAGTTACAGAGAAAGTGCAGTGAAAGCAGACAATAAGGTACAAGGCCGTAACAAGGTAGATTGGGGCAATGAGTCCATTTATCGTACAAGGGAACCATTCAATCATCTTTTAACAGCAGGATAGAAGTTGACCTGAACCTGGTGTAATCAGGATGGGAGGGGGTAGATGAGAGAATGTTCGAAGTTCAAAAGTCCAGGATTGATGTGGTCTTTGATTAAGCTAGCTGTTTTACTGAGGCAGTGAGAAGTGTAGACAGAGTATGTATGTTAGGGAGATTGGTTTCCATGATGTTCTGAACTGTGTACACAAATTTCTGTAATTTCTTGCAATCACTGGTAGAACAGCAGCCATACCAAGTTATTATACATCCAGACAGTATGCTTTCTGTGATGTTTTGATAAAAATTAGTGAAGGTCAAAGAGAGTCATTTTTTTTTTTGTCCTGAGGAAGTAGAGACACTGGTGACCTTTCTTGGCTATGGCGTCTACATGGTCAGGCCAGGATAGGCTACTGGTGATGTTCACTCCTAAGAACTTGAAGTTTTCAATCCTTTCAAACTTAGCACTGTTGATGTAGACAGGAGCATGTGCACCACCCTTTAAATAAATCACTACAGTGTTCTGCTTCCTCCTAGCACTAGACAGTGTCCAGAGAAGGTTCACCAGAATGGTCCCAGGAATAAAAGGGTTAATGTATGAGGAGCGTTTGATGCCTCTAGTCCTGTACTCACTTAAGGTTAGAAGAATGAGGAGGGATCTCAATGACACCTATTGAATATTGAAAGGCCTATAGAGAGTGGATGTTGAAAGGATGTTTCCAATAGTGGGAGCGTCTAGGACCAGAAGGCACAGCCTCAGAATACAAGGACATTCCTTTAAAACAGATACGAGGAGGAATTTATTTAGTCAGAGGGTAGTGAATCTGTGGAAGTCATTGCCACAAATGGCTGTGAAGGACAAGTTACTGGGTATATTTAAAGCAGAGTTTGATTATGTTCTGGATTAGCAAGGGTGTCAAAGGTTAAGGGGAGAAGGCAGGGAAATGGGGTTGAGGGGGATAAAAAAAATCAGCCATGATTGAATGGCAGAGCAAACTCAATGGGGCAAATAACCTAACTTTGCACCTATGTCTTAAAGTTTATGTAGTGTCTGAGTTTATGAAATGTAGGAGCATAACTGAACAATTCCACAATCCACCATGGAAAACCCATTCACCAATTAGCTCAGGTGGATCAACCACATGATCTGAGCATACAGTCAAAGCTGAGGTATTCTTATTATCTCTCAGTCCCAAAGATGCTGGATACAAGTGTAGGATTTTTATTTTTCTTGTAGTTTAACTTTCCCATTGCTTATAACTTCTATATAATCACCTACAAAGGTCTAATTGTTCAGAAAAATTTCTAGTAATTGTAGTATAGCTAATTCCATATTTTCCAGAAGCTTCTTAGTTTTTCTGTAGCAGGTATCACACCACTTGAACTTGGCTATTTCATAGGTTAATTGTTATCGCCGAAATGTTGTTATCTCTTGCCTGAGTATGAGGCGACTATGAATTTTTTCTCTTTTTCCTTTCTTTGGTCTTTGTTCCTTCGAACACTTAATAGAAAAGCTATAACCACCAAGCTTTATTCCTCATTTTTGACTTCCGAGTAACCTCTGTGTCAATATTACCAGATCTAACATTTGCTGTTGGCAACACATACAAAACGCTCGAGGAACTCAGTGGATCAGTAAACATCTAGAGGGGAATGAGCACTTGGCGTTTTGGGTTGAGACCCTTCCTCAGGACATTTGTCAGATGCCTATAGAATGAAAGGTAATTAAATGGACTTGGAAAAATATAATGGGGTTAAAGGGACCGAAGAAGAGAGTGGAATAATTGGAAACTTATGCTGAAAAGCAGGCCCCGTCATGACAGGGTGACTGGATACCTTGCACTTTAGGAAGACCCGAGGAACTGGACTGACATGAAAAATGGCTGTAATATAATCTACTGGCTAAACAATTTCTCTTACTGAAATGGACTCACCAAGTTCACTATCTGAGTACAGGGATCTCCATTCTTCTTTTTAGCACGGCATGTTCCCATGTCCAAGGCTTCACCCATGACCAGGATTTTCTGTGGGTGGTCAACAGATAAACAAACCTACAACAGAAAACAACCAGTGAAATAAATGAAGTGAAATGAATTTAAGTACAGTAAACTCAAACTACATAAGTTAGAGAACCACTCACAAACTACTGATCCTGAAATCCCTGATGCCCTGACCAAATTAACCATGACAGAGACATTGAAAATTTTAGAAAGTAGAAGTCATAACTGCCACATTTCCTTTAGTGTTTCTGTTAGTATCAATCTCATTTCTACACAGAAAAACAGTTTGGCACAGACTAGATTGGCTGAAAGGCCTACTTCTGTGCTGTAGTTCCGTATGACTAAGGCCAACAGATAGCTTAGAAACGAATACCAAAAGATACTGAAATGATGGAAAAAGATTTATCACCAAAATAGGCCATTTAGCCCATCGAGTCCATGCCAAACAAGTACTAATTTTACACTAATCCTATCCTAACCTACACAAAATGTTGGAGTCACTCAGCATGTCAGGCACCATCTGTGGTGGGGAATAAATAGTCATGTTTTGGGCTGATGCCCTTCATCAGTCCTCCATAGACACTGCCTGACTTGAGTTCTTTTTGGATGTGTTTCACAACTGGCAGAATCTCTTGTGTTTATTCCTATTCTAACCCATTTTTTTTATTCTGCCCACTTTACCACCAGAGCCAAATTACAGTGGTCAATTAATTTACAAATTATTTAAAGCGGACATTGATAAGTGTCAAAGGTTTTGGGAAGAAGACAGAAGAATGAGGTTGAGAGTGATAATAAATTAGTGATGATGGAATGGTGGATGAAACTCGATAAGCAAAATGGCCTAACTCTGCTTCTAAGTCATATGGTCTTATGTTTTTGGAATGCAGAACAAAATCGGAGCCCCCAGAGGAAAGCCATGTAGTCATTGGCAGAATGTGCAAACTCGACAGCACCAGAAGCCAGCACTGAACCTATGGTTTGAACAACTGAAATCCTATCAGCAGTTCCACTGTGCCACTCTGGTCAAAAGATAGAATTTTTTTTAGCATGAAGGTTACTTTACTGAGGCATCATGGCCAAGGGAGGAGGAGGACTGGTGAGCTCCTGGGCTGGCTTCACTCGCTTCGGCGCTGAACGAACCCAGCCATCGGGCAGCTCCTTCCCTCGCCTCAGTGCTGACCTAGCTTGTGGTTGTAGACTCACTTTCAGGGGCTCTGTGGTTCATGTTCTGTGTATTATTTGCTTATGTTTTCATTGTCTGTACAGTTTTTTTTCTCACATTGGATGTTTGTTGGTCTTTATTGTGTGGGGGTTCTCGTGGATTCTATTGTTTCTTTGTTTTCTGGCTGCCTGCAAGATGAATCTCAAGGTCGTATACGGCATACATACTGCGATAATATATTGTATTTTGAACTTTGAAATCTCTAATTACCTACCTCATCCGCTCCATCCCTGGATTTCATCGGATTGGCATTCAGAAGCCCAATGACAGTTCCTGTGTCTGTTTTCCAGAGCTCTTTGTGGACATTTCCAAAGAGAAAGAGAGACAATTTCAAGTTGCTCCGCAGATCACTTAGATTCCATATACTGAAAGTTTTACCCTGAAAAAAAGAGATTCTATTTCAACTTTTGAAGATAAAAATTAGCTTTATTTGTCACATGTACATTGAAACATACAGGGAGAGGCATTGTTTGCATCACATGACCAGATCAGCCCAAGGATGTGCTGGGGAAAGTAAGTGTTGCCATGCTTCCAGTGCCAAAATAGCATGCCCACAACTTACTAACTTTAATTTGTACATCTTTCAAAAGTGTGAGAAAACCAGAGCACCCAGGGAAAACTCATGCGGTCATGGGAAAGCTTACAAACGCTTTACAGTGGTAGGAATCGCTATTGCTGGCATCATAGGGCATTATACTAAATGCTATATTACTGTACCACACACATTATTGCTATACAGAAAGTACACTGAGTGGTATAGTGATTTAAACTTTAACTGATGTTTGGCTGCCTCAACTGGGATTTTCCTGGGTATGAGACCCATCAAAAAATGAAAATCAATTGGTAACTTCATTGTGATGACGGGATTAAATTGATAAATTGGTTTACTCTCCCAGACATTCTCTAATTCCCCCCTCCCATTAGGCAGAAAATATAAAAGCACAAAGGCTCAAGGAGATTCTATTCGCTATTGAGACTATCAAACAGTCCCTAAATACAATAACATGGAATCTTGACTTCACAATCGACCTTGTCATGGCTTTGCACTTTTTTGTCTGCCTGAACTTTCTCTGTAACCATAACACTTTGTTCTGCCTTCTGTTATTGTTTTCTCTTATATTGTCTCAGTGCACTGATGTAATGAAATGATCTGTACAGATGGCTTTTCATTGTACTTCAGTACACGTGACAATAGGATCAAAATCAGAATCAGGTTTATTATCACAGACATTTCCTGTGGAATTTGTTGCTTGGTTACAACAGTTCAGTACAATAAATAAAATATACCATAAATTACAATAGGTAATACATATAAAAATAAATAAGCAGGGCATAAAGAGAGCAAAAATAGTGAGGTAGTGTTCATTGGCTCATTGTCCATTGAGATATCTGATGCTGGAGGGGGATGAAATGGTTCCTAAAGCATTAAGTGCATGTCTTGAGGTTCCTGTACCTCTCATCTGATGATAGTAACGAGAAGAGGGCATGTCCTGGGTGGTGGGGATCATTAATAATGGAGGCATCATTCTTAAGGCAACACCTTTTGAAGATGTTGAAGAAATTTGAAATTTGAAAGCTGAAGAAATTTGGCCTGTTCCCTAAAACCCTCACTAATTTTTATAGATGCACCATAGAAAGTATTCTTCTAGGGTGCATCACAACCTGGTATGGAAGTTGTCCCATCCAAGACCGGAAGAAGCTGCAGACGATCGTGAACACAACCCAGCACATCACACAAACCAATCTTCCATCCTTGGACTCACTTTACACCACACACTGTCAGAGCAGTGCTGCCAGGATAATCAGGGACACAACCCACCCAGCCAACACACATTTTGTCCCTCTTCCCTCCGGGAGAAGGTTCAGGAGCTTGAAGATTCATATGGCCAGATTTGGGAACAGCTTCTTTCCAACTGTGATAAGACCGCTGAACGGATCCTGACCCAGATCTGGGCCATACCTTCCAAATATCTGGACCTTACTTTCCCTTTTCTAATTATGATTTATAATTTAAATTTTTATTATATTTACTTCGATTTGTATTTCAGGGAGCGCGAAGCGCAGAATCAAATATCACTGTGACGATTGTACGCTCTAGTATCAATTGTTTGGTGACAATAAAGTAAAGTAAAGATGCCATTAACTGTGGGGAGGCTTGTGCCCATGATGGAGCTGGCTGAGTTTACAACCCTCTGCAGCTTTTTCCCGATCCTGTGCAGTATCCCCTTCAATAATAAACCAATTTATCAATATGATATGGTAACTTATGTTTGCGGTGCCCGGCTTCTGAAGCTGATTCCCTGAAATGGCCATTTATACACATGATCTGTATACAGGTGTCCCCCGCTTTACAAATGTTCGCTTTACGCCACTTTGCTTTTTACAAAAGACCTACATTAGTAACCTGTTCTCGCATTACAAAAAGGGCTTTAGCTTTTAACCATAATTCTTCCCATATAAATTAATGGTTCTTTGCTTTACGCCATTTCAGCTTAAGAAAGGTTTCATAGGAACACTCTACCTTTGTAAGGGGTAGGGCACCTGTAGCTAGCAGAAACAAGAAAATAAATTTCTATCCCCAAGTGTCAGGAATTTTCAACTTCTACAACAATTAAAATTTGAATAAAAGAATAATTTTTAACATATACCATCAACATTTATTGCCACATTACAGAATCACCTTCAAATATTGAACATACATTATTGGAACTCTGTGGTGTGATTTTCTTGATGATAACCCCAAATGTCACCCAGTCCACGTCCTCGAGCTTTTCATTTGCAAGCTTTGAGCAGAGCTGGGAGAACCTGATCAGCTTTCGTCCGTGCATCTTTCTCTCCATCTCTGTTGATGAAACAATTGGATTTCTATTGGGAGAGAGGCATTTGTAACTTGTAAGACAGTATTTCTCAAGAGCTAAATGTAAAAGGTTAATATTAAAAGAAAATGAATCGCGTTATTAAGTTACAGTAACTTTTCAGAAAAGTTAGAATTTTGACTTGATACAGTTATGCAACATGGAAACAGATTCTTTGGCCCAACTGGTCCATGCTGACCAAGATGCCCATCCAAGCTAGTTCTATTTGCCCCATAACCTCCTAAACCTTTCCAATCCATTTATTATTTTTATGTTTATTTTCCTTTTTGCATTTACTAACTTTGTCTTTTGCACATTGGTTGCATATTTACTGTGAATGCCTACAAGAAAATGAATCTCACAGTAGTACATTGGTGACCTATGTTCGAAGTAATAAATTTACTTCGAAGCTTGAGATTTCACTGGCCTCCTTCCACAATGCTAACCACATCAAAACAAATTTATTGAAGATGAAACACGATGCATCATTAACTGGATGCTATAAATGCATGATCTTTGTTCACAGTGCTCCATCTAGTGAGTTCATGAAGAACTGACATTACTTATTTAATCATACTCTAAATGCAAATTAACACAAAATCACCTGCTTTTGGGATCAAAAACAAATTCTTATGAGAAATTTTTGAGATTGCTGACTGTCCTCATTATATCCTTGGATGTGTGTTTTTAATGGAAATGACACGTTTTACTATATGCTCCAATGTACGTAATAAATAAATCTGAATCTGAGTTGTGATCTTCCCAAAGACCTAGTGATTGTCAAATGACAAGGTGTATGATGTGGGACTGGCCCACTACACTCAGTCAGGAGCTCAGCTGGCTTACTTAAGTTACCCGAGTGGAAAATGCCAGAATTACACAAGTAGCAGATAGATGCTGTATTGAGTAATCCGGCTCTTAACTGCACTTTGGAATTCAACAAATAGGTAATAAATATTACTAAAGAACTGCATGATACTATTGGCTAAAGGCAGCCCGGTAGCACAGAGCTATTACAGTGCCAGCAACTCGACTTCAATTCCACAGCTGTCTGTAATCCCTTTGTATATTCTTCTCGTGACTGCATGGGCTCCCTCCGGGTGCTATGCTTTTCTCCCACATTTCAAAGATGTACAGGTTAGCAGGTTAATTCATCATGAGTATAATGGGCAGCGTGGGCTCATTAGGCAAGAAGGGCCTGTTACTGTGCTGTATTTTTAAATGAATAAACAAAGTAAATACTGTGATTTGTTAAACAAGGCAGATTATTTGATATGTTAATTGGCAATTTCTAAAGACTTAAAAGGTAAACACAATATGCTGATAGACTGGAGCAACTATCCAACATAGAAGGAACACTTTTGAGTTAAACAGAAAACAATTAGCAGAGCACTCAATTACAGTACCTTAATCTCAAGCCAGAGAATTTATCCACAGATACATCAGTATTTGCTGCTCGTGACGTTCCTGGGCTTCCATGAGCTCGTGAAGTTGTGGGCAAGTTTTGATGATTTGCATTGTGTTTGTTCTGATGTTGACGTGGCTGCTCATTTCCAGGTGGAGTTGGAGGACTTCTCTCTGTCCAGGAAATTAAGAAACACATTTCACAAAGTTTTATTGATCACTCTAAAAGAAGGCACTAAAGCGGCTCTACTTAATTAGGAGTTTGAGAAGATGAGGGATGTTATCACAATTGTACAGAGAAATTGCTGGGTACATCATAGCCTGGTATGTAGCCTCCAATACACAGGATCACAAGAGGCTGCAAGGGTTGCATCTTAGGCACAACCCACCCCGCCATTAAGGACATCGTCAAGTGCCTCAAGAAGCTGACATCATTAAGGACCCTCACTATCCACGGCATGCTATCTTTGCATTACTAACAAGGAGGAGGAAGACCCACATTCAATATTTTAAGAAGAGTTTCTTTCCCTCAGTTATTAGATTTTTTGAATGGTCCATGGCGCTCGGCAGAGGATGGCACTTGGGAGGCTGTATCGGAGGGGCTGGTCGGAGGCTCAAAGTTTTCGGATGGACTCAGAGTCTGCTGTCGTCGGGTGCTTCCGAGGCATTAAATGTCAGTGCCTGGTAGTTTACGGCAGGGAGAGTTTCTCCCTTTTTGCTGCCTGATATCGGGACTATCGGAGTCAATCGGGACTTGAGACTTTTTTTTTTAACCGTGCCCATGGACTGTTCTTTATCAAATTATGGTATTGCTTTGCACTGCTGTAACTATATGTTATAATTATGTGGTTTTGTCCGTGTTAGTCTTTGGTTTGTCCTTTTTTTTGTGATATCAATCTGGAGGAACATTGTATCATTTCTTAATGCATGCATGCATTTCTAAATGACAATAAACGAGGACTGAGTGTCCTCATAATCTAATCTAATGAACTCTACCCCGTTGTTCGTCTTTTGTGCTGTCATTGTAACTCACAGTAACTTTTTATGTTTTGCATTGTATGCTGCTGCAAAGCAACAAATGTCACAACATTTGATATGAAAATGATAATAGAGATTCTGATTTGCTTCTTGCTTACAAAGTAGTAATTGCAAATTATTGTTTTTGAAATACATTGTTCTCAGATCTAAAGTTAACATATTGCTAACATTACTGAGGCAGCTTAATGCTCCTACCAGTACAATGGGAATTCCTACGTATATAGGTCATTGGTGCCTTGAGTTGCTTCACTTCCTTTATCCAGAATGTTCACTTTGTGCCTTCCAACAGTGTGCACATCCCACTATCTGCCCCATTGGGTCGTTTTTCCCCAGTAAGAGGATATTTCCCATGTTTTTCTTATTCCACTACACCATCCCCCTCATTTCCCAAAAATTTTGAAGAAATTCTTGTTTCCTCTGCATGCTTCCCCATTCTCAAGAGGTAAGACTCATCTCCTGCAACCAACCCACTCCCGCTAGCAGTCTTTCCCAAATAAGACTGGCATTTCTTCATCCCTACTTCTGCAGCTGAAAAAGACCAGAACATCCCTGGAGTCAAATATAAAAACAATGGACAGACTTTAACTACATTGTTACGCTTAAATAATTTACTAATTTTACACTGGTGAATTTATTGTACTGTATAATTTCTACAGCTTCTTTTAGACAAATTAGTATACCACAAAGCATTAACTATCATAGCTAATGTTACAGATGCACTTTCAACTGCTCTAGTTATGTACAATGTTACATTAAATACATCAATACAGAAAAGATTCTTTGTTTTAGAATTCCAGCATCAGCAATTCTTTTGACTTTCACGCTTTATCTTCATTCATAGAATAAACACTCAGTGGCCACTTTATTAGGTACACCGGCTCATTAACATGAATATTTTATTAGCCAATTATGTGGCAGCAACTCAATGCCTTGAAGCATACAGACATGGTCAATGGGTTCAATTGTTGTTCAGACCAAATGGGGAAAAAATGATTTTGGCCATGGAATGACTGTTGGTGCCAAACGGGGTGGTTGAATACATCAGAAATTGGATTTTCATGCACAACAGTCTTTAGTTTGAGTTTACAGAGAATGGTGCAAAAAACAAAACAACATCAAATGATGCCGGTTCTGTGGGCGAAAACACCTTGTTAATGAGAGAAGCCAGAGGAGAATGGACAGACTGGGTCAAGCTGACAGGAAGGTGCCAGTAACTAAAATAACTATGCGTTACAACAGTGGTGTGCAGGAGAGCATCTGTGAACACACAACACAGTGGACAGGCCACTGAACGTATTCATACACTCACGTTACTAAATGTGTCTAAGCAACTGTTATAAAGCAAAGTTTTCACCTTGCTTGTTAAGTAATTTCTGGCATTTTCTATTTTAGATTTCCAGCATCATCAGTTCTGTTGACTTTCGCAACTTTTTCTTATTTTCATTCAAAGAACATAGAACATTACAGCACCGTACAGGCTCTTTGTTCCACAATGTGGTGCAGACCTTTTAACCAACTCTACGGGTTAGATTGATTTTAGAGTAAGTTAAAATGTTGGCACAACATCAAAATGAAAGAAATGGGTCTAAATTTTAGACCATACCCCATAATCCTAGCCTCTCAATCAGTTACGAACATCACAGCTCTATTAAAGCAAATGTGACAGATCTTCACCTGACATTTCCACATCTGTAAGCAAACATGTTCAACATGCGAGCAGCAATCTACTCATTACCTTTTGGTGACTTCGTAGGCTCTGGGGCTTTACGTGACTTGCTTTTCAGAAGATCATGCTGAACTCTAGAGGATGATCTACATCGATCTTGCTGAAAAGAATTGTTTTTCTTGATGTTTTGTGAAGTACACACCCCTTGACCTGTTGAAACATAAGGTTGAACCAAATACTTAAAGGAAACAAGAAGCAATTACTGGTACCAAAAGGAAGATCAGATCTGCTGAAACAACACACTATTTTTATTTTGCTTTATATTAGGATTAAAGTCAAACAAATAAATATAGATGTCAGGTACATCTAATCCAGGTGAAAGCTGTAATATTCCTACCATAAAACTCCATCCCTGAGATTTCTAAGATTTGACACCAAATATTAAAAGGCAAGTATCCCAGAGATATTGTCTAGTGACATGGAGATATGTGCTCAAATAACACTATGTAAGATAGTGAACTTTAAATCTGGTTAACAAAAATAAATCAGCAATAAAAAACTAGCATCAGCAATAATGACCATGAAACTACAATAAAAACCAACAACAATGGGCTTCACCGTTGCTCATATGGAAGGACATTTGCCATCACTATCCAGCCTATTCTATGCATGACTCTCATTTCCTTTCTGAAAAAGTTTAGGTTGATCATAACTGATACACATTGTAGAAGCTCACATGTATTGTTCCAGGAGACTGCATATCTTCTGAGCATAGGTAGAGTGAGTTAGGGTTTTCCTCTTTGGAGAGAAGGAGAAAGAGAGGTGACTTGATATCGGTCTACAAGATGGTGAAGCATAGATAAAGTGGGCAGTCAAAAACTTTTCCCAGGGTGGAAACGGAATAATTTTAAGCAGACTGGCAGAAAAAATAGGGGGGATATCAGAGGCAAGTTTTTGCACAGCAAGTGGTGGGTGTGTGGAATGCACTACTGGGGTGGCGGTAGAGCCAGCGAAGATTAGGGACATTTAAAAAACTCATTGATAGACACATGGATTATAGAAAACTGGAGGGCTATGAGGGAGAGAAGTGGAATTGATCTTGGAGAAGGTTAAAAAGCTGGTACAACAGTGTGGCCCAAAAGCCCAGTGCTATTCTATGTTGTTCTGTCAGCTTACTAAGGGCAGTAATGATGGGTTATCAATACTTGCTTCAGTTTCTTTCCAATGAATAATAAAAATCAAATTTCAAACATCAGATAAAAAGGTACTGCAAAAGAGCAGATCATGAGAAAATGAAACAAAGCATGCCAACTTTGGGACTACAGATGCACCAGATATTCAGAGTTTTAAATAATACAGCCCATTTCATACATGGTCAAGCTCTGTGTCCACTTGATAAATCAGTGATCAGTTCTGAAAGTCCACCAGGGAAGTCAGAGGACAGTTATCTGCAAGTCCTCTGGAGGCTGGAGTTGGAGGACTGACTGTGAGTATGAGCGGGTGGGAGGAAGGGGGAAAGGAGCTTGTTTTGATGTTGTAATTTTATTTTTTGTTGTTGTCTGTTTATTCAAATCCTTCTGTCAAACAGTAAGGCTGATCAACACCTCCACCCACTAACACACCCAATCACCAGTACTTTATTATTTCCTGTCAATCACCCTAAATACCGACACTCCTGTGCCTAGCATCACTTTACGGGCATACAATCAATCTATGTATGTACGCTATATTATGTATTTACATTTATTGTGTTTTATTTATTACCATGTTCTTTACCTTTTGTGTTTTTTTTGTGCTGCATTGGATCCACAGTAACAATTATTTCATTCTCCTTTATACTTGTTTAGAGGAAATGACATTAAACAGTCTTGAATCTTTTGCTGTGTTCTATATAGTGGGCATGCTATGTTGGTGCTGGAATATGTGGTGACACTTGGAGGCTGCCCCCAGTTTATCCTTAGGTTGTGCTGGTTGTTAACAAAAACAACACATTTCACTGTATGTTTCAATGTACATGTGATAAATAAATGAATTTGAATCTGATTGTTTTGTTCTCACCGAGAAATTGCTTCATACCCTGCACCTTCTGCTTGTTGTCAGGTGAGTCCTTTCTGGAACTTGCAATGCAACTCCGTCCATCTGCAACTTTTGTCAACTGCTGCTGTAATTTTTCCATCTGCTCCTTCATCCTTTTAAGTTCCTCTATCGAGAAAGAATACAAGGATATTGAAGTCAGCATTAAATCCCAAACTATAAAAGTTTAAACATGACAGAAGCTGGAGGAACTCAGCAGGTCAAGCAGCAGCTATATGCAGATGACATTCCATGCTGAGATCCTTAACAGGACCCATATCATTACATCTCTCAGCTTCTTGCTTCATCCCAATCTTCTACCTCCCTCACTCAAATGCCATCACCCTCCTCACCTGGAATCACCAATCACGTGCCAGCTTTCGTTCCATCCATTACCCTCACAGTTTTATACTGGCTATCCCTTTCTTTTCAGTCCAGATAGCAAGCCCAAATGTCAACTATCAATTTCCTTCCATGGATGCTACCTGACCTACTGAGTTCCTGCAGCATTTTGTGTTGCTCCAGACTTCTGCACCTTCAGTCTCTTGTGTCTCCACATAAATTTAAAATAGGCGCTTATCTGCAAAAATTTTAGAACATATGGGCTCATCTGCTTCATCTCAAAGAAACACATGATGCATGTAAAAGTTATAAACACAAGAGATTCTGAGGATCCTGGAAACCTTGAGCAACAGACACAAAATAATGGAAGAACTCAGTAGGTCTGTTAGCATCTAGGGAGAGGAGTAAACAGTTGATATGTCAGGCTGAGACCCTTCATCAGGTCTGGGCTGATGAAGCCCAGATTATGCAGATTAACTGGACAATTGCCCAGTCCTGATTCAGATTCACTTTATTGTAATTTAAAAACCACAAATGCAATGCAGTTTAAAAAATGAGACAACGTTCCTCCAGAATGATATCAACAAAGCACATGACAAAATAGACTACACCAGAAAATCCAGATAACGTTTGGCAATCCCCAATCCAGAGTCCAGAGAGGCTGCTGCGTATTAATATCGCGCTACCATCTTAGCGCGTTCCCCGGAAAGGTGCTCCAAAGCCACCAGACAAAACAAGACCAAAAACTAAAGCTACAAGACCTGCACAAAACCACATAGTTACAACAGAACAAACAATACCATAATTTGATTAAAAAAAACAGACCATGGACACGGTAAAAAATAGTCCAAAGATGTTAAAAGACTATAAGTTCGAAAGAAACCACCACACACTTTCCACAAGTCCTCAGGGTCCCAATAGACTCATCATCCCACACCGGCAGCAGAAGGGAATAATCCAGCTATGGACTTCCATGGAGCCGCCCGACTCAGCCTCGCAGACGCAGCACACACTGAAAGCGACCTGACCGCAGCGGACTCCAAGTCCGTCGAACCTCCGACCATCCCCTCCGGCACAGCTTCTCCGAGTACCATCCTCTGCTGAGCGTATTAAGACACCCCCGCCAATGGCCACTGGCAACATGACCCCGAGGACTGGGGGCCTGTTCTTCTCAGCAGAGACCCAGACCTCACAGCAGCAGCAGCAACGAAGAAGGTCTTCCTTGAGATTTCCAGATGTTCCTCCGTGCTCCGACGTCCATTTTTCATTAGATTAGGATTGCGCCTAATCCTAATCCTGCTTAACAAATAACATTTCAGCTCCGGAGTGGCCGCTGCAAGCTGCGTTGCGCTGCCATCTTGTTCTTGATGAAGACTCTTGGCCCGAAATATTGTTTATTCCTCTCCATAGATGCTGTCTGACCTGCTGATTTCTTCAAGCACTTGTGTTTGATGTATCTAAAAGGCTTTTAAATCCTTTGGGCTTCTTAGATGCTTCACAACCAAAGACAATTTGCCCATGACAAATTTCAAAAATTGGCACTATCATGACATATAATCAACATCCGTGATATTGGGATAAACAATTGGAGAGCACCCAAATCCTCAACCACTGTAACCACAGTCAACATTTATTGATCATCTGTAACAGTGACTAGTGATAAATTTCCTTTCTGAAGCACTGTAGTCCCTCCTCCATAGTGCTATTGGTTAGGAAATTCTGAATTTTGACCCTTACTCATGTGGGCAATGATACATTTCCAAATGCTTTTCAGTGCAGAGGAACTTGCATGTGATAAGTGTTCCTAGTTTTCTTCTCTCCTCATCTTTCTGGTGATAAGATGCTATGAAACAAGTTTTTCACTATATCTCAGCACATGTGATAATAATAAGCCAATCCCAATACATGACTTCCTGAATTGAGTATTCAAAGAATTGACAGTATTTCCTGTTTTTACTACACCATACCAGATGAGTCATTTCCGGATTAATGAGCCTCATTGCTACAACAACAGAAGACTGCAGATCTTTGATTGAGCATTTGACCATTTAGAAAAGAAACCAACTTACTGATTAGCATTACACAAATTCATATCATTCAGCCCTTCAAACCAGCTCCATTATTCAAAAGTATCATACTGATCGCCTACTCCACAACATATCCTTGGCCTTTCTTCAATGCCTGGATTTTTTCTGAAAGTGGCTGGATTCATTTTTCCAGAGTAAACCTTGGCCTGCCTCATTAATCCTCAGTACTATCTTCAGCAGTGGAAAATGTCAGTGATGGAACAGGTGATCAGCTCCAAGCTCTTGGACATCCACACCTCGGAGGCTCAGTTTATCTCTTCATCGCAGCTTGACTAACTGGGTATTTCCTACAGCTCTGCATTTTACATGTTTTTTTATCATTTTTACTTAGAGATACAGCACAGAACAGGCCCTTCCAGTCCTTCGAGCTGATTCACCCAGCAACTCCCCCAATTTAACCGTAGCCTAATCAGGGGACAATTTTCGATGCTTACAGCTTTGGACTGTGGGAGGAAATCAAAGAAAACCCACACATTTCATGGGAAGGACATCTAGACTCCTTACAAATGAAGTCGAAACTGAAATCCGAATTCCAATGTCCCAAGTTGTAGTAGCGTCACATGAACTGCTACCTTGCCGTAGCAGAACAAAGAACAGTACAGGCCCCTCAGCCCACAATATTGTGCCACCTTTTAACCTACTCTAAGATCAATTAACCCTTCCCCACTGCATGGCCCTCCATTTTCCTTTCATCCATGCTCCTTTGTTTGTTTTCTCTTTCACCATCGGAACTCATTAAACTAACAGCAAAATAGTTTAATCAACATCTTTTCACCAAGGTAATACTGGCCTCACACATTCCACTTGTCCTATTTATCAGATCAATACCCTCGTTTCAACTTATTTCATGTCTTTTCCACTTGAAAAAATTGTATTCAAACTGAAATGTTAACTTCTTTTCTCTGAGTTCTATATCCACTAAACCTGAATCTGGAATAGATGCTCTAATGGAATACAAAAATAATTATTCTTCATTAGGTACTGCAAATGGTTACGAGGAGGTGTATGGGATTGAGATAAATCAGCTGTTTGAGTGGTACTGCAACAATGACCTTGTACTCTACATCAGCAAGACCAAGGAACTGAGGTGGAGTTCAGGAAGGGGAAGTTGGAGAAACACCCACCAGTCCTCATCAAGGAATCAGCAGTAGAAAGGGTGAGCAGCTCCAAGTTCCAAGGTGTCAATGTCTCCAAAGATCTGAACTGGATGCAACTTATTGATGAAAATACGAAAAAGGCTACACTTCATTAGCAGTTTGAGGAGATTTGGTATGTCAAATTTCCACAGATGTACCGTGGAGAGCATTCTACCTGGCTGCACCACCATCGGGTATGGAGGTGCCATTGCACAGGATCGGAAAAAGCTGCAGAGGATTGTAAATTCAGCCAGCTCCATCATTAAAACCCCGCACCACCAGGTACATGCTCTCAGAAAGAAAGTACAGGGAGCCTGAAGACACACACTCTAAGTTTTAGGAAAATCAGCTTCCCCTGCACTATCAGATTTCTGAACGGACAATTAACCCACGTACACTACCTCATTATTTTAGCTCTTTTCTCACTATTTGATTTATTTTTTGTATACGAGGAGTGATTGATAAGTTTGTGTCCTAAAGTCAATTTTAGAAAACCTAGCACATTTATTTTTCCTACATTTACACACTTAGTCCAGTGGTTGTGGAGCATATGGATGCTTGTAACGAGAGCTGCATAACTCATCTCCTTCCACCTTAGGCCACAAACTTATCAATCACCCCATACCGTGGACCACCTGGAGGTCCAAGTTGCTCTCATTACATGTACATGCAGTTCAACTCTTTGAGTGATTATGCAGAAAGTTTGAAGTTAATAACTCAGCTGCTTCTACCTTAGGCCACAAACTTATCAATCACTCGTATATTTATTGCAATTTATAGTTTTTTATAAATTGCACTGTACTACTGCTGCTAAACAACAGTTTCATGAAATAGGATGGTGATATTAAACCTGATTCCAACAACTAGGATTTTTTGAGCACCAATCAGAACATGAAAAGACCAGCAGCCAATGCTCTTGTAAATACCAGTTCTCATCAGTGTATCTGACTGTCCTCCCATTACTCTGATAAATTAAACAAGACAATACCTTCTAATTCCAGCTTGGATTTTTCAGATTTCTTCTGACCAGGAATGGAAGGTGTATGTTCATCTATTTCTGTTGCATTTGTAATACTCCTGCTCTCCCCTTCCTCTTCTTCCAAATCGTCCACATCCCCAAAGAGAGCACTGAGTTCTTTAGCATGGGTGTCATCCTCCTCCTTGTCGAACAGTTCATCCCACTCATCAGCCTCAAGTGATCCCTCCACACTCTGTTCATCCTGTAAACATCCTGCTTCAGCAACAGTCTCTTCCTCCTCATTTTCATCCAAAAGAGATGCTAATAAATCCAGATCATCATTGTCTGTTGACAATAAAAACATTAGTCAAAATGTACTATGTCAGTACATCAAAATAATCTTGCTTAAAGCATGATAGTTTTCAATAAAGATTTAAAAATTAAATTTATTTTAAAAGAATCAGATTTTTTTCAATGCTATTGAAATTCTCCTACCTTCCATGGCGTAAGAATATGGTTAATGAGGTTTCAGAAAACGCCAAGCACTGAAAAATGAAATGAATGAAATTTTATTTCGGTCAGTAAAATCATAACAAAAAGCATCATTTTCAACGATGATTTCATAAGACAAAATTAAAAAATAAAAATCTTTAAAACAGACATAAAGGGTGTAGGCTGAGGCTACAGATTATTACGCCTACCCCTCTTACTTATACAAACACATATTTGGTGTCAATCATCACATCAAAACATAAAATTTCATAATCTTTTAACACAAAATCCAATTCCAAGTATCATTTATTTACATTACTCCCATTCATTTTAAATCTTGTATTTTATATTTCATTAAATTATTTTAAAATAATTTTTTAAACTAGTTAAGTGTGGTGCATGTTTTTAAATTCTCACTACAACTGTTTCATAGATTCACCCTTCTGAATGAAATACAATGATTTTTTACATTTGTTCTTATCCTTTGTTTTAGAAATATACATGTTCCTCTCAGATCATGCTGCCTTTCTTTCATTTTAAACAATCTCTGGCTACTTTGTGGTAACTGTCCATTTTTTTTACTTTATACATAATTTGCATTATTTTAAAATCTACGAAATCTCTGAATTTTAAAGTGGTTAGTTGAATAAATAGTGGATTGGATGGCTCATAATAACTTGTCTTATTTACAATTCATATGGCTTTCTTTTGAAGTAGAAAAATTGAGTTTGTATGTTTAGTATGTATTTCCCCATACCTCTACACAGTAAGTCATGTATGGGACTATAAGTGAACAGTATAACGTATACAAAGATTCCTGATTTAAGAAATCTTGCGCTTTGTACAGTATTGCAATAGATTTAGACATTTTTGCTTTGACATAATTTATATGTTGTTTCCAGCTTAATTTATTATCTGTTACCACTCCTAAAAATTTTGTTTCAGATACCTTATCAACTTCAACATAATTTATTCTAAGTTTACTATATGAGTTTGGTACACAGTTTCCAAATATTATGGTTCAGTTTTACTTAGATTCAGTGATAACTTGTTAGTATCAAACCATTTCTTTTTAACTTTTAGTTCTTTCCCTACTGTATCCAAAAGTTGTTTCAGATGTTCCCCACTACAAAATATATTTGTATCGTCAACAAATAATACCGTAGATTCCGGACTACAGAGCGCACCTGATTAAAAGCCGCACGCTCTAATTTTGTGCTTGTACAAGCCGCACCGGATTTTAAACCGCAGGTGTCCCACGTTGTAATATGAGATATTTACACAGAAAAATATTACACGTGAGGATTTTTTAACTTTTAATTAAATCCGTATTGTAACATAAACAAATACATATTGCAAATGCTTTTTTTCGAACAGTGCCTGTAACACAGCTACTTTTAAATATACATATGTATCGGTAACACACAAATTACGTTGTGTATACTTTTTTACTGAACAGTGCACGAACAACATTCCAATATCTCCTAACGACTGGTAAAAAAATATATATACTGCAGCCTACCAGGAAAAGTTATTGATCGCCTTCTTCATCTTCCTCCTGCGCACTAAAACTATCAAAGTCCTTCAGTGTCCGAATTGAATAAAACCTCAGGATCTCGTCATTCACTTCAGTCTCTTCGTTGTCGCTCTCACTTGAGCGCTCGTGGTCCTCTTCATCACGCAGCAGTCCAGCCTTTCGAAACTCGCTGGTGATGGTGGATGTTGTGACATGGCTCCACGCATTTAGGATCCACTGGCAGACTTGAGTTAAAGATGTTCTTCGCATGTGTCCTGTTTTGGTAAAGGATTTCTCACCGCTCGTCATCCAAGCCTCCCACTCAACGCGCAGCGCCACTTTGAGTGCCCGGTTCACGCTGATGTCCAGTGGCTGCAAATACTTCGTGGTGCCCCCAGGAATCACAGCTGGAATTGAGTTTGTACTCTTGATGGCAGCTTTCACTGAACTTTCATTGTCAGCCGCTTAAAAAATCACCATCAGTGGAAGCTTTAGTCCGGATGCTGTGCAGCTCAGAACACAAGTAAAATGCGTTCTCTCATGGCCACTTGTTTTCAGTGTGATGGACTAGTCACCTTTTTTATTAACAGTCCGAGTGAGAGGCAGGTCAAACGTCAAAGGTACTTCATCCATATTTATGATATCATCTGGCCTGATGGAATTCTCCGCTATCTTTGTTTGAGTGAATGTGCGGAAGTTAGCAAGCTTTTCCTCATGGTCAGGAGGGAGCTGCTGACACAGAGTCGTGCATACCCAGACGGACAGGCCTTTTCGTCTCATAAATCTAAAACACCACGATGGCCCACCTCTAAAATTTTCGATATTCATTTTGGTGGCAATTGCTTTAGCCGTCAGTCTGATCTGCACGGTGGAAACACCGCAGCCGCCTGCTCTCTGTGTGTTAACCCAGTCTTCAAGAAAGTTTTCAAGTTCGGGCCATCTGCTATGATTACCTCTGAAAGCTTTTGTCGTCTTTTTGCATTGACTCAGTTCTTCATGCTGGCGTCTCCACCGTCTCACCGTCGATTAATTTATGCCAAGATTATGTGCAGCAGCTCGATTTCCTTCTTCAACCGCCAGATTGATCGCCTTTAACTTAAAAGCTGCATCATATGCTTTTCTTCGAGTGTTTTCCATGTTGATCAGGGTGAGTACAAATGACTGATTTACAATAATTTAATTGTGAAAGTGCGCTTGATTTATCGTACAATTTCATTGGACCTCTGTGAACTACTCATCAATTTTATTGGTCTACTGTTATGAGGCAAAATGTTTTTGGCGGCATGAAAAAAAAAACATGCATTAGCCGCACCGTAGTATAGGCCACAGTGTTCAAAGCGTGGGAAAAAAGTAGCGGCTTATAGTCTGGAATTTACGGTATACATTTTAGCGTCTGAGAAACCATACATATATCGTTTGTATACAAAATGAACAGCAATGGACCAAGCACTGAACCTTGTGGAACCCCACAAGTTACCCTCAAAAGTTTTGAATTCGAGTTGTTTATATGTACATACTGATACCTGTCTTCCAAATAACTACTTAACCAGGCATGTGCCACCCCTCTAATACCATATCTTTCTAATTTTGTTAATAATGGTGTCAAATGCTTTTTTTAGATCAAGGAATATTCCCACTGTGTATTCAGTTCTTTTACAGAATCTATTAATGCTATTGTAGTGGTTCTGTTTTTTCTGAAACCACGTTGTTGTTCACAGAGTACACTATGTTTTGTTATAAAATCACTTAACCTTCCTACAAATATTTTTCCAATATTTTGGAAAACTGTGAGAGCAAAGAAACTGGCCTATAATTTGAAAATACATGTTTATCTCCAGCTTTGTATATTGGAATGACCTTGACTATTTTCAATTTATTGGAAATTTTTCCAGCAATCAAAGACTGATTACAGATATGAGTCAGTGGTTTCACAACACAGTCAATGTTTTTAATTAAATACATATATCCATTCCTATCTGTCGATTTACTCTTTGATTTATATACTATATTATTTATTTTTCCTCAGTTGCTCTAATAAACATAGAGTAAGTGGTTGAGCCATGTACGCTAACAACATTTAAGACACTTGGAAATGTTCATGGACCAGAAAGTGATGTGGGCCAAACATAAGCGAATGGGGCTAGTTTGGATGGGCATGCTGGTCTGCATGCAACAGGTGGGCTGAAAGGCCAGATTCCCTGCCGTGTAACCAGAGTTTGTGCCTGTCCCCTCCTTTTACCATCTGCAGGTTGTGCATGACTGTGTGCACTCCCATTCCCTTCCAGGGCATTACACAGCTGTGTTACACTACACCCCACACCATGTTATTCTACACTGCATCTCACCCTGTTATACACCACACACCCTATTACACCCCACTGCGTTGCTTCCCTCCCCACATCACACCAGCTGTACCCTGTTATACACCCCACTGCGTTGCTTCCCTCCCCACATCACACCAGCTGTACCCTGTTATGCACCACACACCCTGTTATACACCCCACTGCGTTGCTTCCCTCCCCACATCACACCAGCTGTACCCTGTTATGCACCACACACCCTGTTATACACCCCACTGCGTTGCTTCCCTCCCTACATCACACCAGCTGTACCCTGTTATGCACCACACACCCTGTTATACACCCCACTGCGTTGCATCCCTCCCCACATCACACTAGCTGTACCCTGTTATACACCCCACTGCGTTGCATCCCTCCCCACATCACACCAGCTGTACCGTTATACACCCCACTGCGTTGCATCCCTCCCCACATCACACTAGCTGTACCCTGTTACACACCCCACTGCGTTGCATCCTTCCCCACATCACACCAGCTGTACCCTGTTATACACCCCACTGCGTTGCTTCCCTCCCTACATCACACCAGCTGTACCCTGTTATGCACCACACACCCTGTTATACACCCCACTGTGTTGCATCCCTCCCCACATCACACCAGCTGTACCCTGTTATACACCCCACTGCGTTGCATCCCTCCCCACATCACACTAGCTGTACCCTGTTATACACCCCACTGCGTTGCATCCCTCCCCACATCACACTAGCTGTACCCTGTTATACACCCCACTGCGTTGCTTCCCTCCCTACATCACACCAGCTGTACCCTGTTATGCACCACACACCCTGTTATACACCCCACTGCGTTGCATCCCTCCCCACATCACACTAGCTGTACCCTGTTATACACCCCACTGCGTTGCTTCCCTCCCTACATCACACCAGCTGTACCCTGTTATGCACCACACACCCTGTTATACACCCCACTGTGTTGCATCCCTCCCCACATCACACTAGCTGTACCCTGTTACACACCCCACTGCGTTGCATCCTTCCCCACATCACACCAGCTGTACCGTTATACACCCCACTGCGTTGCATCCCTCCCCACATCACACTAGCTGTACCCTGTTATACACCCCACTGCGTTGCTTCCCTCCCTACATCACACCAGCTGTACCCTGTTATGCACCACACACCCTGTTATACACCCCACTGTGTTGCATCCCTCCCCACATCACACTAGCTGTACCCTGTTACACACCCCACTGCGTTGCATCCTTCCCCACATCACACCAGCTGTACCGTTATACACCCCACTGCGTTGCATCCCTCCCCACATCACATCAGCTGTACCCTGTTATACACCCCACTGCGTTGCATCCCTCCCCACATCACACCAGCTGTACCGTTATACACCCCACTGCGTTGCATCCCTCCCCACATCACACCAGCTGTACCCTGTTACACACCCCACTGCGTTGCATCCTTCCCCACATCACACCAGCTGTACCCTGTTATACACCCCACTGCGTTGCATCCCTCCCATCACACTAGCTGTACCCTGTTATACACCCCACTGCGTTGCATCCCTCCCCACATCACACCAGCTGTACCCTGTTACACACCCCACTGCGTTGCATCCCTCCCCACATCACACTAGCTGTACCCTGTTATACACCCCACTGCGTTGCTTCCCTCCCTACATCACACCAGCTGTACCCTGTTATGCACCACACACCCTGTTATACACCCCACTGTGTTGCATCCCTCCCCACATCACACTAGCTGTACCCTGTTACACACCCCACTGCGTTGCATCCTTCCCCACATCACACCAGCTGTACCGTTATACACCCCACTGCGTTGCATCCCTCCCCACATCACACCAGCTGTACCCTGTTACACACCCCACTGCGTTGCATCCTTCCCCACATCACACCAGCTGTACCCTGTTATACACCCCACTGCGTTGCATCCCTCCCCACATCACACTAGCTGTACCCTGTTATACACCCCACTGCGTTGCATCCCTCCCCACATCACACCAGCTGTACCCTGTTATACACCCCACTGCGTTGCATCCCTCCCCACATCACACCAGCTGTACCCTGTTATACACCCCACTGCGTTGCTTCCCTCCCCACATCACACTAGCTGTACCCTGTTATACACCCCACTGCGTTGCTTCCCTCCCTACATCACACCAGCTGTACCCTGTTATGCACCACACACCCTGTTATACACCCCACTGTGTTGCATCCCTCCCCACATCACACTAGCTGTACCCTGTTATACACCCCACTGCGTTGCTTCCCTCCCTACATCACACCAGCTGTACCCTGTTATGCACCACACACCCTGTTATACACCCCACTGTGTTGCATCCCTCCCCACATCACACTAGCTGTACCCTGTTACACACCCCACTGCGTTGCATCCTTCCCCACATCACACCAGCTGTACCGTTATACACCCCACTGCGTTGCATCCCTCCCCACATCACACCAGCTGTACCCTGTTACACACCCCACTGCGTTGCATCCTTCCCCACATCACACCAGCTGTACCCTGTTATACACCCCACTGCGTTGCATCCCTCCCCACATCACACTAGCTGTACCCTGTTATACACCCCACTGCGTTGCATCCCTCCCCACATCACACCAGCTGTACCCTGTTATACACCCCACTGCGTTGCATCCCTCCCCACATCACACCAGCTGTACCCTGTTATACACCCCACTGCGTTGCATCCTTCCCCACATCACACCAGCTGTACCCTGTTATACACCCCACTGCGTTGCATCCCTCCCCACATCACACCAGCTGTACCCTGTTATACACCCCACTGCGTTGCATCCCTCCCCACATCACACCAGCTGTACCCTGTTATACACCCCACTGCGTTGCATCCCTCCCCACATCACACCAGCTGTACCCTGTTATACACCCCACTGCGTTGCATCCCTCCCCACATCACACCAGCTGTACCCTGTTATGCCCACGCACTCACTACACTAATACCGCACTACAGCAACTGAGCTGTTACACTACACATACCACATTCACTGTAACACGTCATTAGACTGACCGCACAGTCTTCTCGCACAGAAATGACCACTGAAACCCATCACGTCTATGCCTTTTCTTCCCCACCCCACCAGAGAAAGCGAACCAAAAACAGCGGGCACAGGCTTAAGTGAAGAGGGCGAATATTTAAAAGGAACCGAAGCAGCAATTTTTTAACACCCGCTGTGCTGTGTTACACACTGTATCATCACCATTCACTCACTGTACCATGTTACAGACACATTATATCAACCCCTCGCTGACAACTTTACCTCCGGCCCTCCTCTCCCGAGCTCCAATCTGCCGCCAAACCTGCCAGGACCCGCTGACCTCATACCTCCCGCCTTCGCAGCTCGCCTGAACGAAAAACTGTGGTCGAACCGCTTTCCAAACCATTCTCAAGGCAAGTGGATGGGAAATAATATTTTAAAAAAATAATAATCGTGATTTCCAATTCCTCACACTGCTGTTGGCGATCAGTGGGACAGCCGAACGGGGTCCTGGTTTCGGGCGGCGAGGCTAACAACATGGCGAAGGGCAGAGGAGTTAAACTTTGCCACAGTTTTCTTTGGCAAATCTTACCAAACTGCTTAGACATAAGAGATTCCGCAGGTGCTGGAAATCAAGAGCAACACACACTACATGCTGGATGAATTTAGTGGCCAGGCAACATCTCTGGAGAAAGGGTGAGCCCTGAACGTCAACCATCTATTTCCCTCCTCAAGTCAAGTGACTTGACTTGTCTGTTTCCCTTCCCAAATGCTACCCGAATTCATTGACTTCCACCAGCATTTTGTGTGCATTGCACCGAACTATGTAGCAGGCATTGAAGCAGAATAGAACAGTAAAACGTCCACTGTTCTGATGCAAGTTGTCCACCTGTAAAATTGTTTTTTTTTCATCATAAACAAGACCATAAAGCATAGGAGCAAAATTAGGCCATCTGCCCATCGAGTCTGATCCGCCATTTAATCATGGCTGATCCTTTTATTGCTGCCTGACCTGCTGGGTATTTCAAGCACACTAATTTCCAGCCACTTCTGTTTTCTACATTCCAGTGCGCTCTTTTTGTTAACTGCATATATTTCTCTGTTAATTAAGACAGCTTCTGAAGCATTGAGGGGATACAGGAGTCTGAGAACTCACACTCAACGTTTTAGGAACTGCTTCCTCCCTTCCAACATCAGATTTCTTAACAGTCCATGAACAATACCTACACTATTTCTCTTTCACTCTTTATTTACTTTTTATAAGTTACAGTAATTTTTGTCTGGCATGGTACCACTGCCAAATGGTCGAGCAATAATTTCCTAAAACGGAATGAATTTAAAACTGAAATACTTTTGGTTCGCCCCGAAAGCCAAATGAGATAAGCTTCTTGAGACCCTTCATCAGGATTCAGCCCAACAGCTTCTTTTATCCACTTTCTCCAGTTAGACTGATTGAACAGCTGTCATTTCTAGCACTAACTTTATTTCAGACTCATAGGCACATAGAGAGTTGTTTTTCAACAATGTATTTGTACACTGAAGCAGAGCTTTATTTATCCTCATGCGGTAGACCTGAAGCATCAAAACCTTTCCTTGCTTCAGTTATTGCATGAGCTGCGGAGTATTTTCATTTCAGCATTCCCTGTCATTATTTACACCTCTGCTCCGTCTGCAAAACCCATTCCCATTCTGACGTGTTGGTCCACGGCTGCCTCTACTGCCAATCTCAGGGTGGAGGAGCAATACCTCATTCTGGTTAGGTAGCCTCAAACTAGTTGGTATGAACATTAATTTTTCCCAACCTCCAATAATTTCCCCCTCCCCTTTCCTCTTCAATTCCTCAATCTGGCCTCTTACCTCTTCTCCTCACCTATCACCTCCCCCCACCCTTTCTCCCATGGTCCGCTAAATTCTGAGTTCCTTCAGCATTTTATATGGGTTCCTTTAGATTCTCTTGAGATTGCATAATTTTATAAATGTTGATACCAACCTTTGATTTTGAACCAATTTCTGCCAGTAGTTGCCTATTTTCATTGTGCCAGTATATTGACTGGTTGCATCACAGCCTCACATGAAAACTACAATGCTCTTGAAAAGAAAGTAGAGGATACAGTCCTGTCCAACTAACTTGCACTGAACTGTTCCCACAACCTATGGACTCACTTTCAAGGATCCTTCATCTCCCCATCCAGCTAGGCCAGTGGATAGCTGGTATCGCATTGTTTGGTATATAGAAACAAAATGCCTCACTAGCTGTGTTTAGGTTAGATCATAATTGGAAATAAACATGCAGTTTTGAATTTCCATATCCAGCTAGATATATCATGATGCAAATGGAGTGTCTACGTGCCGTGGGAGTGGTGTTCAAAGTTCAAACCCCAGCTACAGTCAGAAGTGCAGAGAGAGTAAAGCAGTGGACTAAGCACATATCCAACAATGATCTTACGTGATCATCAGTAAGTTACTTCCTCTCTGCAATGACTGTGGTCTCTCAATGAGGAAGTCAATTCAGTCGCACAAAGTACAGCGGCTCAGGCTTTGAAGCTTATTGATTATATTCTATCCATTATAAGACTAGTGAACAGACTCCAGAATGACAAGATGGATTTTTGACTTCAATTTACCTTATCTTGCACCTTGTTTACATGCACTCTCTATTCTACACTGTTACTGTTTTCCATTTTACTACTTCAAGGCACTGACCTGTATGGACAGTACGCGAGACAAGTTTTGCACTATACTTCAGTACATGACTAAATCAATTTACTAATTTAGTCCAAACATTATCAATGGTCTTAAATATTTCGTAACTTTCATAGCTCTGAGAAGTACAGAACTCCAAACATTCAAGAAAAATCATTCGTTTGAATAGGGGAAGCCGCTATTCTGAAACTGTAAACTCAAGAAATTTTGCAGATGCTTGATATCCTGGAGGAACTCAACAGGTCAAGCAGCATCTATGTAGAGGAATACGCATCCTGATGAAGGGTCTCAGCCCAAAACATTTATTCCTCTCTCTAGTTGCTGCCTAACCTGCCATGTGCCTCTAGCATTGTGTGTATCTTGCTCTGAACTATGTCCAGTTTGCAAGTTCTCCATGAAAGGTAACATTCTCAGAACTTCCCTTATTGCACATCAGTTTCACACTAAATACATGCTCTGCCCCATTCTTTCATTTTGTTCTCTCCCACAGTCATTCCACTACATGCTTGTTCCTTGACCAGCTGCTAAGGTAATCAAAGAGACGGAACAACATTTTATATAGATGGCAAAACTGTTTATATTCAAGTAAGCTGTGTTGGTGGTGCACACATGAATAACATGTGCTGGACATAGTTTTTTTTAAATCTCATTTATTTGAAAACATTTCCTAATAGTCAAATACAATTCCAAAACATGTAATTGTGCACAATTTTTGTTTAATCATGTTCTAAGTGCATGCTCCTCTGCTCTGCATAGTCTTCAAGTTGCAAGGCTTACCACAGCAAGGACACCCCAATGTGGCCAATGGCTTGGCAATGACATCCGGAAAAATGTGGCAGCAATAACACGCAGTAAAGCAAAGCCAGTCAAGAAGAGATCCGACAGCTATATAAAATCATGGCAGACTAAATGGCTGCTGTTCTCTTTTGTGATTGATTCAATTAGACAAGAGGTTCAAGTGATGGTGAGACAAAGATCGAAGAAAATCATTTTATACAGCGCAACAATGACATGGAGAATTCTGTCTGCAAGCACGGTGACGGTAATCCATGCTTTCTAAAGCAGATCAGATAGATTGTTGAAAAAACAGCATTCATATCGGAGAAGAGCAAAGAAATACTACTGGTATCAACTTGAAAGGACAAATAGATTGAAGAGACTTTAGAAGGAATGTGGATATTGTCTTGGCAGAAGGGATTAGATTAATTAGGCATTTAAACTACTTTTTTAATTAGTTTGGCACAACATTGTGGTCTGAAGGGCTGTTCCCACACTGTCCTAGGCTACTCCATCAAAATGGAATAACTTAATTAACACAAAAGAGTACAGAAGAGGAACAGTTCTTTTAGTCTACCACGCCTGTACTGAGCATGATGCCAATCTAAAATAAATCCTTCTGCCTGGTCACGTATCTAAATGCCTCAAATGTTGCTACTGCATCTTTGTACTCAGCTTTAACCTTCACTGATTATAGCATACATCTGTACTTGCACCGTTGGTGGTGAGATTGTCCAATCAGAGTCAGCCTCACAAAGCCAATCTCTAATCCACTTTAAGTCATCTACTTATTTTACTTGTAGCCCTAAATATTTAGGAAAATATATTTTCCATTTTCCCAATTGTTATAAGTAAACATAAGAAATATAGCAGGAGTAGGTCATCTGGCTCATCGAGCCTGCTCCGCCATTCAATAAGATCATGACTGATCTGGCCATGGACTCATCTCCACCTACCTGCCTTTTCCCATTATCCTCATTTCCCCTATTATAAAAGCACTTTCTGGCAGATTTGTTAATGTGCAATTTCCCGATGTAAACAATACTCCATTCCACTGGTACATTTCCTTACAGACCCCAAAACAAATGTACAGCATATATTAAAATAGCATTATTCAAGAACTTTCACATTTACTAATCTGAAAATATATTTAATAAAAATATTAATTAATCCTTGACCACCTCTTCTCACTCCACCAGCCAAATAATGAAAAGTTGTGTATGCATAGTGATAACAGTCTCTTAAAAGAGAACATGCTTAAATGATGCAGTCCATGACATGGATCTGTAAGGTATCGATGTCAGGGAGGACAATCCCACACTTTGGGCAAGCGTGATCTGGCAGAATACCTTGGTGCTGCCAACCGGGGCTTCTGGGTTCTGTAAGCAAAAGTTAAATTTATTAATTCTTTATATACATGTTTGAGACCAGAACATATTTGCCTAATATTTATTTTAAACATATTTACTTGGATCATTAGTGTTTGGTTTTGCTCACCTCATTATACGAAGAATGTGGAAGCTTTAGAGAAGGTGCAAAGCAGATTTACCAGGACGCTGCCTGAATTGGAGAGCACGTCTTATGAGGACAGGTTCAGCAAGCTTGCGTTTTTATTTTATTTAGTTAGAGAAAGTTCCTTAAGGTTGTTATATCTGGGGGTGGTAGTGGGGATAAGTTCCCACTATCCACTAAATGCCTCCAATGGTGTGCATCTCAAATAGCCCCTGACATCAAGACCATCTCTTGGCATTCACATGTGGTTTAGCTATTAAGCCCAGTGAAAGTGTTTTTTGACAGAAGGGGCAACGGTAGGTTGCTTCAGGCAGATGGGGTTATGTGGCTGGCAGCTCACTTAGGACAGAGCAAACTGATCTCAAACCTCTGCTGCCCTGTGGCTCTATCTACTCATGGGGAAGTAAACCCCCAAGGAAAAATCCTAACAGTTCTCAGTGCTTGCTGATGGGGGCAACTCCCGCAATGCCATTGGTGCCAAACCACCATTCTCGGCCATTTCTTTGAACTCATCAGCTGCGTGGAGAGGGGGAGCTTGCTCCATGGGTCTCCGTATTGTAATGCTCTGGCTTGCGTATCATGGTCACCTAACCTCCATGGTCAAACCTGACTAATGGAAGCACCCCCCCCCCCCCCCCCAGTTAGAGATATAACGTAGAACAGGTCCTTCTGGCCCAATGAGCTGTTCCAGCCAGCAACTCACCGATTTAACCCTAGACTAATTACAGGCCAACCTAACCTACTAATAGGTAGGTCTTTCGACTGTAGGAGGAAACTGGAGCAGGCAGAGGAAACAGACTTGCACACAGGAAGAACGTACAAATATTCTTGCAGAGGACACTGAACTCAGAACTCCAATGTCCTGAGCTATAATAATGTCACGCTAACCTCTACGCAATGTGGTGCCCTCTTTTCTCTTCAGAGTAAAGGATAGAGATCTTGACAGAGGTACAGGTAGACAGAACAGCCAAAGACACTTCCCCCCAGGGTGGAAGTGGCTAACACAAGAGAGGCATAATTTAAGGTGTCGAGGAAAATATTGGAAGGTGGGGAGGTGGGGGGAAATGTCAGGAGGTAGGTTTTTCTTTTCACAGAAAATGATAGGTGTGTGGAACACGCTTCTAGTGGTGTGGTGGAGGCAGATACATTACGGACATTTAAGAAAGACACAAAGGTTTTAGAAAAATGGAGGTCTATGAGGGAGAGAAGAGTTAGATTGATTTTGGATTTGTTAAAAGGTCAGCACAATATCATGGGCAAAAGGGCTGTAATATTCTATGGTCTAAATCAGAAATGTCAAGGCAAAGCCACTGGGCAAGACAGCATCAAATCCCCCATAAACTAGGACAAGGACAACACGAATAGGGGCAACTTGACACTTACAAGTTCCTCATCAATCACAAATACTTATGAATGTGAACATGACAGTTTTCATTACCTCACCCACCAAAGGAACACCTTAATCACACTGGCACTAACTAGAACTTCAGGCTCCTGCCTAGCCATGTCTTTGTGTAGCTGATGAATGACTGTACTCTGGGTTGTAATGCTCACTGGAGTGGACTCCCAATGTACTGCAGTAAGATGATGGATATGACCCTCAGCAGAGGGGGTGCAGAGGTGGTCCTGGGAATGGAAGGATTAACATATGAGGAGTGTCTGATGACTTTGACCAAGTACGTGGATTGAAAGGGTACAAGATACAAGAAGTATTCGATGACTCTGAGCCTATACTTGCTAAAGCTTAGAAAAATGAGGGGGAGATCTCATGGAAACCTATTGGCTATCAAAAAGCTTAAATAAGAGTGGATGTGGAGAGGCTGTTTAAAAAAAATGGGGGAGGTCTAGGACAAGAGGGCACAGCCTCAGCCTCACATCCCTTTAGAATAGCGATGAGGAAGAATTTATTTTGCCAGAGGGCAGTTAAACTGTGGAATCCATTGCCAATGATGGCAGTGGAGGCTAAGTTATTTGATACATTTAAAGTGGAGGTTGATTAGTTCTTGATTAGTCAGGACAGCAAATGTTACGAGGAGAAAACAGGAGAATGCTGTAGACCTGATGGGATGAATGCCCTAATTGTGTTCATATGTTTTATGGCCTTCTGTTCTCCTGACTACTTGTCACCTTACATTAGTGGTTGCCAAGCCGTCGATCGCAATCTTTGATCGATCCGGTCGATCTTTGAGACTTCCCCAGTAGATCCCGGAAAAAAATGAAAAATAAATACACAAATACTGTTGAGAGATTGTTTCCGGGTTGCGGGGTTTTAGTTCCGTTCTTTCTGCCCAGTGCTCCCCTGAACTACACAGTGTAATTCAGTGGTCCCCAACCACCAGCTCGCGAGGAAACGATATGAGTCATCTGCACCTTTCCTCATTCCCTGCCACGCCCATTGTTGAACTTGAACGCACACGAGGTCATCAGTCGCCTCGTGCCAGGGATCACTGGGTGGCCTCGAGCGGCCGGCGGGAAGTGCCGTTGGTACCGGCCTGGAGCATGGACAGATGGGCACTGCCTCCAAACCTGTTTAGTACACCAAATGTTCATGGGGAACCGGGTGCTAAAATATTCGCGAACGACCTAATTCGGGCTCAGTTTTGTAAGTAGCAGAGCAGCTACCGTGCTGCGATCTACCGATCTACTGAAACAAACTTTTGTCGGCTGATAGGTCCTACGGGGGGGGGGGGGTGGGCAGTGGGCGCACACCCTGTCGCACTGTCGCACTCCTCGGTCGCTCGCGCTCTCTCCGGACTGCAACCGCCACAGCCCCGGCACGGGGACCTCCGGCCCTGACCTTGTCCTCTCACCCCACCCAAGACCAGCTGCACCCGGTCAAAGCGGCTGGCGGGTGGGAGGCTGCAGTTCGGGCCGGGAGGCTGTCTAAGGAGGTAATGAAGCCCTCAAAACTGCTTCAGTACCCTGAGTCCAAGCATCCTGCACTTAACAACAAACCCACTGAGTTTTGAGAGTGGAAAAAACGTGAGGAAGCAGAACAGAAGCTAAGTGCCGAGAGCTGCGAAAACTAAATTGCAAAATAGACTGGACATAGGGAACCTGCTTCCAGTATCGCTGTATTCCTGTTGTATTCCTGTTGTATTCCCCCCCCACCCGTCAGCTGGTCCGAAAGAATATTGTCAATATTAAACCAGCCCACGGTGCAAAAAAGGGTGGGTACCCCTGATGTTTATGCATTTTTCTACTTCCAGGTTGCAGGGTTTTATTTCCAGTCTTTTCTGCCCCCGGTGCGCATGCATGTAACTAATCGATCTGGGGTCGATCTTGCCTTTCACTAAGGCCGAGGTAGGGGATCTTGGGCTTAAAAAGGATGATGACCACTACCTTACATCAATATAGTTAGTTAGTAGTACGAAGAAGCATATTTAGAATATGCAAAGCTTTTACCTCGCACTCCTTGCTGCTGTAATGCATCATCACCCTCCGTCATTGGCCCACAACTTCCATGCCGGCGCTGAAGTTCTGCTAAAGACTGCCTGCTAATTCAACAGAACATACACAGGATCAAATTTCCCCACTTCCCAGCTCTTGGTCTATAGCATTGTAAGTTACAGTTCTTTGAAAGATTTACTAGGACGCTGCCTGGATTAGAGGGCTTGCCTTGAGGATAGGCTGACCAAGCTGGAGCTTTTCACTGTGGAGCAAAGGAGGATGACAAGGTAACTTGAGGTGTATAAGATGAGGAAGCATAGATTGAGTGGACAGCCAGAGATTTTAATCCCCTAGGGCAGAAACGGTTAACACGAGGACTGGAAGAAAGTACAAGTAGATGTCAGAGATAGCTTCAGTTGTTTGTTTTTTTTAAAAACAGAGTGGTGGTTGAGTGGAATGTCTAGCCTGGGGTGGTGGTATAGGCAGGGGTATTCAGGGCATTTAAGATTTTTAAGATAGGCACATGGATGAAAGAAGAATAGAAGCTTGTGTGGAAAAGGTTATTTTGATTGTGGAGTGGACTGAGAGTCAGCGCAACATGATTGGCCAAAAAGCCTGTACTGTGCTGTACTCTTCTATGTTAATATTTCACGAGAGTAAAGGCTAGGTTGCTAGATGCTCAGATTTACAGCAAAAAATGATTAGTTTTATCCCACAGCAAACCAAGGTATATTATTAAGATAGCTTTAACAGTTAACTACATTTAATGTTTATAAACCCTGAACTAATTGAACAATAGGAAAATAATTTAATCCTCCATGAGATTCCGGAGGTAGCTGGTCATGGGTTGGAGGACTGTCTGTGTAAGTGGGTGGATAGGAGGGTGGAAAAGGGGTTTTGGTGGCCTGAAAGGTCTCAGCCCAAATTGTCAACTCTTAATTCCTTTCCATAGATGCTACCTGACCTGCTCTGCTCCTCCAGCACTTTGTGTGCGTTGCTCTGGATTTCGAGCACCTGCAGATTCTCCTGTTTTGTTTTGTTTGTGTTGTTCTGCTGTAATGGTTGGCACACTAAGTTGGTGTTGGAGTTGGAAATGGAAATATATAGCACATTTGCGAGTTGCCCCCAACACATAGTTGGGTGTGTTGGCTGTTAACGTAAACAATGCATCTCACTGCATGTTTTGCTCTACATACGATGAAACTAAAACAGAAATAATGATAAAACTGGGAGAAAAGGCCTAAAAGACAAAATGTCCTCAAAATATTTGGCTTGTGTTTACTGAGATGTGGTTTAAAACAATACCTGCCAAGTGTGTCCAGTTCTTCCTTCAGTTGTGTGTTTTCTTTCATCAGCCGGTCCAGCCTTTCAGCCATGGCCTCCTTTTCTGCATGAATTGTCTCTCGAGCTGCTCTCTCAGCATGGAAATCTGCGCTGTACACTTCAGCCTACAGAAAGGTGCATTTCAGATGCATTTCTTCTGCAACGATTATGTATTGCAACACAAGCCCAACACCGCTTTCCTGGTGGCCACCCTTTTTAATTTACATCCTATTACAATGCGTCCGCCCATGTCCTCCTCTACTGCTGGAAGGCCACTCTCAGGTTGGAAAAGCCACACTTCCCAAGCCAGCTTAGGTAGCCTCAAGTGTGACAGGATAAACGTCAATTTCTTTAACTTCTGGTAATTCCTCCCCTTCCCTCCTACTTTTTCCATTCTCGTTCTGGCTCCCCTCTTATCATTTCTCTTCTACTCACCTGTCCCTCTGGTGTTCCTGCTCCTCTCCCCCCCCCCCCCCCCCCCTCACAGTCCACTCTATCAGATTCCTTCTTCTTCAGCCCTTTAAGCTTTTCCATCCATCACCTCCCAGCTTCGTGTTTCATTCCGCTACCCCCACCCACCTTACCCCTCAAACTGGTCTCACTTATCATCTGCCAGCTTGTAATATTTACCTCACCCCCTATCTTATTTTGACCTGCTCCCTTCCTTTCCAGTCCCGAAGGGCCTTAGCCCAAAATAACTACTATTTATTCCCTTTCAAAGATGCTGCCTGACCTGCAAACACGTTATTTTTTAAGCCAACTAATATTTTCTCCTAAACAATCTGGGTTTTGTCAATGAGGGAGCATTGCTTGCCAATGTCAAATTGGCTTGCTGTCTGTTCTAGAGCACAGTAAAAAGTTGTTCAGATTGCTGTGTACCAGAGTTGGATACAAGTCAGCAAGGATCATCCTTCATCAATTCACGTGGACCAAAAAGATTTTTACAACCACCTGATAGGTTCATAGTCACCATCTTTATCTCAGATGGTGACGAGGCAGCATACAGGACATAGATTGGCTGGTTGAGTGGTGTCGCAACAACAACCTTGCACTCAATATCAGCAAGACCGAGGAACTGATTGTGGACATCAGGAAGGGGCAATCAAGAGAATATTGTCAAGGGATCATGAAGTGTTTCAAGAGGCTTGTCAGGAGGCACATCAAGACCCTGCTACCCCCCTCACTGGACCCCCTGCAGTTCACTTATCGTCCCAACCGCTCAACAGAGGCCCCCACCCACATGGACAAAAAAGACACATACGTTCAAATGCTGTTCATAGACTTCAGCTTAGCATTCAACACAATCATTCCTCAGCACCTGACTGGAAAGTTGAAACTGCTGGGCCTGAACACCTCACTCTGCAACTGGATCCTAGATTCCGATTGGAGACCTTAGTCAGTCCAGATCGGGAGCAGCATCTCCAACAGCATCACACTGAGCACAGGAGCACCCCAGGGCTGTGTGCTCAGTCCACTGCTGTTCACTCTGCTGACCCATGACTGTGATGCAACACACAGCTCAAACCACATCATCAAGTTCACTGATGACACGACCGTGGTGGGTCTCATCAGCAAGAACGATGAGTCAGCATACAGAGAAGAGGTGCAGTGGCTAATGGATTGGTGCAGAGCCAACAAGCTGTATCTGAATGTGAACAAAACAAAAGAAATGGTTGTTCGACTTCAGGAGAGCACAGAGTGACCACCCTCTGCTGAACATTGACGGCTCCTCCGTTAAGAGCAGCATATTTTTTGGTGTTCACCTGGCAGAGAATCTTACCTGGTCCCTCAACACCAGCTCCATAGCAAAGAAAACCCAGCAGCAGCTCTACTTTCTGCGAGGGCTGAGAAAAGTCCATCTCCCACCCCCCACCCTCATCACATTCTACAGGGGTTGTATCGAGATCATCCTGAACAGCTGCATCACTGCCTGGTTTGCACAGTCTCAGGTCGCAAGACTCTGCAGCAGAGAGTGAGGTCAGCTGAAATGATCATCCAGGCCTCTCTTCCCGCCATTACACCACACGCTGCACCCACAAAGCTAACAGCATTGTGAAGGACCCCACACACCCCTCATACAAACTCTTCTCCCTCCTGCCATCTAGCAAATGGTACTGAAGTATTCAGGCTCTCACAACCAGATTGTGCAACAGTTTCTTCCCCAAGCCATCAGACTCAATACCTAGAGTCCAGACTGGCATCTACATCATTATTATATTGAAATTTGTCCTCTACTGTGCCTACCCTCTTGTTTATTATTAATTATTGTACTGCCCTGCACTGTTTTGTGCACTTTATGTAGTCCTGTGTAGATCTGTAGTCTAGTGTAGTTTTTGTGTTGTTTTACATAGTCTAGTATAGCCTTGAGTTGTCTCACATAGCCTAGTGTAGTTTTGTGTTGTTTCATGTAGCACCACGGCACGGACTAGGAGGGCCAAGATGGCCTGTTTCCGTGCTGTGATTGTTATATGGCCCTGGAGGGACGTTGTTTCATTTTTACTGTGTACTGTACCAGCAGTTTATGGTCGAAATAATAAAAAGTGACTTGACTTGGAAAGGGTGAGTAGCTTCAAGTTCATGGGCGTCAACATCTCTGAAGATCTATCCAACATATTGATGCAATTATGAAGGCACAACAGCTGCTCAATTTCATTACAAGTTTGAGGACATCTAATGTGTCACCAAAGAGCTTAACAAATTGCTGTAGATGTAATGCATTCTGACTGGTTGCATCACAGTCCAATACCGAGGCTCCAATGAACAAGATCATACAAAGCTGCAGTGGGTTATAAACTCAGCCAAGCTTCACCAGGCGCACTAGCCTCCCCACCCGGTGTTCCAGGAGGAACACCAAAGGACACTGTCAATAGGTGATGCCTCAGAAAGCCGGTATACATCTTTAAGGACCCACACAATCAAGGATATGCCCTCTTCTTATTGCTACCAGAGAGGAGGGACAGGAGGCTGAAGACACTTAATATTTTAGGAACAGCGTCTTCCCCTCCGTAATAAATTTCTGAATGGACCACGAACATCTTAGTTTTTGTACTACTTAATATTGTGTATATTTCTTATTGTAACTTATAACATTGTTTATGCATTACACCATCGTCCAGATTCTGATCATTTTCAATAGCAAGTCATTCCATGATATTAACTTCCCCATGTTCAGATCCCACCTGGGCATTTCCCGATCAACTGGAGAATGGAACATTATGGTAGTATGGCAGTTAGGTTAATGGTATACAGCACCAGCTAGTCTCATTCAATTCCACTGCTGTCTATAAGGAATCTGTATGTTCACCCTGGGACCATAAAAGTTTCTGTCGGTTGCTCCAGTTTCCTTTCACATTCCAAAGATGTACGGATTAGTGGGTTAACTTGTCACATGGGTGTAACTGGATACAATAGTAACACTGAAGTACTTGGATAGATACAAGGGGTGTGGGTCCATTACAGGAAATTGGCACTGGATGGGTGGGCACCATGACTGGCATGGGCTAGTTGGGCTCAAGGGCTTGTTGCAGTATTGTATTGCTCTGTGTCTATTATCTGCACGTTTGCTTTTACTAGATATTTGTATACACATTCTGTTTTCTAAAAGGTTAAGTGTCAACTGTTATCAAAGGTCTGCTTGCTGTTGTATGTTTTGCTTTATTTAGACTGTCAACCAAATTAGCATTTTGCATTCTGACTAAAACAAATATACACCAAAACAGATACTGAAAACGATTGACACTTAAACCATTAGATATCTTGGACATTGAACGACTTGTCTTATCCCAGTATTTCCAACACAGATATATCTGCACAACTCAGATCACTTCTGGCTTTTGCATTTTGTTGTTATCTTGCAACTGGCTGAACCGATTATGATAAAAAAAAGAGGAAGGCTTTAAATCTTTGGGAGTTAAGTTATCTACAGTCTGATTCATTTTAATATCAATTTCAAAATACAAACTGGAATATTTGAGCTTTCGGAATTTAGAATACTTCCATTAAGTTTGTACAGCATAAAAATTGAAACTTGCTTTAGAAAGTTTAAAATTTGAACCTGCAGAAATTTAAACGAAATCGGGAGATTGTTTTTCATTTAACACCTGATATACATATGCTATTTTTGAAAACCCACTAAATACATTGAAAAATAGATTCTTCCAATATAATCATGAAATTTGCTGTATCAGGTTTCTGCTGAAGTGCAACTTTCATGTGAAAGTCCACTTGATTCATAGCTTAAATCATAATGTGCACATTCTGGCAACTGGTAGTTATTCTACTATACCAAACCAAGGATAATATGAGAACTTGAAACATTTCTACCAATCAATTACAGCAATTATTTGAAGCTAGATATGTTGATAATTCAAGCCTACACTTGGTCACATACAAGTGTACTCTGACATCAAGCAGTTTCTGATACCAAGATTTGCACTTCACCTGCGCTTTGAATACAGCCACGGTTTCCATTTCTTCTTCCTGTTTGATGATGGTCTGTTTCATTACATCAATCTTTTGTTGCTTTTCCACCAAGGCTTTCTCAGCCATTTCTAACTGAGCAGAGATGTCAACCAAAGTCGCATTCTGTGCCTTCTGAATAAAACAAAAATACACAACACAAAACAGATTTTCTGATAATGAATGACAAACTTCTAGAAAATCCTCAACTTAAGAAAACCTGGACATTCTCACTTCTCCTCCCTCTCCCATCGGGCAGAAGATACAAAAGCCTGAAAGCATGTACCACCAAGTGCTAAGACAGTTTCTATCCCACTATTAGGCTCCTGAACAGAACTCTTAGTTTCACAATCTACCTTGTTATAATTTTGCACTTTACCTGCGCAGTATGTTTGTCAGTAGCTTTTAGACTTTATTCTACACTTTTTTTTTACCATATTCTATCTCAATGCATTGTTATGGTATTACAGTATGCAAGACAAGCTTTTCAACAGATTGAATTGAACTATTTCTTACACCCTTCACATACATGAGTAAAAATCTTTACATCATGTATCTAAATGTGCAATGTGCAATCATAGTAATTTATAATAAATAGAACATTTGATGTAATATAGAGTTCACTCAAATCAGCATGAATTCATCAGTCTGATGGCCTGGTGAAGAAGCTGTCCTGGAGCCTGTTTGTCCTGGCTTTTTATGCTGCAGTACTGCTTCCTGGATGTAGCAGTTGGAATAGATTCTATTTGGGGTGGCTCAGGTCCCTAATGATCCTACGGGCCCTTTTTACACACCTGTCCTTATAATGTTCCACAATCGTGGGAAGTTCACAACTACAGATGCGCTGGGCTATCCACACCACTCTGCCGAGTCCTGTGATTAAGGGAGGTACAGTTCCCATACTAGGCAGTGTTACAGCCAGGCAGGATGCTCTCAATTGTGCCCCTGTAGAAAGTTCTTAGGATTTGGGGGCCCATACCAAACTTCAACTGTCTGAAGTGAAAGAGGCGCTATTGTGCCTTTTTCACCACACAGCTGGAGTGCACGGACCATTGAGGTCCTCAGTGATGTGGATGCTGAGGAACTTGAAGCTGTTTACCCTCTCAACACCAGATCCATTGATGTCAATAGGGGTTAGCTGGTCTCCTTTCCTCCTGTGATCCACAACCAGCTCCTTTGTTTGAGGGAGAGGTTGTTTTCTTGATAACACTGTGTCAGAGAGATGACTTCCCTGTAAGCCACCTCATTATTGTTTGAGATATAGTGTCATCGGCAAGTTTAATTAGCAGATTAGAGCTGTGGGTGGCGATACAGTCATGGGTATACAGGGGGTAAAGATGGAACTCAGTATGCAGCCCTGAGAGGCTCCTGTATTGAGAGTCAAAGGGTGGAGGTGAGGGAGCCCACTCTTACCACCTGCCGGCGATCTGACAGGAAGTCCAGGATCCCGCTGCACAAGGCAGGGTCAAGGCCAAGGTCTCTGAGCTTCTTGTGGAGCCTGGATGGAACTGTGGTGTTGAATGCTGAACTGTAGTCCAAGATCAGCATTCTCACATAAGCATCCTTCTTCTCCAGGTACATAAGGACGGTGTGTAGAGCAGTGGCTATTGCATCATCTGTTGATCAGTTGTGTCGGTATGCAAATTGTGGGAAGTCCAGTTTGGGTGGTAGCAAGCTGCAGATGTAATCCTTGACCAGCCTCTCAAAGCAATTGCTTATTATTGAGGTGAGTGCGACAGGGCGCCAGTCGTTCAGACATGTTACCTGGTCTTTTTTGGTGGAGGGACAATGGTGGATAATTTGAAGCAGAAGGGCACTCTACACTGGGAGAGGGAGAGATTAAAAATGTCTGTAAACACACCTGTTGGTAGTGCTGCGCAAATCCCAGGTACTCACCCCGGGATGCCATCTGGTTCCGCAGCTTTGCAACTGTCCACTCGTTGGAAGCATCTGCTACCTCAGCCTCAGAGATGTCCAGGATGCAAGTTGTAGCGGTGGCTTTCCTCAGACACTCAGAGTTAGCAACATCAAACCGAGCATAAAAGTGATTGAGATCATCTGGGAGAGAGGCAGCAACCTTGGCGGCAACACCATGTTTGGCTTTGAAGTATGTAATAGTATGCAGCCCTCGTCACAAGTCACGTGTGCTATTCGTTGTGAATCTTGACTCAATCTTCTATTTATATTGTTGTTTCGCAGCCTTGTTAGCTTTGCACAGACTAGAGCTGCTTTTCTTGAGCTCTAGATGATTGCCAGCAATGTAAGCTTGATGTTGCGTGGTAAGTGCTACTCGCACAGAACTATTGATCCAGGGTTTCTGGTTCGGGAAGACCCTGACTGACTTCTGGGGAACAACATCGTCATTGATCTTCTGGAAGAAGCACGTGACTCCATCAGAGAACTTGGGAGACATCCTCATCATGGAAGACATTTCAGTTAACATCATCGAAGCAGTCCAGTAGCACAGAGGCCGACTGGTTGGACCAACTGTGGACGGTTTTAACTATGGCCGCCTCGTTTCAGTTTTTGCATGTACATTGGCAGAAGCCAGATTGAAGAGTGATCTGATTTTCCAAAAGCTGGTCGAAGGGAAGCTTTATAAGTGTTGCAGAAGGGAGTGCAGCAGTGGACAAGTGTGTTATCATGACAATAATAAACCAAAGCCAATACAAATACAGTTTAGTGACAACATATATAACTAAACTCAATCTTCAAACACGTCTTATCATTCACTTGCTACAAACAGAACTACACTGGTTCCTGATTATTGCTTTAACAACTACATATCCATCTCCGTGGGGTCCCTTGTTTCAATGATAATAAAGAAGCTGACCCTGGTCTGTGTGTACAATTAGCTTTATAGAGTTAGATAATCCATTTAATTAACTGAAATCAGTAGCACTAGCAAACATTTGGTAGAGACAGAAATTTCAGTTAGTATTATTTAAAAAGGTACCAATGCAAAAGTTCAAATCTCAATCTAACCTGCACACTTAACTGCTCAGCTTGCTGGGCAACAGTTTGCTGCAGCTGATTAACTGTTTTCTGGTTCTCTTCCATCGTCCTTTTAGCAGCAGTCAGCTCAGCAGTAAGTCCAGATAGTGTTTCCTTCTGTTTACTCTGTCAAAAAACATCAAAATGGATTTCAAATTTAACATATTATTGCTAAGTGCCAACAGAAAGACTTTCAGATTCCAGACTTAGATACCAAGTTAAATAGAATATTTAAGCAATGATTCAATAGTCATTTTTGTGTATCGTTGGGTCAGTGAATTGTACTTATTTCAAAAATTAGATTGTGGTAATATTTTAAAACTTTATCAACTTTAAAGGCCTCTACTAGGTAACCCTTTTTCCATAAGGGTCCAGGGTCAAAAAATTGAATAATGTATAAATGAGTTGTCATGGGGATTGTGGCAGCCAATATGCAAATTATAAATGCCCACAAGCAGTATCGCAAAAAAAAACAGGTAATTTAACATCACAGGCTTCAGCCTTCCTTGATGGATTCTGTTATACTTCTCACTGCCTCAGTAAAGCATCCAGCATAATCAAAGACCCCACTCACCTGGACATTCTCTTATCCCACCCTCCCATCAGGCAGAGCAGAATTAAAATCAAGGTTTGAAAGAAAAGCTATTCCTGAAATGTTCAAACCAGCTAAACATGTCCAATTTGTCGAGATATTTTTGCCATTCTTTAACTTGACATTCTTTTCTGCACTCCAACTTCTTAACAATCTCATTGCATAGCAAAACTGGTTTGAGGACCAATAATTATAGCATAAAATCAACTCAAAACCACCCCCCAAAATATCTGCAGAAATCCCAATAAACACTATAAAAATAAGTTGATGTCAATTATGAAATTGTTCAACATAAGAACGTAAGAAATGGGAGCAGGAGTAGGCCATCTGGCCCATTGAGCTTGCTTCGCCATTCATTAAGGTCATGGCTGATTTGGCCATGGACTCATCTCTCACCTACAGGACTTTTCCCCATAACCCTCAATTCCCCTACTATGCAAGAATCTATCCAACCTTGTCTTAAATATATTTACTGAGGCAGTTTGCATTGCTTCATTGGGCAGAGAATTCCACAGATTCACCGCTCTCTGGGAAAAGCAGTTCTCATCTCCATCCTAAATCTTAAGGCAGCATCTATGGAGAGGAACAAACAGCCGATGTTTTAGGTCAAGATCCTTCATCAGGAAGGTCTTGGCTTGAAACTTTAGCTTTTTATTCCTTTCCATAGGGGCTGCCTGAGCTCCTCCTTTGTGCCTGTTACAGTTACAAAGGAAGTGCAGTGCAAGTAGGCAATATAGTGCAAGGTCATGACAAGGTAGACAGAGGTCAAAAACCCATCCTATTCTAGTGAGGAGACATTCAATAGTCTTACACAGCAGAATAGCTTTCCCTGAGCCCGGTGGTAGTACTTTTGAGAATGCACGAGGTGGGTGGAGTCTTTGATTACGCTGGCTGCTTTACCGAGTGGCAACAACCACCCCCACACCCACCTGCCTCTGCCCAATTTCCTTCACTTGTGAAGTATGAATCTGCTTGGCATTATAGCTCAGAAGCAACTCTAAAGGAATAACCACAATGAAATAAAGTTTGTCTAGCACTGAGCCAACGTACATCAGTGCTATCAGGTGACTTAACATTGTGCAGAAGTGCAGAAACCTATGTTTAGAACAGACAACCAGAGTTCTAATAGAAGTAAAATGAATCTTCTATAATGGAAAGTTAATCAGACTGAAGGTACTTCAGTGCAATAATATACCAGTGGAACCAAAAACCAACAATGCAATATAGTTTCTATGTCAAATCTGTTAACTCTGTATGCAACTCATAAATAAATAAATTGCAAGTACAGAGCCACCATGCTACTTAAGTGTCAGGAACAAAAATAAACATATGCCTGAAACCTAGAATTAGTGTACTTACTCCGGCTTATTTCTGTAAAATCATTGTGTAATATAGTGCTGTATATTTTACAGACCTACATAATGGTGAAAGTGAGAGCCATTTCCCAAACATTAAACATACCTCTCTAATTTTCATTTCTTCATCAGTCCTCAACAAATTGCCATAGTCTTTAAACAAAGTATCATAGGCAGCTTGCATTTGTGTAAGTTTTCTCCTATTTCAGAAGAACCAGAAGAAAGCATTACTCAAGATTAGTAATTTCAATCAGAACTAATTAAATGAAAACCTGTTTTACTCAAAATAGTTCACACAGCAATCCTTATGAAAGGTCTTAGCTTGAAACGTCAACTGTTCATTCCTCTCTATAGATACTGCCTGACCTGCTGAGCGCCTCTGGCATTTTGTGTGTTACTCTGTATTTCCAACATCTGAAGAATCTCTTGCATTTATAGCTGACATAGCAGCTTTGTTCTCCCTGTCTGCCTGACTTCTCAATTCTGAACATAGCACTTACCAATCGCAACTTATGCAAGTGCAATGGAGTCAGTTAACTGGGACATCAGTTAATTGCAGCTGCTTATTTGGGACAACTCTACATGACCACGAGCAAATTGAGAAGATAGCCAGGATTCCCTTTGTTTATTTGGAACAATATGCTGTTTAATCAGAGCAGGAGACTGTTGCTGAACATTTTCTAACTAGCATCAGTCACGTGTACGTTGTGTGGGCATTAGACACTACACCGTGCTTAGAGTAGTTTAAATAGCATCAGTTGCGTGTGTTTGTGTTCAAAAAGCAGTGATTTTTGTCACTGACAGTTGGCAAGAACAATAAGACAATACAAAAGCAGTTTCAAGGATTCAGATTTGTAAATGGCAGAAACAGCTGGGAGTGAAAATAAAACAATTTTACTATTTCAACATGTTAGGAACTATGAAGAATTTGAGGGTATCGACAACCACTGTGAATGTTACCCTTGGTCTCCATCAGAGACTCAGCTGTCACCCATGGTTCCAAATACCTGCTTGCATGTGACAGCGGCCATATCCCAGTAGATTACTTCAACATTCAAGCCAAACCAGGTGAGGTTAGCTGGCGGATCTCATACCCCAGTAAGACAGGGACATACCCGGCCTAGCAAGCGCAGTCAGCTCCAGCAGACAGGCTGGATAAGATCTACAGTGAGATCCAATGGCCAGGAAGGCAGTCCTGCAGTGCCTCATGGTGAGTGAAGGGCATGACAACGCACAGTCATCCACTGCGACCAGGAAAGACCCCAGTTGTGACATCTACTCATCCCAATGGACCTGGACTTCCAAGGTCGAGACAGTGGAACTGCCCCAGTGCAACAGCCTTTTCACTTTAAAAGCTTTCCTGCACAGGTTTCCTGTCATCGTCAGAATCATCAGACAATCACCAGTAGAACTGGTAGTGTTCTAAATTTTTCTGTACTTCATTTAAATACATAATCTGTTATTCAGTTAAGCAGTAATTTGTCTTTCTTTTATATCTTTAACTATTTCTATGAAACCAGCGAAATGAGGCAGCTGCTTAATTGGGCCAAAATGTGCTGGCCCCAATTTGTCCCAATTAATCGGAATCCACAGCATTTTTCACAATTTGTGTTACTTCAAGCACTTAGCACTCTCACCATATGAAGGCAGCGTATTCAAGACCAGGTCAGAGTTTGCAAGCAAGCCATTCCCCCACAATTGTACTCAGAGTACTGCAGTACAGGCAGACAATAAAGTACAAGGCCATAGCAAGGTAAATTGTGAAGTCAAAACAGGATAGCACAGGCTTTGAGGAATATGGGTCAAATGGGACAAACTTAGATGGGCGTTTTTGTCAGCAGAGACCAGTAGGGATGAAGAGTCGTCCAACACAGAAACAAGCCGTAATCATGGCTAACAATGGAATATAACAGTAGAGCCAAATCAAAACTCAATCCAGAGTCATCAAATGTTCCTTCAACAATGGACAAATTCAAGATCAGCTTAAACCCCATTACAGTTTATTGGAGTAAACCACACACAAACTCACTTTTCCTCTGCCAGTGCCACTTTTTCATCGAATAACTTTGACTGCAAAATTTTTTCTTCAGACTGTAAGCTTTCCACTTGCAGTTTCAATTTTTCATTGGAATAATTAAGTTGCTTCACATCCTCCATAACTACCTGATTGCTAGCCAGCTTTTGTTCCAGTTCCAGACATCTGAAAGAGAAATGATTAAAGTTTTGTTAACTTACTGATTAATTGTATTAAACTTAAAAAAAAAAGGATAACATATTACAAGAATGCAAAACTTTTAAGACTCAAGCTGGATAACCAGGTGTTATTCTGGTGAACAGTGTGGGTATGCAATGTTGGCACAGGTATGTGTGGTAACACTTGAGGGCTACCCCCAAGCACATTCTTAGATTGTTAATGCAAATGACACATTCAGTTGAATGCTTCAATGTACACATGAAAATAAATTAATCTGCATCGGCAGATAATCAGTAAGCTATATTAAGCAAGTGGATTTGCAACACAGCTCAGACTAAACATTCTGACAACCTCAGTCATAACTCCACTATTAAGCAATCTAAGCCCTTTTAAAAACTGAAATTCTCCATAATCTATTTATCCATGAACAAAGTATATTTTTTAACCTTGCTTGAAGAGACTTCTTCATGTCTTCAGCTTCATCCAGTTTGCTCTGGACTTCCTGCAAGTCTTTTACTAATGACATCACTTGTGACTTCAATACTTCAACCTCATTTGGATTCTGCACATGGAGATAAACAATTTAAAAATAATTGTTAACTTTATGCAATTATCAAACTGCTATAATGTCAGAGGTATTAACTCTATTAGCAGTTTACTCTGAGGAACAGTTCAATGCACATTATGGAGGTTACAATTTGACCATTACAATGTTGTACATGCCAGTCACTGCTTCCACAATGAAAGACATCACTCAATACAGGTTAATGTTCTAGTTTCAAATTCACCAGCAAAAATAGTGTCAGTTTTTACAAAAATTCCTCATGTGAAATCATGACATGGGTATTTATCATCTACTGGCAGATTAAGGCATTACTTAATCTCTTTACCATAGAATTGTTAAATTCTTAAAAAGAATTACAGCTGGGGAAATTGAAGATTTGCTATGTAAGCAAGTAGTAGGTATGTATGTATCACCTGCCAGTTTATATTCCTTACTTCCCCACACCTTCTTCATCGTACTTATTCTCCCTTCCTTTCTAGCCCTGAAGGGTCTTGTTAAATGTTAATATATTTGACAGTATACTGGATCAGAGCCCAAAAGCAACAAAGCACAATACTTAGCTTGCCTGAGGGAAAATTGTGACCTGAAATATCTCTGCTGGATGTAGTTGTCTCTCTTTTGAAATATATGCCTTTAGAAACAAGTCCCAATCTAGAGAATGAAGTGCAAATTCTAGGCCAGCACCTCGTATAGCAAAGGAAACCTTGCAAAATCAAAGATGAAATATCTGATGAAAGGCTATTGACCTGACTTGCTGAATACTTCCAAATGTCCATCACCTACTGTATTTTGCTTTATTACCAACTGAAGATTTTGCTTCCATCAGTGTAACTTTCATTACTCCATGTTTAGGTCAAGGCTGATCTCTAGGACTAGTGGGTAACTTAACGATATATCATACAGCTATGATCATAGCAGATGGATCTCCCCTGGTTTTGTTAGGAATTCAGTGAATTAATCACTTCCACGCCGACTGCGCAATCTGCTTTTACAAATTTTGATAGAAAGTACTTACTTGGTTTGCAGCATTTGATTCCTTTGCTGGAGCAGCAATTTCAGAATTCTCCTCTTTAACGTCAACAAGCACAATTTCCGATGCAGATCCCTGGTCAGCATCAGAGAAAGATTGTGCTTCTGCATTTTCTTCAGTCTGTGTTGCACTGTTAACTCTTTCAACATCTTTGGAGAGTTCTGAAATCCTGCAAAATATTGGAGGTTGCACTATTGACATTAATATCAAATGAAGTAAAACAGAACTTAATCACCACCCAGATGTCCAACGCAGCCCCTCAATGACTTATCCACAGCCAGGACTTCCAAGCTCCGGAATCAGGCTCCAAGGTGGCAGAGTGTGCTCTGATAAGGTCTTGCTAGTGGGCCACACTGAGAGGAGGCTTTGCATCCTGTCAAACTATATGTCACTTAGAAAGTAAGATTAGCTTGTCAATGACCAACACAGTCAGAGGGTGTGCTGGGGAAAGTCCACAACAGTTGTGTTGTTTCCAGCACCAACATCGCAAGCTTACAACTTACTATTCCTAGCTCGCACGTCTTTGGAATGTGGGACCCAGAGGAAACCCATGTAGTCACATGGAGAATGTACAAACTCCTTACAGACAGTGGTGAATCCAGGTTGCTGGTGTAGCAAAGCATTATGATAATTGCTATACTACCATTCTGTGCATATAGATGCATAAATTTTAAAATTTGAAAATATAACATTTTGCAAAACAAAGTAATTAGAAACCCAAAATAAAAATCTGGAACTGATTTTTCTTCTTTCAAGCAGATCAGGAAACCCCTTCAAAGGAATGGGACTTCTGATCATACTGTAAGCCTGCATTGTCCAGTATAATGCTGGGGAATCCCAGGGTCACTGGGTTATACTGCTGGCCTTTGGGATTTATTCAACTCCAAGTGTCCCAAAATCTGTAATTTCTTTCATAATCATCGCTTAAGACAGTTCAATTTGATCAGTGTCTGGGTGCTTTCATGTACAAAGCCCAAAGATCTTAAAACACCAAATTCTTGACAATTTATCTCACTTCAATGAGATCTATATATTTTTCTAATATGTGGAGCATACAGGCTCAGATTCTAATAGGTCAGATCTTTAATCGCAGGGATCTTCAATCTGAACACCAGAGATTCTGCAGATGTTCGAAATCCAGAGCAACACAAAGTACTAGAGGAACTCAACAGGTCAGGCAGCATCTGTGGAGGGGAATAAATAGTCGACTTTTCAGGAGAAGACCCTTCATTCATGTTGTGATGAAGGTTCTTCGCCTGAAACATCCATAGAATTTCCCAGTGGCCAACCATTTTAATTCCAATCACCATTCCAGCATGTCGGGCCATGGCCTCCTCTACCACCACCAAGAGGCCACTTTCAGGGAAAGGAACACCACCTCATTAAGAACATAAGATCAGGAGCAGAATTAGGCCATTTGGCCCATCAATCTGCTGCGCACAATCACCTTCACCCTGGTAATGGCAATTTCACTCACTTCTGCCCCAACACACTTGCTTCTGACATATTCTGACAGAGTGAAGACTGATGAAAAATATTTATTCAGTTCATCTTCCATTTCCTTGTTCCCTATTACTACTGCTCCAGCATCATCTTCCAGTGGTTCAATATCTCTTCTTGCCTTTTTTACTCTTTATATATCTGAAAACAACTTTGATATCTTTATTGTCTAGCTTACCTTCGATTTCCATCTTTTCCTTTATCATTTTGTTGGTTGCCCTCTGTTGGTTTTTAAAAAGTTTCCTAATCCTGTAACTTCCCACTAATTTTTGCTGTATTATATGCTCTAACTTTTATGTTGGCCTTGACTTCCTTGGTCACTGCGGTTTTATCAACCTGCCTTTAGAATACTAAAACTTCTTTGGGATGTCTATCTATCCTGCGCCTTCCAAAAAGCTCCCAGAAATTCCAGCCATCGTGCTCTGTCGTCATCCCTGCTAGTGTCTTCTTCCAATAAACTTTGGCCAATTCCTCTCTCATGTCGTGGTAATTCTCTTTACTCCACTACAATACTGATCCATCTCACTTCAGCTTCTCCCTCTCATATTGCAGGGTGAATTCTATCAAATTATGATCACACATTCCCCTAAGGTTTCCTTTACCTTAAGCTCTCTAATCAATTACAGTCCATTGCATAATACCCAATCCAGAATATCTGATCCCCTTGAGAGTCTAAACTACAAGCTGCTCTAAAAGGCCATCTTGAAGGCATTCTACGAATTCCCCCTTGAGATCTGGCACCAACCTGATTTTCCCAATCTACCTGAATAATGAAATCCCCCATGACTTTGTATCCCACATCTTTGCTACTATTCAGAAGCCTGTATACAACTCGCACCAAGGTCTTTTAACTATAACAGTTTCTTAGGTCTACTCACAAGGATTCTACACCTTATGATTCTATATCACCTTTTCCTAAGGATTTGATTTTAATTGTTTTTTTTTAAAAAACCAACAGGGCCACTCCACCCCTTCTGCCTATCTGCCTGCCCTTTCGATACAATGTGAATCCTTGGATGTTAAGGTCCCAGCTACAGTTTTCGTTCTGCCGCAAGTTCCTGATGGCACGAACATTGATTTCTCTAAAGTAGTGGTCTCCAACCCGTCGATCTTTGAGACTTTCCCAGTTGATCCCGAAAAAAAAAGAAAAATAGACAAATACTGTTGAGAGATCATTTCCAGGTTGCAGGGTTTTAGTTCTGTTCTTTCTGTCCAGTGCGCACGCGTATAGCTCTATGAGTCAGCTGCACCTTTCCTCATTCCCTGTCAGCCCACTGTTGAACTTGAACCCACACAAAGTCATCAGGCGACTAAACGCAGTGATACCCTCACACCAGGGATCACCGATTGCCCTCGGGTGGCCAGCAGGAAGTGCCGTCGCTACTGGCCTGGGCCGCTGCCTCTGAACCTGTTTAGCACACCAAATGTTCGTAGGGAACCCAGTGCTAAAATATTCACAGACAACCTAATTCGGACTCAGCGTTTCATAAGTATCAGAGCAGCTACCACGCTGCGATCTACTGAAACAAACATTTGTTGGGCAATAGATCTTACGGGGGGGGGGGGGGGGGGGGGGTCTGTCGTACTCCCTGCTCCGTGGCCACGCTATCCGGACTGTGACCTCCATGGCCCTGGTACGGAGACCAGCCCTGACCTTGTCCTCTCACCTCACCCACAACCAGCCGCACCTGGCCAAGGCACCTGGCGGCGGGCGGGAGGCTGAAGTCGGGCCCGGAGGCTGTCTAACGAGGCAATGTCTCAAAACTGCTTCAGTACCCTGAGTCCACGCACACAGCACTTAGAGACGAACCTGCTGAGTTTTCTCAGTGGAAAAAATGTGAGCAAACAGAGAGCCGTGAAAACTAGAATAGACTGGACATAAGGAACCTGCTTTGAGTATCGCTGTATTCCGGTCATGTTTAACACCCCCCTCCCCCATCGGCCGGTCCTCAAGAATATTATCAATATTAAACCAGTCCGTAGTGCAAAAAAAAGGGTGGGTACCCCCAGTGTTTATATATTATCTCTACTTCCGGGTTGCAGGGTTTTATTTCTGGTCTTTTCTGCCCTGGTGCACATGTGTGTAACTAATTTATGTGGGGTCGATCTTGCCTTTTACTGAGGCCGAGGTAGGGGATCTTGGGCTTAAAAAGGTTGGTGACCACTACTCTGAAGTCTGGTAATTCTCCCTCCCCCCTTTAATTCACCACTTTGACACCTCTTAACCTTTTGCCTGCTCACCTGCCCATCACCTCCCCGGTGCTCCTCTGCTTTCGTTTTTGCCCATGGTCCTCACCTATCAAATTCACTCTTCTCCAGCTTGTCCACCTATCACCTCCCAGCTTCTTACTTCATCCCCCCACCCACCTGGCTTCAACTATCACCTTTAACCTTATACTCTTTCCCCACCCCCACTTCCTTATTCTGGCCTCTTCCCCCCTCCCACCTTGTTTTTCAGTCCCGAGAAGGGGTCTCGGCATGAAATGTAAACTATTCTTTTCCACAGATGCTGCTTAACCTGCTGAGCTCCTCCAGCACTTGTACATGTTACTTTGCTAATTGTTTGTTGTAAGTCACATTAAGTTTCAGCGATTTGTGTACAAGTACACTCATGCCCCTCAAGGCTGCTGTGGAAATTGATTATATGCTCATACTTCTCACTTTTTTTGGTTAATTTCTTGGTTAATTAATTTCACTTAATTTCTTGGTTACACGCACGCTTGAAACATTACCTTTCCTTCCAAGACTGAAGTTCATGTTCGAGGTTTTCCAATTTCACAGTCTTGTCCCTTAGCATATGAAGTAGTTGTCTGACTGTTAACTCCTCTGACAAACATTTTTCACTATTGTCATGAGATTTTGACCTGTTTCAAAGTAAAAAAAAACTGTTTAAAACCTTCCTTTCATATTACGTATAATGTTCACTTTATTTTTCCACAGGCAGTGAATTACTCAAGTATAATTTGAGCTCACATATTCCAAAGAAAAGCCCAACCCACTGGAGATTAATCCAGTGGTTTAAACACTCATTAGAGGGTGGCCCCCTATTGTAGATGCCTAGCATAATGCACTACAGTGCTAGCTGTGAGATAGCTGTTTGATTTCCGCTGTTAAGGTGTTTGTGTGTTCTTTCCTTGACTGTGTGGGTTTCCTCAAAGTGCTTCATTTTCCTCCCACATTCCAAAACATACAAAGCTCTGCACGTTATGTTGGTGTTGGAAATGTGGCAACACTTGCAGCTCCTAAGCACTGTCCTCTCTGATTTAATTTGAAGCAAATGATGCATTTCAATATGTGTTTCAATATATGTGACATAGAAAGCTAATCATTAAAATCTTTATCTTCAGAGGGACGTCTCTAAAAGAGAAGCATTGGTTAGCACACAGCTAGTTAATGAGATAGATCTGATTCCACTACAACATTGAGTGGGTGTTGCTCTTTCGCACCCGGGGAGGGGTCCCCATCTGCCCTCGCAGGTTGACCTGACAGGTCAGGTGGCAATTGTAGAGCAGTGCACTTCGCCCTGGTCTCAACTCCACCAAAAGATGTGCTGGCATCGTTGAGGGATCAGAGGCTCACAAGGATGATTCCAAGAATGAAAGGGTTATCAAACAGGGAATGTTTGATAGATCAGAGACTGTACTCACCGGAATTTAGAAGGATGAGGGAAGATCTCGTTGAAAAATTTAAGGTTGAAGGGCCTTGACAGAGTAGTTGTGTAAAGGATGCTTCCCATGGTGAGGGAGTTTAACACAAGAGGGCACAGCCTCAGGAAAGCGGGGCATCCATTTAAAAAAAGATGCGGAGACATTTCTTTATCCAGAGGGTGGCAAATTTGTGGAATACCACAGACAACTGTGGAGGACAGGTCATTGGGTGTACTTAAGCCAGAGATTCATAGGTTTTTGATTGGTCACGACATCAAAGGTTATGGGATTATGGGACATCAAAAGCCGGGGAGTGGGGATGTGGAGGGGGAAATGGATCAGCCATGATTGAATGGTGGAACAGACTAGATGGGCTAAATGGCCTAATTCTGCTCTTATCTCTTATGGTCTTAAATCAGACTGCCTATTATGCTGACATTTGTGGGATCATTTCCGGCAGCCACATTTTGTACATCATAACAGATACAATACTGGTGTTGAAGAGGCTGTTAGATAAACACACAAATATACAAAGAATGGAGGGATATGAATCATGTGCAATAAATAAGTGATCTACTTTAATACACCATCATGATCGGCACAGATAATGTTGGCCAAAGGGCCTGTTCCTGTGCTGTACTGTTCTATGTAACATTCTAAACAAAAGTAGAACTTTGGTAAGAATTTTATATTAATTTTATTTTCATTCTCCCTCCCTCCCTCCCAACAGCTGCCTCTCCTGTGAGTGGAGGCTTCAGTAGTTCAGAATCAGCTCCATGTAGGGTCAAAATATCAATTCCAAAAACAGTTTCAGGCCAGGGTCAAAAAATAAAGATCCATGGATTCTCATCTTAAATCAGTTTACCATGACATAGGAGTAGAATTAGACCATTTGGCCCATCAAGTCTGTTGCGCCATTCCATCATGGTTGACTTGTATCTCTCACAACCCCATTTCTGACCAAAACCTCTGACACCCTTACTACACTACCGTGGGGTACCACAGAGTAGCTAAAACAATGTTGCATTAACTGCTCAGGGCAGAGTTTGGAGTTCAATTCTGACACTGTCTGCAACTTTATACGTTCTTTTTGTGAACACAGATTTCTTCCAGGTGCTCTGGTTTCTTCACACAGTCCAAAGACATACCTATTATAGGTTGGTTGGTTGGTCATTGCAAATTGTCCTAAGATTACGATAGGGTTAAATAGGTGGGTTGCTGGGTGGGGTAGTTGGTTAGGCCTGTAGCGCCTGTGCTGCGTTTCTAAATAAATAAAGAACCTATCAATTTCCACTTTAAATATACCTAGCCATTTGGCCTCCACAGCCTCTGTGGCAATGAATTTCACACATTCACCACCCTCCGGCTAAAGAAATTCCTTCTCATCTGTTCTAATAGGACACCATTATATTCTGAGGCAATGGCCTTTGATTTCTCCAGTACTGGAAACATCCTCCCCACATCCACTCGATCTAAACATTTAAATATTCAATGAGATCCCATCCTTCATTCTGCTAAACTCCAGCAAGTACAGGCCCAGAGCCATTAAAGTACCTCATAGGTTAACCTTTTCATTCACCTGATCATCTTCGTGAAACAGGGACCACCAGAAATATGAACGAAATTACATACTGGCATCAGAACAAACCAGTCAGATTGTAAATAATTTAATTATTTCACAGCGAAACCCCACAAACATCCACTAGTTTAATTCCAGAGGGGCACTCTTGTAAATGTAGTACACAAGGTGACAAGTCTCATTTTGGCTGTATTTTCCCCTTTCTGCCAATGTTGGTCCAAGTAACCCAGCTATGCTACAAGATTTAACTTGCATTTAAGGCCAGTTGTATCAGGTATCAGCATTAGGTATCTTTGAGTTTAGGTAAAACTTCAGTTGATGATTCAATGGAAATTTCACTTGGCTCTTGTTAAGAACTGGGATTTATTACTTGAATAGTCTGGAAGATGCTTTGCTGCTGCCTTCCTGACATAATGATAAATGAACCAAGAGCATGAATTTCTTTGGCTTCAATATACATGTTGACAAACACTGATTCTTGGCCTGTTTTTCAGCGAGTATAGGGATCGTACAATTTACATGAGAATTCCTTTCTCCAGTCCACATTCTCAAATCTCTTTCAGGCCTCTGCCTCTACCTAAATGCACTGTATTTCACAGACCTGGATAGGTGTGTTTTTTTTCACTCCCTGTGTAGGTTACAGTATCCAAGTTCTACTCAGTACTTGCACTTGGTAAGTTAGGAGAAAATAACAGTAAATTCAATAGTATACTTAAAATGACATCTTTCAAAAGATATTTGAACAACTTCAATCGACGGCAGATGACAGAGGTTGATTGGTTCATATCATAGAGGAGTAAGGGTGTTAAAGGTTATGGAAAGAAGGCAGAACCATGGGGAAAGATATCAGCTTGAACAGACTCAATGTGCTGAATGGCTTAATTCAGCCCCCATGTCTTGTAGTATTAATGGTGCAGACTGCAATATAAACTAAAGAGTAGCAAAATTGTAATTAACAGAAAACATTCCTTCAAATCCAAGTCAGCGTCCTACAGCATAGAAACAAACACTTTCAACCTACCAATTCCATGGCAACCATCAAGCACTGATTCAGATTAATCTGTTTTATCAATTGTCCTCCTTAGATTCCGCCACTCACCTGCACACTAGGGCTAATTTATGTGGACAAATTCAAGTTCAATTGTCATTCAACCACACACATGTATACAGCTAAACGAAACAACATTCTTCTGGGGACGTGGAAGGAAACCCACAGGTGGAGAAAATGGAAATCAGGATTGAACTCGGGTCACTAGAGCTGTGAAGTAGCAGCTCTACGAGCTGTACCACAGTGCTGTCTGACTACATCTGTAATCTGCAACAAGTAACTTGCATTTTTAGAGGACTGTCCGAATCCTTGCACTCCAATTCCTTTGATTTTAACTCAGCATCATCCATAGCTTCCTGCAGAACAGAAAACCAATTAGAGGGACATTGATGTCATGGGAAAAATAAACCAAAACATTTAAACATGAAACATTCATTACGAGACTTTTCTAGAACTGAAACCAAACAAAAAAAAACCTGACATTAACATTTTCAAAAACTCTAATTTTATAACAGCTTAGAAATATTAGGCTAGACAACACTTAAACCAACTCAGCACCTCAATACTTTTGCCATGGTCACATTTGGTATTCGTGGTCTGGAGGAATAACCAGAACCTAGCTGTCAGAATCACCCTGGAAAGCAGAATAGTCCACATGGGCTGAATGGATCTCAGGCAACAGACCAATGCCTCAGCACTAGAACACACCAAAGAATGGTCTTTTGACAACTCATGGCCAGAGACCCCAAAGTTTCTTTAAAAGTTGCTGGATGTCAACAGATTTTAAGAGCAGTTCAAAGAATGTCAATGAAAATATTTAAAAAAAAAATGCTGAAATAATTTAAATTACTAGAAGCAATGTATTATTACTTTTAAATCCTCCCTTCAGGATGTTTGTGCTCTGCCCCTGGACTCAGTGCTGGTTCAATGGTAGAGTAGACAGGTGGGTATGTCGGTAGCTAACCTCCAAGGCACAGGCACTGAACCCATGAACAGAGTTGATCAATGTGCTAAGGTTAGATTGTGTTTTTTTTTTAAACTTCTAGTACTCCTTTCTGGTCCCAAACTGTTCTCAATTAGTCCAATTGAAGAAACAACAGGTAGCTTTGAATGAACAACATTCAAAGATGGGTCTCGGTCTGAAATGTTGACTGCTTATTCATTTCCATAGATACTGCCTGACTTGCTGAGTTCCTCCAGCATTTTGTTTGTGTCACTTTGGATTTCTAGATTCTGCAGACTTTCTCATGTTTATACTCTCCTTTTCCAATCACTTCCTTAATAGCTATTTGCATTAAACACCATTCTAAAATAAGTAAAATGTAAAAATAACCTGGGTTGGTCCCAGGTCTGGCCTTGAATACTTCATAAACCTGTTACACTGGCATTATTCAACATCTATAATTACAATGAAATGACAGACTCAGCTCAAAATGAACAAGACCCAAATATAAACTATTTTGCATCCATCCAGTTCTAGTATCAGTGTAGAAGGAAATAGACTCCAAAGGGATATACAGTACTGTATATACGAAGATACTTTCAAAAATAGGGAAAAGTTTCTAAATATCAAAAATACTATAAAGAGCCGTAAACAGTAACAGAAACCTAATTCAAATCAGCTGGTAGGTTTTTCCAAATATTTTGGAAAACCCGCCAGAGTTCTTCCGCAAACTTTGGCTGCCTCGCTTGCTTGTCTCTCCAGGTAATCCCAGAGAACCCTGATCATGTTGAGATCAGAGTTCATGACATCTGTTGCAGAGCCCCTTGTTCTTCTCACTAAAAATAGTTCTTTATGACCTTGGCCTTGTGTTTGGGGTCATTGTCCTTCTGCAGAATGAAGCTGGGACCGACCACATGTCTCCCTGATGGTACTGTGCAAAGGATGAGAATCTGCTTGTACTTCTCAGCATTGATGATTCCATAAATTCCAACCAGATCATCATTTGCAGAAACGCAGCCCCAAACTGTTGTGTCACTCTTAGCTGTAGGCACTCATCCACATCGCACTCTCCAGCTCTTCTACGGACAAAACTGCCTCCTCTTGGAGCCAAAAAATTCAAATTTTGACTCGTTAGTCTAAAGCACTTGGTGCCGTTGCTCAGCACCCTAGTCCTTGTACTTTTGTGAGTAGGTGACTCTTTTGGCTTTGTTTCCACTTTGGAGGGATAGTTTTTTGGCAGCAACCCTTCCACGAAGGCCATTTTTGATAAGACTTCTCTGGACTGTAGAGGTGTGTACTTGGCTTCCAGTGGTTTCTGTGAATTTAAAGCTAATAGCATGCTGGACTTCTTCCAATTTAGAAGGGACATCAATTTGCTATATCTTGTCAGCTTCCTTGGCCGACCATTGCGTTTCTGATCCACTTGCCTGTTTCTTAATGCCTCTTAAGAAGAGCTTGTCCAGCATATCTTGAAGATGTCTGCTGCAAAATGTCTGCTTGGGAGACATCTTGCTAATGCAGCAAGACTGCCTTGTGTCTTGTTGCTATGCTCACTCCTGCTATGGTGTAAGAATTCATGATTTAAAGGTTAAACTGTCATATCTGCCATAACCTCACCTTTTAGTCTGGTTGGCCTTTGCCTAGTTTGATTCCTTCTACACCCATTCCTGTTTTAGTTAATCAGTTTAGTTCATTTAACTCATTACATCATTGCTCTACATACTTCCAAAGTAATCACATTTGTATTTGATAAGTAGTCTGTTACTTAATACGCTATTTTAACAAAATACAAAAATTACTCTAACATTTAATTTTTTGGAAAACAAATATTTGGAAATCTAAAACCTGCTCTTTTATACCTCCTCACTAATGCAGAAGACAAAAAATAAACAACTAAAACAAACTTTATATGAAAAATCTAGGATGCTTAAGACTTTTGCACAGTACTGTAGAACATACCATATATGCCCTTCAATCTGTGCTGTTGTGCCGACCTTTTTATCTACTCTAAGGTCAATCTAACCCTTCCTCCTTATATTTTTCTATGATCTGTGTGCCTATCTAGGAGTTTATTAAATCTTCCTGATATGTCTGCCTCTACCACCACCTCTGACAGGGGGCTGCACGCACCAATTACTTTCTGTATTCAGAACTTACTTCTGACATGCCCCCTATACTTTCCTCAATCACCTTAAAATTATGCCGCCTCATATTAGCCACTTCCACCCTGTGAAAAAGTCTCTGGCTCTCTACTTGATCTATGCTTTTTCTCTTATACACCTCAAATCACCTCTCATCTTCCTTCGCTCCCCTAGCTTGCTCATCCTATACTCTTAAGACATGGCCACTAATCCAGGGAGCATCCTGGAAAACTTCCTCTGCACTCTCTCTAAAGCTTCCACATCCTTCCTTTAATGAGCCAACTGGAATTGAACATGATACTCCAGGTGTGGTCTAACCAAGGTTTTCATAGAGCTGCAACAATATCTCATAGTTCTTGAACGCAGAAATATAGAGAGTTGTGAATTTTACAATCCTCTATCCCAGAGAGTTAAAAAAAAGTTGTGTAATCACTGATGTTATGTCCGTAGCCCCCTCCTTTGTGAGAATCGCAAGAGCACTAGTTGAAGGGGGGGGGGTCAGTAGACCCAGGAAATGGGAGGGAGAGAGAGACGTGCCGAATAGACCCAGGAAATGGGAGAGAGAGACATGCTGAATACCTCATTCCACCGCGATGCAAAATAACGTGACATTGACCATTGTCTCCTGGAGACCACGTTTGTGGATTGGGAACTATACTACGTGCAAGCTCTCGGGCAAAGTAGGCAGGTTGAGAGAGCAATTGCATCATCCCAACCTGATTGACATCTGAGACCCCGTGAGGAAGTATAAAGGAGGGTCTGGGGGGAACAACCCCTTCAGAAGCACCAGAAGAAACGCTAGCGATCCCGTGATAGCGGGAAGCCATTTGCAGGAAGCCACGTGCGTTGGATTCCGGGCCTGGAATCTGTGGCTGGAATCATGGAAGACCGCTTTAGCTGACAACGGGGAAGCCCGCTCCCGATTCAACGGATTTGCTTCATAAAGACCCGGGCAAGTTTTCTTTTCTCTCCAATCTCTCTCTCTCCAACAAGTGAAAACCCAGTGGTCATTCTCCTCACCCCCCCCCCCCCCGAAAGCCAGAAGCCTGCAGGAATTTGAGTGACTTTTATATTTCCATTGGACAATATATTATCCCCTAGACCAGGGGTCGGCAACCCGCGGCTCTTTCATCTCTGCGCTGCGGCTCCCTGTAGCTTTGGAAAATAAATGATGAGTATTTAATTAAAATGTATTTTATGTTAGTTTGTTAGTTTTTGAAATGTAATTCTAAATTTGAAGATTATGGTGATCTTGTACAATCTAAATAAAACGTGTTTTTTGTCGCTATTAATATACCTCACCACTGCCAATGCCTGACACCCGCCAGTGCGCGATTTCTTTAATTTTTTCGAACCAAGGTAGGCTAACTATGGAGAATTCTAAAAAAAAGAAGTGACTGAAGAAAACAGAACGTTTAATGATACGTGGGCAGATTCATTTGCTTTCATTGCTGACGAGACTGATTTATCGGTATGCTTAATATGCAATGAGAAACTAACAAACAACAAACAGTCAAATGTCGCAAGACATTTCCAGAATAAACACGCAGCCTTTGCTCAAAAATATCCAGTTGGAGATGAGAGAAAAAAAGCCGTTTCGGAACTGATGCGGAAGGTTGATCTGAGCAAAAATCATTTCAAGAAGTGGATGAAGTCTGGAAAATCAACTACTGAGTGGCAACTAGTTTTGTTGCCGCTCAGAAAATAGTCAGGCACAGGAAGCAGTTTACAGATGGTGAATATATAAAATAATCTTTCATTAAGATTTCAGAACATCTATTCACGGACTTTAAAAACAAGAGTGGAATTGTGCAGAAAATCAGGGATATGCCCCTCTCTGCAAAGACTGTCAAAGACAGAACCATAAAAATGGCAGAAGACATCACAAGACAGCAAATTAAAGACATCAATTCAGCTGTGGCCTACTCGATTGCCTGTGACGAGTCTAAAGACTAAGGTGATATTGAACAAATAGCACTGTTCTGCCAGTATGTAAACTCTGCCGGGCCACAGGAAGAAATGATTAAGTTGATACTTCTAAAAGGCCAAACACGGGAGGGAGTACATCTGTGAGGCTGTCTTGAATTGTTTAAGAGCCAAAAAAATAAAGACCACCCACCTGGTGTCAGTAGCTACTGATGGGGCACCAAGTATGACAGGAGCGCACAAGGGATTTGTGGCTTTACTGCAGAAGTCGCTGGACAGAAAGCTGCTGACTTTTCACTGCATCTTGCACCAAGAGGCACTGTGCGCTCAAGCATTTCCTCCGGAATGCACAGAAGTAATGGATGTTGCCATTCAGATTGTCAATAAAATAATGGCAAAAAGTTTAAATCACCGTCAATTCCGTTTGTTACTGGATGAGCTGGAAAGCGCATATTCTGATCTCCTGCTGCACAGCAAAGTCCCGTGGCTGTCCAGAGGGGAGGTGCTGAAACGCTTTGTCGCGTGTCTGGAAGAAGTGAAAACTTTCCTGGGCAGCAAAGGGCTCACCTTTCCTGAGCTGGAACAGCCAGAGTGGCTGGAAAAGCTGCACTTCATGGTAGCACCTGAACACGCTGAACACAGCTCAGGGGAAAGGATGCACAGCCATTAACCAAGTATGATAAATATTTTAATTGCCTATTATTTTATGTATATTCATATTTTTTCATTGTTCAGTGAAATAGTCCTTTTATTTTTCAGGTTGACAGCTGGCTGACGTTATTTTTGGTTTGCTGCTGGCGGACAATTTATGTTCAGCGTTTTTCATAAATACAAGAAGGACTCAAATAGACATTGAGTATATTACTTAAAAGTAACCTTCAACCCAACATCTTTTTTTCGGAGTTCAACAGGTTTTTGTTGCATGCAGAAATGTAATTTCGTTTTCTCTGCAGGAGTTCATCAATTTCATAAATGCAACACATTATAGTTTGTTTATACATAGCATAAAGGCAAAAAAAATGTTGTATGCAGTGTTATTTTATTTTTCATTTTAAATGTCAATCCAGTTTTGTGGCTCCCAGTGTTTTCTTTTCTGTGGGAAACGGGTCCAAATGGCTCTTTCACTGGTAAAAGTTGCCGACCCCTGCCCTAGACAAACGATCGAGCTGTTTCTTATTGATGGTTATTATTAGACCCACGCTTTTAGATTGAGTAGTGACTACGTATATTATCTGAATGTTTGTATTAATCTTATTTTTGTGCCCCTTTCATAAATAAGGACTTTTAAAAAAATAGTACCATCAGACTTCAACGGACCTCTCTATCTTTGCTGGTAAGTGATCCGGTTACGGGATTTCATAACACTGAAAATACAAATTGTGACTGACAGACCACTTCACCTTCAATGTTTGCAATGGAATTGGCAAGAGTGAGAAAGCACAGTTCAGGCAATTGGATCAACCATCATCTTATTGAATGGTGGTTCAGGCTTTAAGGGCCCACAAGCTGATTCTTGTTCCTGTTCCTTATACATTTTAACATGTTCTGTCTGAACCCCCTTTGTACTAGGCATTTCTGGAAACACAGATCATTAGCCCGTCACTGACAGCCACTGGACTCAACAGTGAGAAAAACCACCTTTTTCAGACTCTGCTTCTAGGGCCAGTATGATTTGGGTCCCACCAAAACCGGGAAGTTGGGGAAGTCTCGCCCACCCAAACCCTGATCTGTGTGAATACTATTACTGCTCTCATCAGCAAGAAATACCTGATTATACACTGCATACAATGATAAATAAAGATATATTTACAAATGTCTAACAGTTAATAGGAAAAAAATAATTAAAAAGGCCCATTACAGTTAACCCAGTCCAAACGTGCACACAAGTTGGAGCTCAAATTGACGTTGTCTTTAACCCACAATCTAGACTCTCGGTCTGTGTGAAAGCTCACACCTTCCGAAAGTTGCTCAAAATATATCTCAAACAAATGGGCTCCCCCATGGGTGTATTGGTCCTTCCTTCTTGAAGCCATTCATCTGCACAAAGCACCCTGTGCAACAGGCTACTTTTCCTCCTGTTTTCTATCAGCTCCCGCCTAAAAGACCTCGACCCACACCAGAGTGTCACAGAAACCTCTCCGCCCAGCGCTCTCTAGAACCTTCACCCAATTCCACCATTTTGATTGGCTGACACAACATTCCTAAGTTGAACAAAACCCTTTATCTTAACCCAAACCCAAGCAAACTGAAAGCAGAATGGACTGCTCTTTCAGAACTGCCAAAATGAAATACCTACAGCATAGCAGTAAAATTCTTAACCAGAGTGTTACATATATTTCCAGACAAGTTTTTCCACATACCACCATTCGAATTTCAACAAATGAATCTTCTGACGAAGCAGTACCCAGCTTCACAAGGAGTTCTGAATTCATGGCTACCAAATCAGCTTTCTCTGTCTGCAGTCTGTGAATCTGTGCTTTCAGATGTTGAACATCCTGTTCCACCAGATTAGAACTCATACTTTTATTGAGCAAGTCATCTTTGGATATTCCCTAGATTAAAAATGTACATTTTTAAATTAAAATCTGACACATTACAAGTTATTAGAATTATCTAATTGGAAGGAATTGAGTTCAAAGTCCAATCATTCCAAAAGGCCATGTAAAATATTACTCCACTATCAATTATTGAAGAACCCTGGATGCCAAAGCATAGAGTTTTAGATAGAAAGCACATTTTGAGTCAGAGCACTCAAGTACTGAAATAGGCCCTTCAACCCATCTAGTCCATGCCAAACTATAATCCTCATTGGCACTCAACACCCCTCTCTGTAACAGGATCTTGGACTTATTGGAGGGAAGATCTCAATGAATCCAAGTTGGCAGCAATCCATCATGCTGAGCACTGGTGCCCCTGCCCCAGGATTGTGTGCTTGGCCACTGTCGACTCATGACTGCATTGCCAGATCTAGCTTAAACCACATCATCAAATTCGCTCTTGAATAAACAGCAGTTGTACAACAGCAGCATTTACTGGGGACACTGAACATAAAGGGAACAAAGCACTGAAGATCCCTACCGTCCATCCCATGATCTGTGATTCACTACCGTCAGGAAAGAGATACAGCAGCATCAGGACTAGGACTGCTAAACTGGGTAACATCATCTTCTCCCAAGACAGCTTGCTGTTTACTTGTGCTGCACACTTCACATTCATCTTTAATTATAATTTATTAAGTTGCTTGTGGTAATATTTTGTTGTTTGTGCTGTGTGGGATATATGCATTGTGTATGCACCATGGTCCGGAGGAATGTTGTTTCTCAGGAAAATGAATCTCAGGGTGACATATATGCACTTTGATGATAAATTTACTTTGAACTTTGAATTAATATTGCAAGGTAGTGGTCGCTAACGGGTCGATCACAATTGACTGGTCGATCTTTGAGACTTTCCCAGTAAATCCCGAAAAAAAAAATGAAAAATGCACTCCGGGCAGAAAAGACCAGGAAACAAAACCCCGCAACCATGAAACAACCTCCCCCCAGAAACAGCTCTCCGCAGCGGGAGCACCGCTACATCACCATTATCCTAATTGGTATCAACCTATCTTTATAATGCTCACATTACAACACTTCTCCCCCTTTAAATTCCAACATTCCCCAAATGTAAAAGAACTGGGAAACAAAAAACAGTGGTATCATTAGCTTGCGTACCTCTGAAACTTATACTAGTGTCTCAATAACAGTTTACCAATACAAAACACCTGAAAAACGTGACAGGTTCAACATTCAGTCTAACAAAGGAAACTGCCCATTCAAATATTCAGTCTGTCAGGAGGTTTGCGAGGGTACTGTGCTGCAACAGATGAAAATGATTAAATCTAAGTACAGGAGCTGTCTTACTGACAGACACCTGCCAGTCTCAAACTGGCTGTCTGTAGTTATGAGCCAAATTTCAGGGAACTAGCAGAAAGTATTCAGTCCCAGTCATCACACTGAGTGCAATAGTCAATTTTTATTCATTTTTCATGTTGAAATAAAATTAAATAATGAAACAGAACTTAAGGTGTTGTAATGTGAGTGTTATAAAAATAAGTAATACCAATTAAGATAATGGTAACATAGCAACATTCCCGCTATGAAAAGCCGCCTGCAAAGAGAGACTACTTCCGGGGGTGCACATGTGTGTATCTGAATGATTTAGGAGGTTGATCTTGCCTTTCACTAAGGCCGAGGTAGGGGATCTTGGGCTTAAAAAGGTTGGCGACCACTACTGCAAGGTAATTCTCATAAAATAATGCTTGAAGTAGTTATTTTTGCTTATGAAAGGTTCAAAAGACAAAGATCTAGAAAATTATAAGGCTAACAGTAATGAGCCTATGAATGAAATTAGGAGAGCCAGAAGGGGCCATGAAAGGGCCTTGGTGAGCAGGATTAAGGAAAACCCCAAGGCATTCTACAAGTATATGAAGAGCAAGAGGATAAGACATGGGAGGACAGGACCAGTCGAGTGCGAACAGAGGAGGTAGTGGGAGTACTTAATTAATACTTTGCTCCAGTATTCACTACGGAAAAGGACCTTGGCAATTGTAAAGATGACTTACAACGAACTGAAAAGCTTGAGCATATAGACATTAAGAGTATGCGCTGGAAGTTCTGGAAAGCATCAAGTTTAATAAATCACTGGGACAGGACAAGATGTACCCCAGACTACTGTGGGACGTGAGGGAGGAGATTGCTGAGCCTCTGGCAATGATATTTGCATCAACAATGGGAATGGGAGAGGCTCTGGAGGATTGGAGGGTTGGGATATTGTTCCCTTATTCAAAAACGGGAGTAGAGATAGCCCAGGAACTCATAGACCAGTGAGTCTTACTTCAGCGGTTGGTAAGTTGATAGAGAAGATTCTGAGAGGCAGGATTTATGAACATTTGGAGAAGCATAATATGATTAAGAATAGAAAGCATGACTTTGTCAAAGGCAGGTCGTGCCTTACTAGCCTGATTGAATTTTTTGAGGATGTGACTAAACACATTGATGAAGGTAGATCAGTAGATGTATTGTATACGGATTTCAGCAAGGCATTTGATAAGGTACCCTGTGCAAGTAAGGAAGCATGGGATCCAAGGGGACTTAGGTTTGTAGATCCAGAATTGGCTTGCCCACAGAAGACAAAGAGTGGTTGTAGACAGGTCATAATCTGCATGGAGGTCAGTGACCAGTGGTGTGCCTCAGGGATTTGTTCTCGGACCCCTTCTCTTCGTGATGTTTATAAATGACCTGGATGAAGTGGAGGAATGGTTTAGTAAATTTGCTGATGACACAAAGGTTGGGTGTGTTGTGGATAGTGTGGAGGGCTGTCAGAGGTTACAGTGGGACATTGATAGGATGCAAAACTGGACTGAGAAGTGACAGATGGATATCAACCCAGACAAGTGTGAAGTGGTTCATTTTGGTAGATCAAATATGATGGCAGAATATAGTATTAATGGTAAGACTCTTTGCAGTGTGGAATATCAGAGGATCTTGGGGTCCAAGTCCAGAGGACATGAAAAGCTGCTGCACAGGTTGACTGTGGGTATTGGCCTTCGTCAACCATGGCATTGAGTTCAAGAGCCAAAGGGTAATGTTATAGCTGTATAGGACTCTGGAGTACTTGCTCAGTTCTGGTCACCTCACCACAGGAAGGATGTGGAAACCATATAAAAGGTGCAGAAGAGATTTACAAGGATGTTGCCTGGATTGGGGAGCATGCCTTATGAGAATAGGTTGCGTGAACTTGGCCTTTTCTCCCTAGGGCGACGGAGGGTGAGATGTGACCTGATAGAGGTATATAAGATGATGACAGGCATTGATCCTGTGGATAGTCAGAGGCTTTTTCCCCAGGGCTGAAATGACTAACATGAGAGGGCACAGTTTTAAGGTGCTTGGAAGTAGGTAGAGAGGAGATGCAAGGGGCAAGTTTGTTTGTTTGCTTTGATTTATTTATTTATTTTTATAACACAGAGTGGTGAGTGCATGGAATGGGCTGCTAGCAACGGTGGTGGAGGTGGATATGGATATGATAGGGTCTTTTAAGACTCTTGGTTGGGTACATGGAGCTTGAAAACAAGGTACAAGCTTGAAAATAGGTACATGAAAAATAGAGGCTGTGGGTAACCCTAGGTAATTTCTAAAGTACATGTTCAACACAGCATTGTGGGCCGAAGGGCCTGTATTGCACTGTAGGTTTTCTATGTTTCACTGATTCTGCTTGACCTGCCTACGATTTCCAGCATTGAAGTAAACCTTATGCACCTTACTTGTTAACTTGTGGTAATGTTACTTCATTTGTTATGTTTGAGTTATACGCCATGTGTTGTGCACCTTGACCTAGAGGAACATTAGTCCATTTGGCAGTACAGTCGGCCCTCCTTATCTGCGAGGGATTGGTTCCGGGACCCCTCACGGATACCAAAATTCACGGATGCTCAAGTCCCTTATTCAACCTGTCTCAATGAGGTGGATCTTAGGACCCAGCAGAACCCAAGACCTTATTTAACCTGTCTCAGTGCGGTAGACATTAGGACCCAGCAGCAGAGATCTGAATCCGTAGTGCTTCTGTTCACGAAAATAATCATAACGATTGAAAATAAAGTGGAAATAATAAAGCGAGCGGAAAGAGGTGAAACGCCATCAGTCATTGGAAAAGCGTTAGGCTACATCGGTCAATGATCAGAACTATTTTAAAGGATAAAGTGAGAAAGGCTGTGCCCCGATGAAAGCTACAATTATTACTAAGCAATGCAGTGATTTAATTATTGGATTTTGGGTTTTTGATCCTCCACAGCAACCTGGCACGGTGGAGAGTGCACTTGGGAGCGATCTGTCACTAGATCGAACTCAGAAACTTCCGTTCCCAAGCCTGGCGCTGAAACATACATTTTAAAGTGTTTGATCTGCTTAGAAAGGTAAATATACTATATACGAAGACAAGCGTTTGACTAACTGACGCTAAATAATACTGGATGTACCTGTTCCGACTTACTAAGAGAACTTCCGATTTTTTTCAATCCCGATCCACGATAACCCACGCACATCCTCCCGTATACTTTAAATCATCTTTAGATTACTTATAATACCTAATACAATGTAAATGCTATGTAAAATAGTTGTTATACTGCATTGTTTAGGGAATAATGACAAGAAAACAAGTCTGTACGTGCTCGAACAACAAGTGCTGGAAGAGCACTTCTGGGTTTTTGCAATTCGCGGATAAGGAGGGCCGACTGTATTCCATTCGGCAGAATATATATAAACGGTTTAAATGACAATAAGCCTGAACAATAGCCATTCTACATACCTGTGAACTGTCTATATTTTGTGCTTGAGATTTCTTCAAAGCTTCATTCTCTTCAGTCAAGAGAGTTAATTTTTGTTTAGCCTCCTCAAACTTTTGCAGGACACACTCCCGTTCTAACTTCTGTTTCTCACACCAATTTGTAAGTTCTTCATAGCGTTCCTTCATGGTGTGGTTTGTTTGTTTAATGGCTTCTGCAGGACATAAATTAGTAATGTAATTAAACAGCATTTATTGAATGTAATTAGAAAGATATTTCTGCAAACTTGTGGAAACAAAGCCACAGTTTTGCAAAACCCTGATTCGTAAAAAATTAGTTTAGAGCAGGGTTTCCCAACCTGGGATTCACAAAGCACTCGGTTAATAGTAGGGATTCAGGGCATTAAAAGGGTTGGGAACCCTGGCTTAGAGGGTTCCCTGATGTTGTAAAATAGTAACAAAAGAAAACTATCAAATGAAAAGGCACTGATTCCATCACCCACAAACTCCTTTGAAATCCACTTCAACTTTTGCATAAATGCAAACTTATGAAGTTTTATAATGCTGTACAAATGCCAGATCAAAATCGATACAGAACTAAACCATATTCTGGTGTGTACACACAAGTTCAAAAAGCTACCCAGTTACCTAAACTTTGAAACCAGATTTTAGGGTGGAGAGTGATTAAAACATTGACTGTTTATTCCCTCCATATAGCCTTTTCACCATGACCCAATGAGTTCTTCCAACATTTTGCGTGTTGCTCTACATTTCCAGCATCTGCAAAACCTCGTGTTAAATGACAGTTTTCTCATACATGTTGTCTGAACCAAGTACTTAAAAAGTATTATTTTTGTATAGAACAGTAAAGCAAACTGATGATTTTGTCATCTTTTCAAAGCAAAAAGTTCTACAGAGCAATAGCTGATAGTCATTTGAACAGTATTTTTTCAGGGTCAAGTAAACAAGCAACCTTGTGACTGATGCCCAACTAATTTGATAATAAAGGAACAGAAATTCTTGAAGGATAATGGCCATTATATTTTAAGATTTTCACACAAGATTAGCTTTATTTGCCACAATATGTACATCAAAACACATTGTGAAATGTGTCATATTTAAAATCAAATCAGGAAGTATTTGCAAGAGACATCCCGTAAATGTCATCATGCTTCTGACTCCAACACAGCATGCTCACAACTTACTAACCCTTCGGAAATGGAGCACTTGGACCAAGTGGTCATAGGGTGAATACAGACAGCAGCAAGAGTCAAATCCTGAGGATGATCACTGGTGCTGTAAAGTGATTGTGCTAACTACTACACTATTAAATCCACTCCTCCTTCCCCCACCCCCCATAACAACTTCACCCAGTCTATTCACTTGCAGATTTACCTATATTAGCTTAGGCCATCCACCAGGATTCCACATCAAAACCACTGCACTCAATTTTATCAACTGAGGACTTCAGCTTCTGTTTAACCAGCAGTTATAACCACACAATGTATAAAGACTTCCATTCTAAAACTATTTTAGATGCTTATGCTCTTTTAAAAACAACTTAAAACATCAAATTGTTAAGAATAAATGAAATAGCCATGGCCGATACAATCGCCATCTTATTCAGAGGTACAACACGGAACAAGCCCTTCTGATCCAATCAATCACACCACCCAGCAACCTAACCCTATTTAACCCTAGCCTAATCACAGAACAATTTACAACGACCAATTAATCTATTAATCACCAAGACCAAGGAGATGGTGGTGGATTTTAGGAGACCTCGGCCTCATACGGAGCCAGTGATCATTAATGGAGAATGTGTGGAGCAGGTTAAGACATACAAGTATCTGGGAGTGCAGTTAGACAAGAAGCTAGACTGGACTGCCAACACAGATGCCCTGTGCAGGAAAGCACAGAGTCGACTGTACTTCCTCAGAAGGCTGGAGTCATTCAATGTTTATAGTGAGATGCTGAAGATGTTCTATCGGTCAGTTGTGGAGAGCGCCCTCTTCTTTGTGGTGGCTGGGAAGGCAGCATTAAGAAGAGGGACGCCTCACGTCTTAATAAGCTGGTAAGGAAGGCGGGGTCTGTCGTGGGCACAGAACTGGAGAGTATGACATCGGTGGCAGAGCGGAGGGCGCTGAGTAGGCTACGGTCAATCATGGAAAACCCTGAACATCCTCTGCACAGCACCATCCAGAGACAGAGAAGCAGCTTCAGCGGCAGGTTGCTGTCAATGCAATGCTTCTCAGACAGGATGAAGAGATCATTACTCCCCAACGCCATTCGGCTCTACAATTCAACCACCAGGGGCAAGACATGTTAAAGTGCCGGGGTTAGGACTGAGCTTAAGTTACCACTCAATGCACTTTAACTATTTAAGAACTTTTTAAAATCTATTTATTAAAGCTTTTTGGGAGGGTGATTTTAGATGCATATCATATTTATATTGAGTTAAATACTTATGTAATTAGTTTTGCTACAATAAGTGTATGGGACACTGGAAAAATGTTGAATTTCCCCTTGGGGATGAATAAAGTATCTATCTACTAACTGGTTCATCTTTGGGATGTGGGAGGAAACTGGAAACCCACATGCTCATGGGAAGGAAGCATAAACTTCGTATAAACGCCGTTGGAATTGAAATCCGCACACCAAGGTAATGCCGCAAGACATAACAACATTGCGCTAACTGCTACACTACCTTGGCGCCCATTAAATCATTGTTTCACCGACTCAATATCCCACAGCTCTATGGTGAAATAATCATCCTTAATGTGCACACAGCTGATGCAAACATACATTGGATAATTTCTATAGTTAAACTGCCCAAGAGCAACAATGACTTCTATTAAAAATAAATGAGCCTGACATGTTTCAGCTCTTCGATAAACGACCAAACTGAAAAATAAAGTTAGATTAGCACATTCATTACCAGAATAGCAGAACAAAAGTCAGTAAGTCTTCCAATAAATATCATCTTAAATTTTATGATCCAATTAGCCTTCAGCATCAAGATCAGAAACGTGTCTGCAAATAAAAGGCAAGTCATAACAACAGAGCACCTTTTAACTCATTGTTCTCTTTAATCAGTTCTTCCATCAACCTCAGCGTTTCTTCCGGGGTGCAGGTATCCAAAGAATGGGGACCATTGATGTTCGCGGTGCCGTTCACAGCCTGCAGGCTGCCATTGTGGTTAGTAGTCATCGTCGCTTTGCTCTACTCTGAAAGGAACGTTCAAAAATAGAAAAGTGACTCCACTGAATCGTAAATAAATAAGGACTGACAGGCAGCACAAGACGGACAAGGCGATGACGCAGCAGAGTTTCTTCCAAACAGACGCAACATGAACTCCAGCTGAACCGACCTTCCCCACCAAACCAGCAGTCACACTCTACAGTCAGGCAGGAGCTAAACGTCCGCATGGAACAGTTTTATTGTTAGGATTGTCACACAAGAGGAGAGCAGAGAGGGAGAGAGTTCCCGAGGCAGAGTTGAAGTTTCAGCCCGAGCAGCCACTTTCACTTTCTGTTTCTTATTACGCAGCGACACTCCGGCCGACCGGGGAAGGAAAGGGGCTAGAGGCGGTACCGAACACGCACCCCCGCTCCCCACCCGTCCCGCAATGTCGCTCCCTCAACCGGGGGGGGGGGGGGAGAGACAGGAGGACGAACCCCAAACTCCACTCCCGAGGAGGACCCCGGCCACCGAACACCGCCACTGTGACCCGAGCCAGGCCCGCCCGCCCGCCCTCCGTACACCGCCACCGAGCCGCTCACCCGCCGCTCCGGCCGTCCGCCGAGCCAACGACCCGAAGCCGACCCTCCGCGCACGCGCACACACGCCACGCGACGCGACGCGACCCGACCGCCGGTCACGTGCCGGGGGGAGGGGCGCGGGCGCGGGCGCGGGCGCGGGCTCGCTCGTCGCCGCCGCGGCGTCCGGGACGGAAGCCGAGCAGTTTCACAACTTCCCGCAGTTCGCCCACCCCTCATCCATCCATCCAGCCAGCCAGCAAGATTGTTCTCCGTGCACTCTGAAAAAGTTTTAGGGTGTTTTTGGTGACATACCAATTCTCCCCAGATTTGGGGAGATCTCCTCGGATAAGCCACCGTCTTATCCTCTTTATAGCTGCATCGATATGTTAGGACCAGGTTAGATCCTCAGAGATGTTAACACCAAGGAAATTTGAAATTGCTCACTCTGATCCTTCTACGAGGATTGGTGTTTGTTCCTTTGTCTTACCCATTCTGAAGTCCACAATCAGCTCTGAGGTCTTACTGACATTGAGTACAAGGTTGTTGCTTCAACACCACTCAATTAGATGGTACATCCCGCTCCTGTTTGCCATCTGGGATTCTGCCAACAATGGCTGTATCGTCAGCAAACTTATATATGGCATTTGAGCTGGGTATACAAGATATTAAGAGGAACAGACAGAGTGGACAGCCAGTGCTTTAAGATAAGGGGTGGGTGTGGTGAACTACATATACCTGTCTGGACACGCCCCCGCTGACTGCTCCTGTGGCTCCCACAGACCCCTGTATAAAGGCGATTGGAGGCACTGCTCCTCCCTCAGTCTCCAGGATGTTGTGTGGTGATCTCTTGCTGCTCTCTTCCAGTGAATGAAAGCCTATACCTTGCCTCACGTCTCTGAGTGTTATTGATGGTGCATCAGGTGGGAAGTTCAAGGGGGATATTAGAGGAAGGGTTTTTACTCAGAGAGTGGTTGGTGAGTGGAATGCACTGCCTGAGTCAGTGGTGGAGGCAAATACACTAGTGAAATTGAAGAGACTACTAGACAGGTATATGGAGGAATTTAAGGTGGGGGGGATATATAGGAGGCAGGGTTTAAGGGTCAGCACAACATTGTGGGCAGAAGGGCCTGTACTGTGCTGTACTATTCTATGTTTTATGAGCTGTACTTAGCCACACAGAAGAGGGAGTAGAGCAGTGGGCTAAGCACACAACCTTGAGGTGGTGCCAGTGTTGGTTGTCAGCAAGGTAATGATGTTACTGATCTGTACAGATTGTGGCCTTTCGGTTAGGAAGCCTAGGATCCAGTTGTAGAGGGAGGTACAGAGGCCCAGATTCTGTAGCTTTTCAATCAAGACTGTAGGAAGGATGGTGTTCAACACTGAGCTGTAGTCAATAAACAGCAACCTGACATAGGTATTTGTTTTGTCCAGATGACCCAGGGCTGCATGGAGAGCCAGTGAGATCCACTCTTACACTTTTTTTGGTTCTAACTGTATTCTATCTTGTATAATTTCTATTTGCTTTATGATTTTCTTTTAAATGTTGTGCCTTTGCTGCTATGTGCCTGGAATCTTGATGCAATGCTAATGGCCCAGCGTACGCAGTGGTCCTGATAAATATCTCTGGTGGCTGGAAGGGAGACCCTGATGATCCTCTTGCAGTCAGATGTTACAATTCCCAATGGTGATGCTGCTGGTTAGGACACTTTTGATGGCGTTCCTATAAGATTGGTTTGAATAGGGGTTGGTAACGGGGCAGGAACTTCACTTGTCTTGGAAGTGGAGATGCTGCTGTGCTTTCTTAACCAAAGAGACCATCCATTACGTGCACTGTCGGAAACTTGATGCTCCTAACTCTCTCCATGGAGGAGCCGTGTATGTGCAGTGGGGAGTGGTCAGTCTGCACCTTCCTAAAGTCTACAATCATCTCTTTGGCCTTATCCACATTGAGAGTCAAGTTGTGCTCGCACCATTCTACCAGCTGCTCTACCTCCTCTCCATAAGCCGTCTTATCGTTGTTGCAGATGAGGCCAACCACTGTTGTGTCATCAGTGAACTTGATGATTCAGTTTGAACTGAGTCTAGTAGTGTGAACTACTGTGAGGCACCTGGGTTCAGCGTAATGGGGCTAGAAATGTTTCTGCCAATACAGACTGACTGTGGCCTTCCTGTCCAGAAGTCCAGGATTCAATTACAGAGCAGTGTTGAGACCTAATGAGGACTGTTGGTTGACCAGCTTCTGAGGGATAACCTGTTTAATCTCACCTCATAGCTCAACTCCTAGCCTATCTGGTTACTCTGGATGACTCTTTTTGTTTAACCTAAATTCCATATTTGTTTGAATGTTAAATTCGTAGCTGCAGGGTTGGATTCAGTGATCCAGAAATTCCTTTTGCCTGACAGTCATTTGTGTAGCTTTTCATTGATTCTATTGCATTTCTTTGTTCTACTGTGAATGCCTGCAAGAAAATGAATCACAACATAAAATATGGTGACATATGCATACATAGATAATAAATTTACTTTGAACTTACAGTTTTGAGTAGTAATCTTTGCTGTTGCACAATACGTTTCTTTTAAGACTGCTGTAAGGTTGTCTTCAAATGGTCACTTTCAGTAAGTCTAAATTTAATTACTTTCTACCTCAATGGGTGATAGGTTTCTGCTGTTGTCAAAAACAAGACCCTCCAAATCCATTGCCAAGAAAAGCAAGCCAGCCTCAACATCCTCTCCTAAGCCAACAAATCCAACGCTGAGGCCTTAATTTGTCTCCTTGTTGTGGGACACATCATTCACTTGCCCAGAACCACAGTACCAAATCAGGCACACTGCTCTGAGCTAATATAGACAGAGGAAAAGGTTCGAGAATACCCTTTAAGATTCACTGAAAAATCGTGTCATTCTTCACTGACTCGGGAATCCTAGCCCATGACTCCTCAAATGTGTTCATCAAGAGCCAACAGAGTCATCTGCTCTATTAGGCACTGGGGTCAGAATCCATTGGTCCTACATTGGCCCTACTGTTGCTAGAGAACAAAGAGTGGTCCTTCCACTTTATTATCTGTCTGTCTACCTATCCATCCATCTGTCTATATATCTATCTGCCTATCTGTCATTCTATCTTTACATCTGTCTATCTAGCTATCCATCCAACTGTCTATCTGTCTGTCTTTCCATCCATCTGTCAGTCTACTTGTCTGTCTACCTATCTATCTATGTTTACATCTGTCTGTCTATCTATTTATTCATTCGCTCATTTATCCATCTGTCTGTCTATCTATCATCATGTTATTATTTATGCCCATCACCCCTCTTCCATTTGCTCATCTCCCCTCCTCATCTTGATCCACTTATCACCTGCCACCCTTTCCCTTCTCCTCTTTATACTGGCTAGCTTTCAGAATAGATGAGGGCCATGACCTGAAACATTGACTCTATTTCCCTCCACAGATGCTGCCTGTGTTCTTCCAGCGTCTTATGTGTTGTTTGCTCTTTATTCACTTAACCGTACTGCACTTTCTCCACTGCATCTATTCTGCATTCTGCTTTTTTTCTACGTTCTTGATACACTTAAGTATGGAATGATCTGCTTGGATAGCACATAAACTGACGTTTTTCACTGTCTCAAAGTCCAAGTAGAGTTTATCGTCAACGCACAAGTACATATGTACAAAGGCATAATGAAAAACTTGTCACAGCATCACAGGCACATAGCTTTAGACACATAACAAGAAGAACATACATAGATTATACAAAATTACACAAGAAAGAAGACAACCAGGAGAAATAAAACATTGTCCACTGTCAGGCCAAAGTGGTCTAGTAATGATATACTGGGGTGATAGGGTGATACCAGTTGGTTCGATACGCTTCTCGATCCTGCCATCAGGAAGAAGGTACAGAAGCCTCAGGCCTCAGGAACTGTCACAACCCCTCAACCACCAGGCTCTAGAACCAGAGGGGATAACTTCACTCACCCCAATACTGAACTATTGACTCACTTTCAAGGAATCTTCATCTCACGTTCTCGATACTTAGTGCTTATTTATTATTATTGTTATATTTTTATCTTTTTCTCAGCTCAAGCTGGTAAAACTCGAGGTACGGACATAGCCAAGCACAATCATTTCTCAATTGCTAGGGACTTCTGAATTATTCTATTGGTGTTTAGTATTTGAGGCTTGCTGGAGATTTACGTATATATTACTGTGTAGCCCTAATTGTTTAATGCTATTGTAGAGTGGCCTTGGGATTATACCGGTTGTAGATATTACAATTGGGACAATGCATACCCTGTTCGTGTTCCATAGTCTTTCAATTTCCTCTTTTAATTCAGCATATTTCTGGTGTTTTTCACTTACTGATTCCTGTATGTTATGTGGTTATGTGTGTTTGGAATGGCTATATCTACTAAGTAAGTTGTTCTAACTTATTTATTGTATAATATTATGATAAATGGTTATTATAGATTGCCCCGTCTAACAATAGATCGGTTGTAACATAATTTGTAGGATGCTGTCTCTCTAACTGGATCAGGCTTCTATCTATCTATAGTAAGGTATGGCGTCTTTTATGAGTTTGTCTTCTAAAGCAAGATTTTGGTGAGTGACGTTTGTCACTTGATTATGCCTGTGTAAGTAATCGGATTGAGTTAAACTGCTACAGGATCCTGTAATGTGCTGGATTGCTACTATTATTACTTTTTTTGTTTTCTTTATATTTACAGTAAATGCCCACAAGAAAATTAATCTCAGGGTTGTATATGGTGACATATATGTACTTGGAAAAGGAATATACTTTGAACTTTGACCTTTGGTTGAAGGGAAGTAGCTGTTCTTGAACCTGGTGATGTAGGACTTCAGGCTACTGTAACTCCTCCTGATGGTAGCTGCAAAAATCTGGCATGGCCAAGACAATGGGGATCTTCGATGCTGGATGTTGCTTTGTTGAGGTAGCACCTCCTGTCAATACCACTGATGCTGGGGAAGGAGTGCCAGTGATGTATTGTGCAGACTTCTCGACTCTCTGCAGCTTTGTATGTTCCTGCATACTTGAATTGCAGTTCCAGACCGTGATGCAACCAGTCAGGACATTAGTCCATGTTTTCTATTAGGGAAAGGTTGAATGGGTTAGGTTGGAGAAAGACAACCTCTTGCCCAACCTCAGTGGAAAAAGTATCATGTAGCACATTATGGAAGCGTATGCAAATACTAATCTCTATTTCACTTTTAAACTTAACATTCAGTCAGTCAATCTACCATGATATTGTCTTTATCTTTCACAAGCTTTGTCACAAACAAAAAGTCAAATTCCTGCAAAACCAGATCCTGTTATTCAAAGTGGTGTTTGGTCAACCGTTGTCCCTTTTCCACTTCGAAACAGAACACTTAACTATCACGTGCTCAGCATGTTTACCAGCTCGGCTAAGGCCTTCATAGACCCCCTACACAGGTTCTAGTTTATCACCAATGTTTTCCAGACTAAGCCCATTTGCTGAACTTCAAAACTCATTAATTTTATCTTCAAGATCTTTAATTCTATCAGTTTCCATACTAACACCAGCAGATGGCCTCTCCAAATCACAAACTTGAACAACATCACCAAGTTGTTTATCTTTAAATTTCAAAACAAACTGTAACAGAATAGCAGGCACCTTGATACCAGACCACTGTCCCTTCAGCATGGTCAACAGTCCTGAAACCACTCCAGACTTTAAATTTACCTTATTCAAAAGTCCAGTAACACTTTTCTCAATATCTTCACTAAAATTCACCTCACCAGCTTTTATCTCATCACTAACTTTTAGAACACCTTCTAACACAAGTGACTGAGAATCCTAACTTTCCGCTGGTACCAGGGTTAACCCCTTATTCACTAAACCAAGTCCATCTGACACAAAAGGACTGCACTCCTTTTTAACCAAGTCAGCTACCTCAGAACTTTCCTGAGTCTCAACACAAGGTTCAGTACCCTGTGAATCCACAGGTACCTCAACAACCTGAACACAGGCAAACGGGACATCTGCCTCTTCTAGGCTTTCAATACCAGTCCCAGCTTCAAATTCCAAGTTCCCCTGATCCTCCCAGCTACTCTCTGGGCAACTCCCATCCGGAATAAACTCAACCTTGCGGGTTAAAACAACCTCATCTGCTAACCCAGCAGACTCCCTCAAGGTAGCGGCATCCTTTTAATCTCAGAATGCCCTTACATCATCAGGAACACACTTAAATTCTTCAATTACAAACTGCTCTTTTAAGCTATATAAATCATCAGTGTCCAACACTGGACCTCCCAGCCGCCACATCTCCCTCTCAAACTGCCTCTGTCTTTCCCTTTCCTACCTCTGTCTCCATGCTTCTTCAGCCTCCAGCTTTTTTATTCTGAACTCATGTTCATACTTCATTTTCTCTGCCTGAAGCTGAACCTCAGTCTCAGTAAGTGTTTTACCCTCAACAAACATCTCCACCTCCTCCTCATCGAATTTGCCTCATCCACATAATGATGTGCTAGTAACAACTGTACCTGAGCCCTCTTCATCTGAGTGGTCACCTTAATCTTTAACTTACGAGGAATTCCCATCAGTACATCCCTCTTAGCCTCATCCAACACCTCAGGGGTTAGATCCACAACAAATTTACTCACCTCAAACCCCATTTCTGCTGTTTTTCCACTCCAAATTAAATAAAGGAATTCACCCCAATCAATTCAACGTCCCCCAATTTGTCTGTCAAATCCAGGATGAGCCCCCAATTTTGACACATCCCCGGTGACCGGGTTACCGAACCAGCAGAAATGGAATACACGTTGGAGTATGGTATTACTGTAAATAATAGTGTTTATTAGTAAACTAAGTAATACTGTACTATAAAATGCAAATATATGAAACAAAGTTAGCAATGATATATGCAGATGTGTGGAAATAGGAATCAAAACCAAGCTCTTTTGGAGTCTAGGGGTAAATGGATAGTCTTACGATGGTGAAGAGTTCAGTTCAGTTCAGGTTGAGGTAGTTGCTGTCGTACCATTGGAGAGAGACAGAGAGAGCCTGCCCTGTTATGGTCACTGACTATGGTACGACCATTCTTCAGTGGTGGACTTGGCACCTAGGCAAGGGTGGACACACAAGCAAGTCCACACTGTTCACACCCTCACACACTGTGAGCCACTGATTGATTCCCCCGAATCGATCCTCCAAACCCCACCTTCGCGTGGGTGCACTATGCTCTTTCAGTGTCCTGTGGTGTGTCTCCCTGGCGTCTTAGAAGACCTGTTTTTCATCTTCCCTTGCAGGGCACCAGGTGTCCATCAGGCCATCCATCACCCGGTCCTGCCTTGCTATCACTGCAACAATCTTGCAAGCAGGCAAAAGTGTCCTTGGAGCAAAGGTAAACAATCAGCCAAGGAGCCATAATATTAAATCATGTCTCTCTCTCTCTCATTAGCAGCATAGTTCACAGGGGGGTAACTCTGGACCCCATCTCAGCTTGGTTTGCTCATCACAGGCATGGACTAGATGGGTTTAAGGACTGTTCATCTACTGTAGTGTTTGATTACTATAGCTCTAGGACACATGATAATAATCAGAATCAGAATCAAAATCAGGTTTATCATCACCGGTATGTGTCGTGAAATTTGTTAACCTAGCAGCAGCAGTTCAGTGCAATACATAGAGAAGAAGAAGAAGAAGAAGAAATAAATCGATTACAGTATGTGTATATTGAATAGATTAAAAATCATGCAAAAACAGAAATAATATATTAAAAAGGTGAAGTAGTGTTCACAGGTTCAATGTCCAGGTGGCAGAGGGGAAGAATTGCTGAGTGTGTGCCTCCTACCTGATGGCAACAGTCAGAAAAGGGCATGTCCTTAATAATGGATGCTGCATTTCTGAGACACCGCTCCCTGAAGATGTCCTGGGTACTTTCTAAGCTTAACCCAAGATGGAGCTCACTAAATTTACAATCCTCTGCAGCTTCTTTCGGTCCTGTGTAGTAGCTTCCCCATACCAGACAGTGATGCAGCCTGACAGAATGCTCTCCACAGCACATCTCTCGAAGTTTTTGTGTTTTTGTTGACATAACAAATCTCTTCAAACTCCGAATGAAGTAAAGTTGCTGTCTTGCCTTCTTTATAACTACATCGATATGTTGGGACCAGGTTAGGTACTCAGAGATCTTGACACCCAGTCACTTGAAATTGCTCACTCACTCCATTTCTGATCCCTCTATGAGGATAATAAGCCAATACCAAAACCAAATGGAAAGGAATAAAGTTATCCCATATGTGGTCTAAGGAGATAATCAATTATCCTGATACAAAGCTTCAGCCCAAAACATCACCAGTGGAGTTGAGCTCTCCTGCACAGCCACCGTTTCCAGTGGGTTGTTTGTTAATCAAGTACACAATCTGCCCACTGGGGGGAGCTCACATGCCATTGATGCTAAATGTATCCAATCTCAGAAACAGTCTGAAATGGCAGTATTTTTACATTAAGATTAAGATGAGATTTATTTGTCACATGTATTTTGAAACATCATGCACACAGTGAAATGCAACATTAGTGTCTGTGATCAATACATTCTGAGGATGCACTGGGGACAGCCTGCAAGATCGGTCTCAGTTAAAAACATCAACTGTAGAATCTCTTGTGTTAGTGTCACCATTCTTTAGGCGCCGACATAGCATGCCACAAGTTACTAACCCTAACCCGTATGCATCATATATCAGTGAAAATAAATCTGATTGTGACTATGATTCCAGTTATAGAGGTACACATTTGTTATCCCTGTTGTCTTGTCCATGACCTGTGCATGCAGGTTCCTCCCAGTCTCCATCCAGCTAACAGGAGTGACCTGCCATTCATTACCAACTCATCACCTGCAGCCTATTTAAACCCTCATTCACTCATACAAATCATTCAGTTGCTCCTAGCCTTCAGGTACCTCGTTGAGTTTCGTATCTGTTCTCTCTTGTCTTGTGGCCCCTCATGGCTTGTTATTTTTCAGTTTATTATTAAAGTTATCATTCACCGCCTAAATCATCTCTGCTGCTCTGCAATTCGGTCAAGCCTCCTCTCTGTTTCTTGACACTACTAACGCTCACACAACAACTGAACCAAAGATTATCTGTTATTCTCATATAGTAATAATCATATCTAAAAAAAACCTACAGTATTGAACAGAGAGTTCATTGAGTAGTTCTGCAGTTGTGTTGGGTGTTATCTAAATGCAAAATGGGTACAAGAAGAAAGAGCCCAGGGTAATCTGTGGACAGTTGGTTGAAAGTTGCAGGGCAAGTTGAGAAGCAGCTAAAAAATACTTGAGTGATCCTGGGGTAACAGGATACAAGAACAAGTGCAGATGAGTTTTTGACATATTTGGAGTACCGTGTGTAGTTATGGGTGTCATACTCCGAGGAAGATGCAAAGGCCTTGGATGGTGGGCAGAAAAGATTCATCAAGATTATTCCAGGGACAGGGTTTGGGGCAGGATGGAGGAACTGGGGTGTTCACCTCAAGCTAGACAAGCCATAAAGAGATCTGAGAGGGCTTGCAGTATCATGAAGAGGGCAGGATCTATGAGGGATGTCTTCCCATTGACAGATGGCCATGAACTACAGGGCACAGAATGAAGGGATTAGGGGCAAGTTCAGTAACAGCATTCAGTGGGGATTTGGTTGAAGGATTTCCCTTGGGATCAATAAAGTATGTCTGTCTGTCTGTCTGGAAAATAAATTGCACTCCTCTGGGGAGAGGGGACATGGGAAATGAACTGGCTGATGAGATAGCATGGTAGCAAGGTGGCTAGCATAATGCTTAACAGTGCCAGCGACTGGGGATCAATTCTCGTCGTTGTCTGTAAGGGGTTTGTGCTCCCCATGACTGTGTGGGTTTCCTCCAGATACCCCAGTTTTCTGCCATATTTCAAAAACATATGAGTAGGGTTAGTAAATTGTCAGCATGCTATGTTGGCAATAGAAGTGTGGTGATCTGTGCGGGTTGCTCCCAGAACATTCTTGGACTGTATTGGTCATCGAGGTAAATGGCACATTTCATTGTGTGTTTTGATGCATAAGTGACAAAAAAAAGCTAATCTTTAACATGAACCATGCTCTAGAAATCCAAAGTACCTTCTTAATAAAATCAGGAAATGTTGAAAAAGTTCAGCAGGTCAGGCGGCATGTGCAGAGAGAGAACCAGTTTGTATGTTGCCAGTATTTTCTGTTTTTAGAGGAACATGCTCAAAATGCTGGAGGAACTCAGCAGGCCAGGCAGCATCAATGGGAATAGTAACATCAACTGTACTTTTTTTCACAGATGGTGCCTGGCCTGCTGAGCTCCTCAAGCATTTTGTGTGTGTTGTTTGGATTTCCAGATCTGCAGATTTTATCTTTTTTTATTTCATGTTACCAGAATGTGCAGTTTCTTTGCTTTTCTTCTCCATAAACAATTATTTTAAAAACACTTTGGTTGCTGTCACTGTCCTCTTCCTTTGTTGACTCTTCTCACCCCCACCCCCTTAAAGCATGTCAATAGACAATCTATGTCAAACAGACAGTGTTAATACAAATTGTTCTTGTCATTGAAGGGAGGAGGAGGTATATTTTAAACGCAAGAGATTCTGGAAATCCAGTGTGACACACAAGGCTGGAGGAATTCAGCAATATAGGCAGCATCTATGGAAAGGAATGAAGAGTCAATGTTTCAAGCCGGGACCCTTCACCAGGACTCAGAAGGCGTATTTACAAGGGAGAGCCATGTATGATTGTCATCTTGTTGTGTTGGAGAGACTTGTGAGTTCCTGAGATCCCGAGAGCGATGCTGTACGGAGTTTATTGAAAGGCCAAATGAGAAAGTGCGCGTGGACAAGATATTTCCAATAGTGGTAGAGTCTAGGACCAGAGAGGGCGCAATAAATGTGAGGTAATCCAAAATTTACAGTCCAGATGAAGGGTCTCAGTCTGAAGCATTGAATGTTTATTCCCTTCCATAGATGCTGCCCGACTTCCTGAGTTCTTCCAGCATTTTGTGTATGTTACTCTCTATTTTCAGTAACTATGGAATCTCTTGCACCCCCACTTCGACACAGACATTTTATACTTGAGTGTTAATCGTGGCTCAGTATGGGTTGTTATGGAAACACATTAGTTCACCTATTTCTCTGACTAATTTACATTGATATCTCTGAGAGCAACACCCATTATCATTGCCTTCAGATCCCTTCATTGCCTGAGCATTCCATTTCCCTTAATATCTAGCCTCTGAGGTATCTTTGCTTCTTGGAAGATGAGTATAGAAGACCTGATCCTGTCAAGCATGTGGTGAAGACCCCCTCTATCAATCACAGAACAAGGTCATACTTTACTGAAAGAGGATAGAGTCACACAGCTTAATTGAAAGTTATTGCTGCTTTTAATTACAAACTCTGTCCCTGTTGTTCCAGTATAGAACAATTAACTTCCTTGATCTCCTGATCACCATCAGTATTAAAATTTGCCAAGATTTCAGAACTTGCCAAATGACGTATGAAGTGAAGTAAAACAAAGCAGAACTTATGCCTGTGACTTTTATCTCAGTAAATTAATGAGATGAAATGTCGTTAACTTTATCAAAGAGTATGTGCAACTTAAGATAGCATGCCACTTGGAGTCAGAGTTATACAGCATGCCAGCAGGCCATTTGGCCCAACTGGTCCATGTTGACCCAAGATAGAGCCATAGAGTCATAGAGCAGAAACGGGATCTTCAGCCCATGTAGTCCATGGTGAACTGTTATTCTGCCTAGTTCCATCGACTCACAACTATATGGACCATATCCTTCCATACCTCTCACATCTATGTCCTTAGCCACACCTTGCATCAAGATGCCCCATCTAAGTTAGTTGCATTTGCCAGCTGGCCCATAACCTGCTAAATCTGTCCCTGGTACGTATGACACCAGCCTCTCCTCCATTGTCTCTGTCTATTCTTCTCCCCACCTTACTAAAGCAGCCAACAGAATCAAAGACCTCACCCACTCTCTTCTTCCCCCATCCCATTGGGCAGAAGATACAGAAGCCTGAAAGCATGTGCCAACAGGTTCAAGATAGCTTCTATCACACTGTAGTAAGACTATTGTATAAAAAGTTGGACTTTTGACCTTACAATCTACCTTGTTAAGACCTTGCACCTTATTGACGGTCTGCACTGCACTTTCTCTGTTACACTTTAGCATAAAGCTGCTGTGCTTTACTCTTTATTCTGTTATTATTTTACCTTGTTCTGCCTCAGTACACTGTGTAATGATCTAATCTGTATGAACAGTATGCAACACAAGCTTTTCATTGTACCCCATTATATGTGTGAATTCCAAAGATACACCGCCCTTAGGCTGCAGAACTTCCTCCTCATTTCTGTTCTAAAAGGATGTCCTTCTATTCTGAAGTTGTGTACTCTGGTCCTAGACTCCCCCACCATAGGAAATATATAGTTAATATAGTTCAGTAAGTATACTTTAGACAAGGTTGGATAGAGTTTGCATAGTAGGGGAATTAAGGGTTATGGGAAAAGGCAGGTAGGTGGAGATAAGTCCATGGTCTTATTGAATGGCAGAGCAGGCTCGACAGGCCAGATGGCCTTCTCCTGCTCCTATTTCTTATGTCTTACATCCTCCCCACATCTACTCCTTTCAAGGCCTTTCAATATTCAATAGGTTTCAATGAGTTCCCCTGTCATTCTTCTAAACTCCAGCAACTACAGGCCCAAAGCCATGAGGTGCTCTTCATACATTAACCTTTTTATTCCCAGGATCATTCTCATGAACCTCCTCTGGACCCTCTCCAACTCTAGCACAACCTTTCTTAGATAAGGTTTCAAAACTGCTCACAACATTCCGAATGTGGTCTGGCCAATGCCTTACAAAGCTCCAGCATTACATCCTTGCTTTTAAATTCTAGACCTCTTGAAAAGAATGCTACCAGTGATCTTGCTTTCAATACCAATTCAACCTGCAAGTTAACTTTTAGGAAATCCTGCATGAAGACTCCCAAATTGCTTTGCACCTCTGCTTTCTGAATTTAGAAAATAGTAGGCTTTCAGACTGATTGACATCTTGGCAGTCAGGTTAAAACCTAACCATAGGAACTAAGATTTTAAAATGTCTCCAAAATCATTAACACAATAAGTTTTACAGATGCTAGAAATCCAAACTAAACTCATTGTTTGCAGTTGCAAGTGGTAAATACCTTTGAAGTGTTTTGAACCCAGAGAATTTTATGTAATTCTTTGCTGATAGCTGAACTGGATTTAACAAGATAACAGCTTGCTGCTCCTCTGTCACCCTGTTGAATTTTCACCACATGTTAGAGAGACCAGTGTCAGTGAATTCTAAACAAAGGAGGCAGTAAAGGCTGGTGACAAAGCTGCCCTACAAATCACCTCCCTTAACAGTTGCAGAGACCTCATTGCAGACTAATGTGTTTCTAACAGCTATTTAAAACATCCTCTTAGCTGTCACGCATATGGTGGGTAGCTCAATATATCATTAACCATTTATACCCAATATTTATACTTTCAAACCCTCTGCTGATACAACTACCATCTGCAAATTTCCTCCTCTTCGACAAACATCTTTCATAAATTTTAATCTGACTTAAATTTAGATGGTAAAACCTTTTTTATGCCATAATAATAGTTAAACTACTTTTGCTTCTTGTCTAGCGAGTTTAAGAATAGTTTGTTCCCTTCCTTAAAACCCAATATGGGTTGGATTGGCAGGCTCTGGCAAAGCACACATGTTCATGATGCACATACGGACATTCATACTAACTTGAAACAAATTCAGAATCTGAAACAGAATCAGGGTTATTATCACTCCCTTAAATGATGTTAAATTTGTTATTTTGCAGCAGAAAAGACATAAAATTGCTATAAATTACAAAATAACTGAACAGTGCAACAAAAAAGAAACAGTGAGGTAGTGTTCATGGGTTCATGGATTGTTTAGAAAATTGACGGTGGAGTGGAAGAAGCTGCTCTTGAATTGTTGAGTGAAGGTCATCAGGGTCCTCAATGGTAGTATTAAGAAGAGGCTACATCCTGGATAAATTTTGTTATGAACACAATGATGATGAATCTCAATAAGATGCACCCTCATCATTTATTTTGCAGGTTGTGGGTCCAGATAACATCACAATCTACCTCATTATGGCCTTCATCTTCATTTGTATGACTGCACTTTCTCTGTTACTGTAACATTTTATTCTGCACTCTGTTTGTCTTTTCCCTTATACTACCTCGACGTACAGATATATTGAAATGATCTGTATGAATGGCATGCAAAACACTGTTTCCCAGCGTGTGTCGGTACATGTAGCAACAGTGAACTAATTTACTATTTCACTCCATTGAGGTTTGAGTTAAAAGTCACAGATCCTTCCACTAGATGAGATGGAGGTGCTAACCTTATCATTATTGCATTTTCAGGTGTTTGCAAAAGGTCCATGGCACTAAGAAAGCTTAGCGTCTACCATCAGATGCAGGCCATTTGGCCCATCAATGCATTCAGCATTTCTGTTCTACTTGAGCCTCCTCTTGTCAAAGTTCAAAATTTGAAGTTCAGATTAAAGTTATTATTATAGTAGATCTATGTTACCATATACTACCCTCAGATTCATCTTCTTACAGGCAATTACAGGACTAAAAGTAATATAATAGAATTTGATGAACTACGCATAATCAAGACTGGCAAACGATCAATTTGCAGAAGAAGACAAACTGCAAATAAAAAATAATACTGAGAACATGAGTTGTAAAAAGTCCTTGAAAGTGAGTCTGTAAGTTGCAAAATCAGTTCTTTCTACATTTTAATTCTTTCATCGTGACCCTCTATTCCCTTCTCTTCAAATGCTTGTGAGCTTCCCTGTAGCTGCATTAAAACTACTCATCAAGCATTTTTGATGGGGGCTTGCACCATTTTTCTCACAGTCGCTTTACACCACCAGCAATCATCAATCGGGGTTTGATTCTTGCCACTGTCTGTAAGGAATTTGTACATTCTCCCTGTGACTGTGTGAGTCTCCTCCAGGTGCTCGGTTTCCGCCCACATTCCAAAGACGTATGGGTTAGTTATATGCGTACTTTGTGGGTACTGGAAACGTACCCTCAGACTGTGGTGGTTGCCGACACAAGTCACGCATTTCAAGATCCAAGATTGTTTAATGTCATTTCCAGTACACAAGTATAAAGGAGAACAAATTGTTTCTCATGATCTGATAAAGCACAAAATAACACAAGACAAAGAACACAATAAATATAATTACATAAGACAGCTTATCTACATAGATCGATTGTCTGTCCTTAAGGTGACTGATAAGAAATGATCAAGTAGTGGTGATTGGGGGCATGGAGGGATGGGTTAGGGGTGGACGTGTTGATCAGCCTTGCTGCTTGGGAAAATTAACTGTGCTTGGTGGAAGTCACTGCATATTTCTATGTTTCGGTGTAAATGAGACCAACACTGCTAATCTTTAGCATTTTTTAGAATCCTCTCCATTGGTTTTACTGTAGTAAAGAGAAGAACACATATAATAAGGTGCAACATAGATTGAGCATAATGGCTATTTCTCTAGAAGTACATTTAAATAGTTGGCTTAGTTTTGTCATGGCCTTGCTAATTTGTGGTACTATATTTTGTGTCCTGGGGCCAATATTTGCTCTTCAATAAACATCATAAATGTAGATTACTTGACCAGTATCACATTGCTGTTTGAGGAGCTTTCTACATACAAATCAATTTCTTCTTTGCCAGCATGACAACAGTGACTACAGCACATTGACTGATGAAGCTGTCGGGAGAACTTCTTCCCCTCTGCCATCAGATTACTGAATGGATAATGAATCAACCCATGAACACTATCTCACTACTTTTGGTCTCTTTTTGCATTACTTATTTACTGTATCTTTAAAAAAAGATATACTTCTTATAGTTTATAGTTAGTTATGTATTGTACTGTACAGCTGCCACAAAACAAAAAATCTCACGATGTACATCAGTGATAATAAACCTGATTCTGATTCTGAATGTTCCAACTCGTCCTGAAAATCAAAAGAAAGCTGCAGATGATGGAAATGTGAAATTTAAAAAATCCTGGAAGGTCAGACAGCATCTGTACGGAGAGGAGCAGAGTTAACATTTCAGGTTGAAGACAACATTTCTGTCTGATCTGCCAATTGCCTTCATTTCCCGCTTTTACTTTGGCATGTCCTGAATCGAGATTATTGTTACATCAGTTTATTACTGCCACATGTACAAAGGTGTAGTTGGAAGTGTTATTGATCTTACTTAGAGATACAGTAACAGGCCCTTTTGAGTCCACACCACCCAGTTACACTCATGCGATCAAATTCATGGAAGAACGTACAAAACCCCTTACACACAGTGCTGGAATTGAAACCCGATTGCGATCGTAGGCACTGTAAAATGCTATGCTAACCACTGCACTATATCACCACACTACCAGGCCAACATAGCGTGCCCACAAGGTACTAACCCTAAACCATACATCTTTGCAATGTGGGAGGAGACCAGAGCACCCAGAGGAAACCCATGTGATCACGGGAAGAATGTGAAAAGTGGCGGAATTGACACAGGGTGATTGGTGCTGTAATAGTGTTTCGCTACCCACTACTATACTGTGCCGCCCCCTTTGTTTTACATGCTGTCCAAGCAGATTATCACATCAGTGCATTGAAGCACAATGAGGGAAAACAATAACAAAATCTAGAATAAAGTGCAGTGCAAATAGACAATAAATTGGTAAGCAAGCATGAGGAAATCTGCAGATGCTGGAAATTCAAGCAACGCACACAAAATGCTGGTGGAACACAGCAGGCCAGGCAGCATCCATAGGGAGAAGCACTGTTGACGTTTCGGGCCGAGACCCTTTGTCAGAACTCAATAAATTGGTAACTTGTTTTATTATTGTCACATGAACCAAGATACAGTGAAATCTTTGTTTTGCCTGCCATCCAAACAGAGATCATTGAGGACACGTTATGTTGGCACTGGAATGTGTGATGACACTTGCCACCATTTGCCCTCAGCACATCCTGAGGTTAACACAATCAATGAAGGATCCTATCTACCTTCCTTGTGGCTTGTTTGTCCAATCCCTTCAGGGAGGCGGCTACGTAGCATCCACCAGATTCAAAAACATGGGTCTGTACTCACTGGAATTCAGAAGGGTCGGGGGGGGGGGGTCGCATTGAAACCTCTCGAATGTTAAAAGGTCTAGACAGAGTAGATGCGGTAAGGATGTTTCCCATGGTGGGAGATCCTAGGACAAGAGGGCATGGCCTCAGGATAGGAGGGTGCCCTTTCAAAACAGATGTGGAGAAATTTCTTTAGACAAAGGGTGGTGAATTTGTGGAATTTGTTACCACATGCAGCCACGGAGGCCAGGTCATTGGGTGTATTGAAGGCAGAGATTAATAAGTTTTTGATTGGACATGGCATCAAGGGCTATGGGGAGAAGGCCGGGAACTGGGGTTGAGGAGGAGATAGAAAGAAGGATCAGCCATGATTGGATAGCAGAGAAAACTTGATGGGCTGGATGGCCTAATTCTGCTCCTGTGACTTATGGTCTAAAACGATTACTTCCCCTCAGCAGTAAGGCTGATAGTCAACACCTCCACCCACTAACCCACAACCCCCACCACCAGCATTTTGTCATTTCCTGTCAGAGTGACCTATGTACAGCCACCCCTGTACCTAGTGCCCCTTTATGAACATACAATCAATCTATGTATATAAGTTACCTATCTATGGAATGGTGGGGTGGAGATATGTCTCTACCAAAAGAGGTGCAAGGATTTCCTTCCCTCTGCTAGCCTGCAGGGAACACTTGGGCAAAGTTTAACACCTGCTTAGCCCACCCCCCACGTGAAACCATGGGAGGAGCTGGTGGTGAGCAGTCATATGAGCAGATGGTGTACATCACAAGTTCTGGTTATGCAACCCCTGATGCCAGGCAGACAATCTCCAAAGAGAATTGATAATGGCTGGGGTCTCCATCTTGCCCAGAAGGCGGCAATGACAAACCACTTCTGTAGAAACATTTGTCTACTTTATATGACACGGCACATAATGATGATGATGTATTTATATTTATTGTGTTTATTATTGTTTATTTTATTGTGTTTTTGGTGCTGCATCCGATTCAGAGTAACAATTACTTCATTCTCCTTTACACTTGCGTACTGGAAATGACATTAAACAATCTTGATCTTGATTTCACTGTATGCTTTGATGCAGGCGTGATAAATAAGTGAATCTGAATCTGATCTGAACAGGCATCGAGGCAGTACAAGGGAAAACAATAACAGAATGCAAAGTAACGTTTTACGGAGAAATTGCGGTGCAAGTAGACATTGAACTGACAAACTAGTTCATTATCGTCACCTGTACAGTGAAAAAACGTTGTTTTGCTTACCATCCATACAGATCCTTTCACCGCAACCGGGAACTGAGGTAGAACAGCAACAATGCAGAATAAAGTGTAACATCTACATCAAAAGTCCATTGCAGGCAGATTATTTGGGCAAAGTCATAACGAAGTAGGTTGTGAAGTCAAGAGTCCACTTTAACCCTTTAGGAATTATTCAAAGGTCTCATAACAGTGCAATATTAGATCGAGTTTATTGTCATGCGCACGAGTAGGGTGACAACAGGTACAAAAGAAACGTGTTTACAGCATCACACAGACACGAAGGTTAAGACAAGCTTTATGGTTTCTTTAACCTTTTTTTTAAAGCGAAGTGGTCTGTAGTTTCAACGTGGTACAGTATCGACTCTAAAATCGACGGCACAATTAATTCCCGAGGGAGGTTTGCAAGGGAAAGGGTTAACAACACCCAGGAACCGCTGATTGGTTGTCTCGGTGGGAAAACGTGATTGGTCCTCACCCTCCTCAGGGTAAGCTGATTGGTCGCGGGCCGGGGTACAAAAGACTCCCTCTCTCCTCAAGCCTCAAATATCAACTTCATTCAAGTTTTTTTTAAAAACAATATATTTGTGTATTCAGCTGCTGAGCCGGGCAAATTGACATCTCCGCGGCTTCCTGCAAGCAGTAACTTTTCACATTATTTTTAATTTTGCAGGAAACTAGGTATCAAACAAGTTGTAAAGGAACTGACTGGCCAAGATCAGAACAATTCTGTGAAACCATGATTATTTTACCGGTGTTGGGTCTAATTATTATAGGTTTTAAAATAACCCCAGCGTTAACGTGTCAGTTCCCCACCGACTGGAGACCCCTCAGCGAGGGCTGCAGAGCAGAGCTGGCTGAGATTATAGTCTATGCCCGGGTTCTGGCGATTCACCAGGACATGTACAGCGTGTTCAACTATCTGCCGTGGCAGTACGAAGCCACACTGTTCTACTCGGCTGAGATAGAGACGCTGTGTGACCAGGCGTGGGGCAGCATGCTGGAGGTGCCCGTCGGATCTCGGCTCAACCTCACGGGTTTGGGTTACTTCTCCTGCCAGTCTCACACCGTTCTGGAGAACAACAGTTACTTTTTCTTCCTCAGGTAAAGAAAGAATATGTTGTAGAAAGCTCTCTGATGTTAAAAATCTAAAACGGGACCTTTGGCATTGTGTTGTTTCATAGTTGATAAACTGACTTCCAGAGGACAATCAGGTCAAGGGTATCGAGATGTAAGGGAACGGATGAACTTGTTAGACGTTTTTCCACAGGAATTTAGAAGATCGTAGCACAGTGTCTTAATATTAAGCGTCAAAGGCTAGCGTGGGGATAATAGATCACCCTGATGTGCTTCTTTGTATATACTGTGAACAGCCGCAAGAAAACGAATCTTGGTGACATATATGCATTTTTATAATGAATTTACTTTGAACGTTGAATGGCGGAGCAGACACGACGGGCTCCTATGTCTTCTGGTCTGATTAGAAGCAGGCGCTTCGACCCACGGTGTCTGTGCCAGCCATTATGACAAGCTAGTAATCCCACCTGCCTGCTCGAGCTCCACATCCCTCCATTCCCTGCCCGTTCATGTGCCTGTCTAATGCCTCTCGCTATTATAACTGATTCTGCCACTAGCAGCCCACTCCAGGCTCTCCTGACTCTGTGTACTTTAAAAAAAAAACTCGCCAAACTCTCCCCTTTCTATCCGGTCCTAATGAAGGGTCTCCGCTCCAAACGTCCACTCACACTGCCTGACCTGCTGAGTTCCTCCGGCATTGTGCGGGATTTTCAGCATCCCCAGAATCTCTTGTATAGCAAATCTCCTTTAAATTTTCACCCTTTCACTCTAAGTTAGTTTATTATTGTCTCAGGTACTGATAAACTGTGAAAACTTCGTTCTGCATGCCAATGCAGATAATTTCATCTCATCAGTACATCGTGAAAAACAAGAATGGAACGCAAGCCTTAACGCTGTGCTTTTTAAGATCTGACATTTCCTCACTGGCAACAGACTATATCCATCTACCGTATGTATAATGGTAATGTTGTATCAAGTCACCACTCATCCTTACAGTGCTCTAGAGAAAACAATATAAGTCTGTCTAACCTCTCCTAGAGAAAAAGATCAACTCCCAATTCCCTGTGACATGACTGATACTGCGATTCTATTTTCCCTCCTGACGGCTGGGAGAGATTTAACGGGACCTGAGGGGAGGTTTTTTCACACACAGGGAGTGTATACATGGAATGAGCTGCCAGGAAAAATGGCAGAGGCAGAAACAACTAAAACGCTCAAAAGACACTTGGAGAGGTACGTGGTTAAAGGATATCCAAATCAGACTCAAAGTTATTATCACTGACTCATATTGTGAAATTTGTTTTGCGGCAAATGAGGCACAAAATTGCAATGTTTAAATTGCATAGATGACATTAAAAGTTAAAATAAGAAATACAAAATACAGCAAAAAGTGGGTCTGTGGTCCTTTGGTTCTAAAATATTGAGTGTGTCTTCAGGCTCCCTCCTGATGGTAGTAATGAGAAGAGGGCACATCTCGAATGGTGATGGTCCTTAATGATGGAGGCTGCCTTCCTGAGGCACCATCTTTCGAAGATGTCCTGGATGCTGGGGAGGTTAGTGGAGCTGGCTGACTAGGACCCTCTGCAGCTTCTTCTAATCCTGTGCTTGGAGTCTCCGTTCTAGAGGTGTTGCAGCCTGTCAGAATGCTCTACACAGTTCATCTGTAGAAACTTGCCCGTCTTTGGCGGCATTCCAAATCTCCTCGAACTCCTAATAGCTGCTGGCATGCCTTCTTCAATATTGCATCAGTATATTGGGCCCAGGATAGATCTTCAGAGATGTTGACACCCAGGAACTAGAAGCTGCCCACTCCTTCCACTGCTGACCCCTCAATGATAAATGGGCCAAATGCAGGCAAATGGGACTATCTTGGTCAGTATGGAAGAGTTGGGCTGAATGGCCTTTTGTGCACTGTTTAATACTATAGCTCTGAAAACAACTATGCCTGTTTAAACCTTAATGCTTGTCAACAATCTACTCCTACATAAGCCATCTGAAAAATCTCAGTGCAGGCTGAACAGCCAGATATGAAATGACAGTTTAGCCTGCTTATTTTTCTAATCTCGGTTTAAATCTCCCCACTTCTAGTTCTGACCAGAGATGCATGTTTAGTTGACTCTCTGTTGCCTTTGCTAGAAGTTATTATCATTATCAAATCAGGTTTCTCAACAAAGCTTCTTTTTTTAAACATCAAAGCACAATTTCTTCACAGAAAATTCTGCTTTGTAAATGGAGTTAACTCTGTGTTTTGGTGGATCTCCATTCACAGGAATACAGGGGAATGTAGAAAAGTACGGTAAGGAACAGGCACTTCGGTCCAAAGTGTCTGCCAGCCATTATGTCACTCTAAACTATTCCAATCTGCCAGCACATTTATGGAAGAGGCCATTCAGCCCATTGTGTTTCTGATTTTGAATAGCAGGTTCTCTTTGTTCCTTGGGTCATAAAGTCCTCACTGCCTAACCCTTCCAATTCTATAACCCTGCAGGTCATGACTTTCCAAGCACACCCGAAGTGTGATGAAGGGTTCCAGGTCTGTCTCCACTACCCTTTCAGGCAATGAGTTTCAGAGCCCCACCACCTCTGGGTTGGGTGAGTTAAGTGGATGGGGAACATTTCGTCTCACTCCCTCCCCCATCCAATCCTTCAACTTATCATTTTAGATGTCTGCTTCCTCGATTTTGACTGTGCTGGTATGAGGAAATATGTCCTTCCGCACTTAGTCTGCCATAAACGTAATCATTGTAAACATCTGAATTATGTCTCTAACTTCTCATCACCACTCCCCTCCATTCCCCTTTCCCCCACTTAGCTTTTCCTTATCTCTCTGGCCCCTTTATCTTCCCTTTTTCCTCCCCTGCCCTCACGAGCTGCCCCCCCCTTTCATTTTCTTCCTGGTTCTACACCTCCCTCCCTTTATTCTATAGTCTGCTGTCCTCTCCTATCTCATTCCTCTTTCTTCAGCCCTTTACTTCTTCCATCCATCAGCTCTCAGCTTCTCACATCATTCCCTTTCTTCCCCCATCTTCACCCTTTTGCCCTCCTCCTCTCATACTCATACTCACTCGTCACCCAGCAGTTCGTCCACCTCTACCTCCCCTTCCCTTTTATTCTGGATTCTTCCCCCTTCCTTTCCAGTCCTGATGAAAGGTCTCAGCCTGAAACAGCAACTGTCCATTTTCCTGGGCTGACCAGTGAAGCACGAATTGAGGCTCTTTTCTTCCAAAGAAACTAGCCACCTATCCAATGTTTCCACAGGGCTGCAGATCTCTTTGTAAATCTCTTCCATGTCCTTTCTATTCGGATTCAATTTGTATACATTGCAACATGCAGTCAAATGCATCGTTTGTTTCAACAGGTGACACAAGTTGAGAATGTGCTGGTGGCAGCCTACGAGTGCTACCACACATTCCAGTGCCAATGTAGAATACCCACCATGTTCAGTGGAACAACACAAGCAGTGACAACAGCAGAATACTGTAACACAAAAGAAAACAAACAACTGCAAAACAAGTCACTTTCACACTCTCCAATCCCTTCAGGCACTGACACACACAGACAGGTCTCCAGTCCCAGGCCAGGCCATATCTCTGTCTCATTGTTGGGGAGTCTATTCAGAGAATCCGTGACTATTCCCAAGCAGAGTATGGCTACTTGTCCTGACCTGTCCCTGCCTGAGTTCTCTGTCGAAGTAATCCATGCTTGCACTTTCCACAGAAGCTTCCTCTTATCATCCATTTATCCAACTCACTTGGGAGTTTTCTGTTGAACCTCCTTCCATCGCACGTTGGGGTGGAGTATTTTGGGTCACTTTTGCCACACAGTTTAAATCAGTCACATTATGCTGCCGTTGGAAGCAGTTTCTCCTTACTGGTGCTTTATCAAAACTCGTTAAGGTTCCTCCCTCAGTTACAAACACTGAACATCAGACTCCCGGTACGTACCAATGAGTGTTTGCACACCGGCAGGTTAGATAAGGGTGGATTTACTGGTTACTGCGGGGCTGCACACACTTTCTCTGGGTGGGAACTGGGCAAATAGGGCCATAAGACAGGAGCAGGATCAGGCCATTTGGTTCACTGAGTCTGTTTCACCATTCCATCATGGCTGATCTATTTTCCCTCAACCCCATTCTCCCACCTTCTCCCTGTGACCTTTGATGCCCTTATTAAGAACCTATCAACTGCCACTTTAAATATACCCCATGACTTGGCCTAAACAGCTGTCAGTGCCAATGAATTCCACAAATTCACCTAAAGAAATAGCTCCTTGTCTCTGTTTTCAAGGGATGCCCTTCTATCCTAATGTCATGTCCTCTGGTGCTAGACTGCCCCACTATTGGAGCCATCATCTCCGCATCCACTCTGTCTAAACCTTTCAATTTTCAATAGGTTTCAATCAATTGTCTCCTTGTTCTTCTAAATTCCAGTGAGTGCAGGCTCAGAGCCAACAAACGCTCCTCAAATGTTAACCCTTCCATGCCGGGATCATTCCTGTGGGCCTCCTCTAGACTCTCTCCAATGCCATCAGATCTTTTAGATAAGGGGCCCCAAAGATGCTTACAATTCTCCATGAGGTCTGTCCCAAGGTCTTGTATAGCCCCAGCATTACATCCTAGCTTTTATGTTTGAGTCCTCTCAAAATGAGTGATAACATTGCAGTTGCCTTCCTTACTACTTATTCAGTCTGCAAGTTAAATTTGGAGAATCTTGCATGAGGACCTTCGCAATTCTGATTTTTGTGTACGTATGTTCTCTACCCTCCCTAACTCACGGCACAACATTTGAGGAGCTGGGTAGAGATGAGCAGCACGGGGCAGACTCATTCACTGAGTAATTGGAGTCGGTGGTCTCAGCTCTTCCCACCCCTGCTTGCTCTCCTGTCACCACTCTATGATCGGCTCCCACGCACTGTGCTGGTTCATTCCCCACTTACTATCATATCTGCTTCCACCACCTCCTCTGGCAGCCCATTCCAGACACCAGCAATTCTGCGAAAAAGAAGCAATGCCTTGCACAGCCCCTGCACGGGGGTGCACCTGGATGACAGACTTGAGCGGAAAACCAACACAGAGGCTGTGTACAAGAAGGGCCAGAGATGCCTCTACTTCCTGAGTAGACTGAGGTCCTATAGAGAATGCAAGTCTCTCCTTCACACGTTCTACCAGTCTGTTGTTGCCAGTATAATCTTCAAAGCAATGGTGTGCTGGGGCAACGACGTCAACATGGGTGATGTCATAGAACTAAGGACCCTATGGGAATTCCTGGCAATTCTGGACAATGTTTCTCACCCTCTGCATGCCACCTTGGCTGAACAGAGGAACATTTTTAGCAATAGACTAAGACAACTGTGCTGCTCCAAAGAGTGCTATGAGATAGTTTTTACCCTCGGTCATTAGGCTGTATAATGAACCATCCTATAGCTGGGGAAGTGATGACATCCCCCCCCCCCCCCCCCGCCCATTAGGCTGTTTGATGTAACTTATTTTTTTATTCTTTCTACTTCTCTTCTAATATTTATATATCTGCGCATTTGTAATGCTATCGTGACACTATAATTTGCTTTGGGATCAATAAAATATCTATATATCTATATAAATTTAAACTTTCATAAACACAAGATTCTGCAGAGTAATACACACAAAACACTGGAGGAACTCAGCAGGTCAGGCATCATCATTGGCAGGAATAAGCAGTCAAGACCCTTCATCAGGCTTTAAAAATCCCCCTCCCTCACCTTAAACCCCCACCCTCTTATATTTGGCATTTCCACACTGACGAACAGGCTTTGATCATCTACTCTTTGTACGTCTCTCAGAATTTAATTTTGAGTCACCCCATCAGTCTCCAAGGCTCTGGAGAAAGCCAACCAAAATAATCCTGGTTGCGAACAGTTCTGGGGAAGAGTGGTAACTCAAAAACTGCCTTACCATATGACCTTCCCTTAACCCTCTCTGCTCTCAGGAGGACAACCAGATATACTCCTGTCTGTCACATAACAATTTGAGGAAATGATCGTTATTTACTCTGTCCAAGGACATTAAACTCTCTGACAGAATGGGGCCCATAATGGAACAGAATACTGAGGCTAAAGAATGGAAAGCATAAACACAAGAGATCCTGCAGATGTTGGAAATCCAGAGCAACACACACAAAATGCTGGAGGAACTCAGGGACACAGGCAGCATCAATAAAGGAGAATAAACCGTCAGTGCTTCAGGCTGAGATGCTTCATCAGAACCGGAAAGGAAGGGGAAATAAGCCAGACTAGAAGATGGGAGGGAGGGAAAGGAGTTCAATTGGCAGGTCATGGTTGCTTTTCAGAATGGACACGTGGCTGTGGTAATGAGTCTGGGTAAGCACATGGCTGAAGTGTTGGAGTTCAAAGTTTAAAATAAGTTTTTTAACATGCCACATATATGTTACCATATGCTGTACCACCCTGAGATTTATTTACTTGTGGGCATTCGGAGTAAATACAAGAAGCACAACAGAATCAATGAATAGCCGCCAATAGGACGGACAACAACCAATAAGCAAAAGACAACAAACTGCAAATGGAAAATGATTTTAAAAAGTAATATAATATAATAACTGAATAAGCAATTAATATCAAGAAAATTAGTTGTAGAGTTCTTGAAAGTGAGTCCATAGGTTGTGGGATAAGTTGATGGGCAAGTGAAGCTGAGAGCAGTTATCCCCTCTGGTTCACGAGCCAGACGGTTGAGGTTCCTGAACCCTGACTGTTCCTGATCCTGGTGGGATGGGTCCTAAGGCTCCTGTACCTTCTTCCTGATCAACCAGTGAGAAGAGAGCATGACCTGAATGGTGGGGATCCTTGATGATGAATGCTGCTTTCCTGCTCTGTGTAGGTGTGTTCAACGATGGGGAGGGCTTTACCAGAGATGGACTGGGCTGTATCTGCTTTTTGTTTTGAAGGCCTTTCCATACCAAGCCATAATGCTTATACTTCCATATACTTCCCACCACACATCTATGGAATTTTTTCAAAGTTTTAGATGACATGCCAAATCTTCATAAACTTCTCAGGAAGTAGAGGTGCTGCTGTACTTTCTTTGTAATGGCGTTTAGATGCTGGGCCAAGACAGATCTTCTGATATGATGACACTAAGGATGCCAACCCTCTCCACCTCTGATCCTCCAATGAAGATTGGTTTACGGACTCTGGTTTCTTCCTCCTAAAGTCAATAAACAGCACCTTCACCTTGCTGATATTGAGTAAGAAGTTGTTGTTGTGGCACCACTCAGCCAGATTTTCAATCTCCCTCCTATATGCTGATTCATCACCTTCTTAGCTTTGGCCAACAACAGTAGTGTCATGAGCAATCTTAAGTATGGCATTGGAGCTGTGCTTATCCTCACAGTCATAAGTATAAAGCAAGTAGAGCGGGGGCTAAGTACAGAACCTTGTGGTGAATCTATGCTGATGGTGATTTTGGAGGAGATGTTGCCAATCTGAACTGACTGGGGCAGGCAAGGAAGAAAATCGAGGATCCAGTTGCATAAAGAGGTATTGTGGCTTGGGTTGTTGAAGCTTATTGATTAGTTTTGAGGGGAAGATGGTACTGATTGCCAAGCTGTAGTCAATGAAGAGCTTTCTGATGTATGCTCTTACTTTGTACAGATGTTCCATGGTTGAGTGAAGAGACAAAGAAATGACATCAGTTGACCTGTTGTAATGGTAGGCAAATTGAAGTGGATCCAAGTTGCTTCTCAGGCAGGAATTGTTATTTGAGATATTGTGGAACGTGTTTTATCATTGGCCTCTCAAAGACACTCCTTCACAGTGGATGTAAGTGCTACCAGATGACAGTCATTGAGGCAGGTTACCATGTTCTTCTTAGGCACAGGTATAATTGAAGCCTTTTGACGCAGGTGGGTACTTCAGTCTGCTGAAGTGAGAGTTTAAACATAACGGGGAACTCTTCTGCCAGTGATCAGCACAGGTCTTTAGTACAAAAACTAGGTACCCCGTCTGGGCCAGATCCTTCCTGTGGATCACCCTCGTGAAGGATGCTGTCATGTCAGCCTCAGAGATCACAGGGTCATCAGGGGCCGTCGAAGTTCATGTTCTGATGGTCAAAGAAAGCATAAAAGGCATTGAGTTTATCTGGGAGTGAAATTTGTTGTTTCCTATGTCACTTGCTTTCACTTTGTAGGTGGTGGTGATAACATTCAAGCCCTGACACAGCTGTTGAGCATCACTCAGTGTTTCAAGTTTGGTCCAGACTTGATGTATCTTGCCTGCTTAAAGGGCTATACCTGCATGCTTGAGAGTTAAGTTCACAGAGTCCTTCAAAAGATCATGAAATTGCTTGTTCACCAAGGTGGTTCAAAGCTACATACTGAAAGGGAAATTACAGGCTGCAGATTGCAGTGAGAGTAGGTCGGGAGAAGTATATTTATCAGCTTAGGAAGCTGCTTACAATGAATTGCAGTGTTTCACCAGTGTCATCTTGCCAAATCAGCAGAGATCACAGAGGGGGAGTAATGAGAGAGGGTCTCACTGAACTCTCATTGGAGAAAAGGCTTAAACTTCTTTAGGGTGGGGATACCTTGAAGAGATTTCACAGTGGAGCAGCACATTGATGTTTAGTGCGGCTACCAGCAAACAAGAAACAGCATACCCCGACGCCTTTCAAATCATTCTCATGGACTTCACTGAAGCTTGTTTGAAGAAATCTCTACCAAATTATCAGCAGCATATTTGCAGCACCCGGGGTCCTGGCATACTTTATCCCTAAATCCAGTGACCTCAAATACTACTTTGAAAGCATTCTTAACTGGTCCCCCAAAGACTCAACCGTATGCTCCCAGATCACTCGCTCTGAAATAGTGTAATTAATTTATTTTGTCTCTCTTAATTCCTCATAAGAAAGTGTATCACTTTTATATTTTTCTTTGGTCTAAGTCTTCCTGGTCAGTTGCTATTCCACTTATTTGCACAATTGCAAAGATTTAGGCCATTTGAAATCTTTGTCATGTAGGCATCAATATTGAAATCTAGGCCATTAATCTATATCAAGACAGCAGTGGTCGTAACAATAACTTCAGGAAATAATTTTAAATAGTTCCTTCCCTTTCAGATAAAAAACAACACAGTTTTCTGGCTCTCTTTCAACTTTACAACTGAGGTTTTCCAAGGATTATATCTCTAATTTCATCCACAAAGCACTTTTCCTGGAATGAATTCTTATTCTGTTCAGTGAGTAGACACTTCCTTTCTTTTAGTTGCTACATAGATAAATACAAACACCGGAGATTCTGCAGATGCTGGAAATCCAAAGTAACACACACAAAATGCTGAAGGAACCCAGCAGGCCAGGCAGCATCTATGGAGAGGAATAAACAATTGACGTATTTGGGCCGAGACCCTTTATCAGACTGGAAAGAGAGGGGGATGAAGCCAGAAAAAGAAATTGAAGGGAGGGGAAGGAGTACAAGCTGACAGGTGGTAGGTGAGATCAGGTGGGCGGGCAGGTGAAGGACGGGACATGAAGTGAGATGCTGGGAGGTGATTGATAGAAATGATAAAGGGCTGAAGAAGGAGAGGACAGTGGTCCAAGGGAGAAAAGGAGGGAGATGGGGAACCACGAGAAGGAAGGGGAAGGTGAGGGGCAAGTCGTGAGGGCAGTGGAGGAAAAAGGGAAGACTGTGTGTCTTCAGGCTCCTGTGCCTCCTCCCTGCTGATAATAATGAGAAAAGGACATGTCCCAGTGGGTGAGGATCCTCAGTGATGCATGCCATCTTCTTGAAGGAAGGCTTTTTGAAGACGTCCTCAGTGGTGGGAGGACTGTGTCCGAGATGGAGCTGGCTGTATCTACCAGCCTCTTTTGATCCTGGAGCCTTCAGCTCATGCTGTAAAGAGTTACAGTAACTACTATGCTGCCATGCCACCATGGAGTGTAAGATGACAAGAGGCATAGGCAGAGTGGACACCCCAGTGACGACTTCCCAGAGTGGTAATGGCTGATATATGGGGGCATAATTTTAAGGTGATGAGTGGAGAGTATGGGGAGGGAGTGGTTATCAGAGGTAGTTTTTTTTTTCACAGAGAGAGTGGGTGTATGGAACACTCTGCCAGGGGTGGTGGTAGAGGCAGACGCATTTGGGATATTTAAGAAGTTCTTAATTAAGAACATGGATGACAGAACAATAGGAGGCTATGTAGGAGGGAAGGATTTGATTGATCTTAGAGTAAGTTAAAAGCTCGGCTCAACATCGTGGGCTGAAGGGTCTGTACTTTGATGTACTCTTCTAAGTTCTGAAAAGACTGATGAGAGACCAATGTGCAAAAAAGATGTGCAAGAAAAAAACAAGAAAACAAATGAAACTGTGAACATGAATTCTAAAAAGTCCTTGAAAGTGACCCTGTAGTTTGTAAAAATCAGTTCAGAGCAGTGGCGACTGAAGTTATCGACACTGGTTCAGGAGCCCGATGGCTGTAGGGTAATAACTGTATGTGAATGGTGGTGTGGGGCTGAAGGCTTCTGTACCTCGCGCCTGACGGTAGTAGCGTGAAGAGAACATGGCCTCGTTGGTCTGGGTCCTTGATGGATTGAGCTCCATCCGTCAATTCTCAGCCCAGCACTGCATTCTGTCATTCCTGGGGGTCCAGAGCATTCAGAGAAAGCCATGCATGTTTGAGTGGAGCCACATGTAGGCAGGAACGGGCTGCCTTTCTGATGAACAGCAGTGAACCGGCTGTATTTTGCGATAGTCTAAGACATTTTCTGACGTGGATTTGCAAATGATCAGATTTACTGAACTGTATATTCCATAAGACCACATGACCAGCAGGAGCAGGGTTTAGGCCTCTGAGCCCATTGCATTTTCTCCACCATCCCATTAAAGTTGAGATGATTTTCTTCTCACCCCCCTTTCTCATGCCTTTCCCCAGCTTGCACGACGGTTTTCAACTTGTGTCCCCTATGTTGTAATCCAAACAATTAAATTTAAAATGTAAAATATCTAAAATAGAGTACGTCAGGCAGCACCAGTTCGAGAGGGAATCTGTGGCCAATGGGGCATTTTTGGCTCTTGTCCACAGTCGTCAGATACAACATAGATGAGACACAAGAGACAGATCAAGAACTTATTGGGGAAGGTGATGAGGCCAACGTGGGACCTATGGACTTTGCCAGAAGAGAGATAGGTGGAGCTTGACTTGCTGTGCTGTTTGGCACGTTATGCAGTCACTCTGCTCTTTATGTCCCTCTTGGAGATTAGGTACTTCGTGCCTTCCCAGATCCCCCCTTCAAGAATGAGTGACATGATAGCATTGTGGTTTGAGCCAGCTGTAAGACTAGGGCTGAAATCCTATCGCCATCTATAAGGAGTGTGCAGGTTCTCCATGTGACCACGTGGATATCCTCCGGTTTCATCCCATATTCCAGAGATTGACAGGTTAGGGTTGGGGAGTTGTGGGCATACTGCATTGGCGCCAGAAACGTGGTGGCACATGTGGGCTCCTCCCCAGCATATTCTCAGATGTTGATCATTGACGCAAATGATTCATCTCTCTCTGTTTTAACGTACATGTGTCAAATAAACCTGAAGCCAAAGGCTTAGGCCTAAAATTCCCATGAATCACTGAGGTGGTATATTTGTTCAAAAAGTCATTTTCTCTGAATTTCTGTAAATCTCTTCCAGTGATGGAGCACAGGATAGGACGTTGGATTCAGGAGACTGGAGTTGGGCTTGAGGGTGATATGACCCACTAATGATTCAGATTATTTAATTCTTAGATTAGACTGTTTAATTGCTATTTTCTTTTAACAAATAATTGCTTGCATTTGATGTAATTATTTGTGCATGTAACTGTTCAGTATGCTTCCTGGTGAGCACAGTATGTATATTCATTTGTTCAGTGTGCCTGCTAGTTACCTTTTTATGATTCTGGAAAGCTCTGGAAGATTCTCTGATGCTGTATTATTTGAATAGTAGTGATCTTGTTGTCTGCAAATTTGAATGGAATGTTTCTTATTTATGGTGTATTAAAAGAACTGTCCCAGGTTGGGTGCTATCATCTTCATATTCTTCTGCCTCTTCCTCTCTCCAATTACTAGACCACTATTCCTGTCTGTTTCCAACTTTCTTTGTTTTGTTTATGCTTAATGAAATGATCGTGAAGCCACAACTGTTGCACCTTTTTCCTGACTTCTGAAAGAACTTGGGAATAAAAACCTCAGAATTTAACACCACCCAATAGATTTGGTTGAGCATAATCAATGCATGTAGCTGGGCAAGTTGACCTTGTTTCACTTCTGCCAATGGATTAGGACTTAGCAGAGATGCCATTACCGATGCCTCTTCAATATTCTAAAGTACTTGCTCTGAGTTATTTATGAGTTGGATGAAAGTGTAGAATTGTTACTTTACTTCCAATTTTCTTGTACTTTGACATTCGTAGGCTCGCTTCTATTTATATAAATATAAAAATAAGTTTTACTTGTCACATGTACATTGAAAAATCAAAACATACAGTGAAATGCATAATTTGCATCAAATCAAATCAGTGAGAGTTGTGCCGGGAGCGGTCTGCAAGTGTTGTACACTTCGACACCACCATCGCATGCCCACAACTTGCTAAACCTAACCTTGCAACTTTAGAATGTGGGAAGAGGCTGGAGCACCCAGAGAAATCCCACACAATCACAGGGAGAACGTGGAGACTCCATACAGACGGTTGGTGGGAATCGAACCCCGATTGATCATTGGTGCAGTAAAGCAATTGTACTAACCACTACAATACCATCCTATATAATCACCTCAGTAAGTGTAATTGTTCAGTGAATTTTCCAATAATTGTAGCCTAGCTGATTCTGTATTTCTAGAAGCTTCTCAGTTTTTCTATTGCAGGTGTCATGCCACCTAAATCTGGCTACTTTGTAGGTTAACTGTTGTCACTTGTCTTTATCATCGGAGCTGGTTGAAAGAGGATGACCGTGCCTTTTTTGTGGTCAAAGAAAAACTTATCCAGTAAAGTCCTTCCCACCATTGAGAGCATCTACAAGGAACAGTTTTGCAGCAAAGCAGCATCCATCATCAAGGACCCCAACCATCCAGGCTGTGCTCTCTTCTCTTTGCTGCCATCAGACAGACATACTTTATTGATCCCGAGGGAAATTGGGTTTCGTTACAGTTGCACCAACCAAGAATAGTGTAGAAATATAGCAAAATAAAACCAGAAATAATTAAATGATAATAAGTAAATTATGCTAAGTGGAAATAAGTCCAGGACCAGCCTATTGGCACAGGGTGTCTGACTCTCTGAGGGAGGAGTTGTCAAGTTTGATGGCCACAGGCAGGAATGACTTCCTATGACGCTCAGTGTTGCATCTCGATGGAATGAGTCTCTGGCTGAATGTACTCCTGTGCATAACCAGTACATTATGGAGTGGATGGGAGTCATTGTCCAAGATGGCGTGCAACTTGGACAGCATCCTCTTTTCAGACACCACCATCAGAGAGTCCAGTTCCACCCCCACAACATCACTGGCCTTACGAATGAGTTTGTTGATTCTGTTGGTGTCTGCTACCCTCAGCCTGCTGCCCCAGCACACAACAGCAAACATGATAGCCTGACCACCACAGCCTCGTAGAACATCCTCAGCATCGTCCGGCAGATGTTAAAGGACCTCAGTCTCCTCAGGAAATAGAGACAGCTCTGACCCTTCTTGTAGACAGCCTCAATATTCTTTGACCAGTCCAGTTTATTGTCAATTCATATCCCCAGGTAATTGTAATCCATCACCTTGTCCACACTGACCCCTTGGATGGAAACAGGGGTGACCGGTGCCTTAGCCCTCCTCAGGTACACCACCAGCTCCTTAGTCTTTTTCACATTAAGCTGCAGATGATTCTGTTCGCACCATGTGTGAGAAAACACATCAGAAAGGAAGTACAAGAGCTATTGGGTTCTTGAAGCAGAGGGGATAACTTCACTCACCCCAATACTGAACCGATTCCATACAGTGTGGGCTCACTTTCAAAGATTATCAGATTCATTTATTTAGCACATTTGATTGAGGCACGACTGTGCAAGTGTGTGGACGTGAGTTGGACCAGCGATAAGAGTTTAAAAGGAGACAGTTTTTTCTTCAGCAGTTTGATTGGGGAGCATGTCTTATGAGAATAGGTTGAGTGAACTCAACCTTTTCTTCTTGGAGCGACGGAGGATGAGAGGTGACTTGATAGAGGTGTATGAGATGATGAGAGGCATTGATCGTGTGGATAGTCAGAGGCTTTTTCCTGGGCTCAAATGGCTAACACGAGAGGGCATTGTTTTAAGGTGCTTGGAAGTAGGTACGGAAGAGATGTCAGAGGTAAAAAAATTTTACGCAGAGTGGTGAGTGCGTGGAATGGGCTGCCAGCGGCAGTGGTGGAGGTGGATACGATAGGGTCTTTTAAGAGACTCCTGGATAGGTACATGGAGCTTAGAAAAATAGAGGGCTATGGGTAACCCTAGGTAATTTCTAAAGTAAGTACAGTATTGTGGGCCAAAGGGCTTGTATTGTGCTGTAGGTTTTCTATGTTTCTATGTATACATCAAAACGTACAGTGAAATGTGTCATTTGCATTAATGACCAACACAACCTAAGGATGTGCTGGGGGCAGCCCGCAAGCGTTGCCAATCTAGCATGCCCACAATGATCAAGAAGCAACAGCAGCAGCAAAATAAGCCCCCTTCCTCACTCCCATCCATCTCATACTCACACACACACAGTTCTCCAAACCCAGGACAGGCCACCTCTGGTCCTCCAGCCTTCGACTCCGCCGGTGGACTTGCAGATTCGGGACGTCAACAGCTGGGTCAAAATGAGATGAAGTTACTCATTTGTACCTCTGCACCGTGCTTTAGCACCTCACTGAGGATCTAGTCTGACCTGAACCTACTGACAATATAACATAATGCAGCCCCATAGACAACCCATTTCCTCACTGATATCACTGATTGAAGCGTTGTGAGAGACAGAAACATTAAGACAGCAGGAAATATGCACTGCTGTTGGAAAAGGTCCCCTCACGTGATCCTCTCGCTCTCTTTTTGATGGTGAATGAGAGTCTGTCAGTGCTCGAATCAGGGGACTTGGAAAAGCAACGCAGACATTGTAACATTGGACAACAAGCTGCTGGTCTCCCACTCTTGCAGTTTAAGGACCGTGTATGTTTATATACGGGTGTCCCCTGCTTTACGAATGTTCGCTTTACACCACTTCGCTTTTACAAAAGACCTACATTAGTAACCGGCTTTTGCATTACAAAGAGGATTTTCACTTTTACGAAAATTTTTCCCATATAAGTTAATGGTTCTTCGCTTTATGCCATTTCAGCTTAAGAAAGGTTTCATAGGAACGCTCTACCTTTGTAAAGTGGGGGGGGGGGAACACCTGTATATAAAAGTCTATAGGTTATGAGAAGTGTTCAGTGATGGGGTGAGTGAAGCTGAGTTGAAGTTATCCCCTCTGGTGCAAGAGCCTGATGGTTGAAGGGTAGTAACTGTTCCTGAATCTGGTGGTGCCGGTCCTGAGGCTCCTGTACCACCTTCCTGGTGGCCGTAGCTAGAAGAGAGCATGGCCTGGATGGTGGGGGTCTTTAATGATGGATATTGCTTTCCTGTAGATGGGCTCAATGGTGGTGTTGGCTTTACCTGTGATGCACTGGGCCATATTCACTACTTTTTGTAGGCTTTTCCATACAAGGGCATTGGTATTTTCATACCAGGCTATGATGCAACCTGTCAGTATTCTCTCCACCACATATCTTTAGAAGTTGGTCAAAATTTTAGATGAAATGCCGAATCGTCACAAACTTCTAAGAAAGTAGAGACTCTGCCATACTTACTTTGTAACAGCACTTACTGAATGAGCTGGACCCAGAACAGATCCTTTGAAGTTATAGGACTGAAGAAATTAAAGTTGCTGACCCTCTCCACCTCTGATCCCCCAATGAGGACTGGCTCATGGACTTCCAGTTTCCTCCTCAAGTCAATAGTCAGCTCCTTGGCCTTGCTGATATTGTGTGAGAGCTTGTTGTTAAGGCACCACTCAGCCAGATTTTCAATCTCCCTCCTAAATGCTGATTTGTCACCACCTTTACTTTGCCCTATGACAGTGGTGTTGTCAGCAAACTTAAATATGGCACTGGAGCTGTGCTTAGCCTCACAGTCATAAGCGTAAAGCAAGTAGAGCAGGGGGCTAAGTACACAGACTGGTGTTGCATCCGTGCTGATGGAGATCGTGGAGGACCTGCTGTTGCTGCCAATCTGAACTGACTGGGCCTGCAAGGGAGGAAATTGAGGATCCAGTTGTACAAGGAGGTACTAAGGCCTAGGACTTGATGTTTATGGATTAGATTTGAGGAGATGATAGTATTGAATGCTAAGCAGCAATGAATGAAGAATATTCTTGATGTATGCATCTTTGTTGCCCAGGTTTTCCAGGATTGAACAAAGAGCCAATGAAATGGCATCTGCCATTGACCTGTTGTGAGTGTAGACAAATTGGTGTGGATCCAAGTTGCTTCTCAGGGAGGAGTTGACATGTTTCATCACCAACCTCTTGTACACCATGGTAGCATGGGTAGCACGGCGGTTAGCATAATGCTTTAGAGTGCTAGTTGTAAAACTGGGATTTGATTCCTGCAGCTGACTGCGAGGAGTTTGTATGTCCTTTCAGTGACTGCATGGGTTTCCTCTGGGTGCTCCAGTTCCCTCCCACATTCCCAAGAGGCATGAGTTAGGGTTAGTAAGTTGTGGGAATGCCATGTTGTCGCCAGAATCCTAAAGACACTTGTGGGCTGTCCCCAGCCCATCTTCAACGTAAACAATGCATTTCACTGTGTGTTTTGTTATCTTGGTGTACATTGGGCAAGTAAATTTAACGTGTGTGACAAATAATAAATCTAGTAGAATCTTGTACACCTCTATCAAGTTACCCCCATTCTCTTTTGCTCCAAAGAGGAAAGTCCTCATTTGCCCATTCTCTTCTCATAAGACATGCTCTCTCTTCCAGGCAACATCCTGGTAAATCTCCTCTGCACCCTCTCTAACGCTTCCATATTCTTCCTATAATGAAGTGATCAGAACCTGTAATATAATATTGTATTAGGAAAATCTTGCATGAAAATAATTTCCTTAAAAAACTGATTCATACTGTTATTTCATCATCGTCTTATTAGTGCTTTACTGTTAGAATTTAATTCTGCTGAGCATCGTAAGCATGCTATGTTGGTGCTGAAATGTGTGGACACTTGCAGGCTGCCCCTAGCTCCTTGGCTGTGTTGGCTGCTCTCACAAGCAATGTAAATATGATAAATCTGAATATAAAGGTCAAAGGTTCATTTTGTTATTAACGTATGTATGTGGAATACAACTCTGAGATTTGTCTTCTCCAGATAGCCATAAAACCATAGAAGTAGTTGAAAGAAAGACACAAATCTGCCCCCGCCGTATGAAAAGAAAAAGAAACAAAAACTCGCAAACCCCAAACCTCCTCAAGCCCTCCCTCACACAAAAGCTAACAGATTGGAAAATCAAACCTGCAAATCGTTAACGAGAAAGAATGGGAGAGAGCATTAAAATAAAACGTAGAACTGAAAGAGACCAAAATGAACTACAGTTAGTTTCAACTACAGTCCAATTCATAAATGTCAGAATTTTGATAACATCTCTGTGGTCAGCAACACGGACTGGCGGCCTCGCTGAGGGAAGCTGGTGGCACAGCTCGAAGGGCTGGAAAGGCCAATTTTGCACTGTATCGCTCAATAAATAGATATGGAATATGACTGTGAAAAGATCAATGTTGTTCCGCTCAGCTAGTTAAAAAAGAACAAACAAGTCACACTGAGATGCCTCACGGTAGACATTCTCAAGGTATCAGGGAAAGACAGCTGCTGATTAGGAGGTCAAAGACAACCCAATAAATAAAGAGCTACTTTTGTAACGTATCTGATAGAATGTCCTATAGACCTTTAAGACTGTGAGAGCTCTTTTGAAGTAGAACCACCATTATAACATAAGAAACACATTGGCGCAAACCAATGTGATAATGGTAAATAATCTGCTGGAGGGGTGAATGTTGGCCAAGACGCAGAGGGATAATTTCCCTCTTTTTCTTCCAAACAACATCATGGATTCCTAATTTTTATTATTTTTTAATTTAAAGATACAACACAGTAACAGAGCCCAACGAGCCCAAGCTGCCCAGTTATACCTACATGACCAACTAACCATACATTTTTGGAATGTGTTAAATTAATCTGAATCTAAATTTAGGAGTTTTACTCTTTTTGTTTTGCAGGATGGATGACAATTATAACATAATTCCACACGGAGTTAACTTTCAGGATGCTATTTTTCTAGACACCATGGAGAACAGGAAGATGTTTTCCAGTTTATTTCAGTTCTCTAATTGTACACAAGGTCAACAGCTCCAAGTGTACACAGCTGACTGGGAAGTCCAAGAAGATCACAGGGTAAGGTTGCCATCTGCTGGCCATCATTATGGGTTATTCAGTTCCCATCGGTTTGGTCAGCGTTATAAGATCTTTAAAACTATTATTATTGCTTGCAAGCCAACATTTGTGACATCTCATTTTACATTCTTAGCAGTAAATCGGAATCCTAATGTATTTGGGTGCCATGGTGATGTAGCATGACTCTCTTACAACTTGTGGCATCGGATTTTGGAGTTCAATCCCAGATCCTCTGATCCTCTGTTTGTACATCTTCCCCATAGAATGCCTGGTTTTCCGCCTGGGGTTGGGGGGGGGGGGGGTGCCTGGTTTCCTCCTACAGTCGAAGGACATCCTGGTTAGTAGGTTAATTAGTCGTTGCTATGATTAGGCTACGGCTAAATTGGAGGTTGCTGGCGGAGCAGCTCGAAGGGCTGGAAGGGCCTATTCTGCACTGAATCTCGAAATAAACAAAAAATTATGGAATATGATTGAATACGAAAAGGTTAATGTGGTTCAGCTCAGGTAGCTAAAAAGAATAAACAAGAGATTCTGCAGATGCTGAAAATCCACAGTAACACACACAAAATGGTGGAGGAACTCGGCTGGTCAGGCAGCATCCATGGCAAGGGGGGAAGTGTCTTGTCCCAAAACAGCGGCTCTTTATTCCTCTCCACAGATGCTGCCCGACTTGCTGAGATCCACCAGCATTTTGTGTCATTCAAAAGATATTATATACTGTTTACAAGAATAAATTGGCTCAGTAAGACATAAAGATTAGCTTTATTTACCACAAGTACATCGCAGCATACTGTGAAATGTGTCATTTGCGGTAATGACCAGCACAGTCCGAGGATGTGCTCCGGGCAGCCCGCAAGTGTTGGAATACTTCCAGCGGCAACATAGCATGCCCGCAAATTACTAACCCCAACCTTTGCATCTTTCGAATGTGGGATCTGCAGCACCTGGAAGAAACTTAGCCGTGGGGAGAGCATGACTTGCAAACTCCTCACAGGCGGTAGATGGAATTGAACCAGTGTTGCGGGCACTGTTATGCTAACCATTATGCTACCATGGTGCCCTTTCTTTTGTTCTTCCATTGCTTTCTTTCATTAAGCTGATGGTAATTCAATTCCAACTAAGTGTATATTGATAGCTTAAACTCTGCAGCCTTGGCGATTACTGATTGAGGTTCAGTTCCTGCCGAAGAGTTTGGATGTTCGCCCCGTGACCACATGGATTTCCTCCAAGTTCTCCGGTTCCCCCCCCCCCCCACACAGCATTCCAAAAACATACAGGTTAGGATTAGTGATTTGTGAGCATCTATGTTGGTGTTGGAAGCATGGCAACACTTGCGGGCTGCCCCCAGTACGTGCTTGGACTGTGTTGGTCTTTGACGCAAATGAAGCATTTCACTGTATGCTTCGATGTACATGTGACAAATAGAGTTCATCTCTACTGCTTTCGAATAGTAAGGAAGGTACTGTACATGGTACATTTTAGCTCTACGTGAGCCGATGTGCTGACTCACTGTCGTATGGTAGAATGAAAGCTGCCCTATACGTGAAGGAGAGTAAATGGAGAAATGTTATTGTGGTGTTGTCACTGCTGGCTTATTGCTAGTTCATTCGGAAAAGTCTCCATCTCCCTACACCTCTGCCTTCTGGATCAGTGCCTTAACTGGTTCACTTCTCCTGTCTTTTGGCAGTGTTCGACAATTCAGTTAATTTCCTTTTCATCATCCAGGAGAGGCGATACACCCTGTGTCATCAGATCAGGAAACTGAGGGCATTGGGGAACTGGCACAGAAGAGGAGATGAGACCTGGGGGTAAATCAGCCCTGATCATAGAGTCATTGACCACTACAGCACAGAAACAGGCCCCTTGGTCCATCTAATCCTTGCTGAACTGTTACTCTGACTCGTTCCTTTCACCAGCAGCTGGAACTTAGCCCTCCAGTCCCCTCTCCACCATGTATGTACCTATCCAAACTTCCCTCAAATGTTGCAGTCGAACCTGCATCCACCAAATGCGTTGGCATCCCATTTCACACTCGCACCAACCTCTGGATTACTCGAGGGAACCTGAGGGAAAACTTCTTCACTCAGACTGCCCAGGAAGAGATTAGGCTGTTTCTCTGCTGTAAAAATTCCAAAGCTAGTCAAACAGGTTTTGTGGAGAAAGTGTTAATGCTTCAATCCCGTGATTGTTTATCAGAATCCTTCATCTGGAATTTCATTGGGAATGTCGAACATATTTAGTCCTAGTCATACAGCACTACAGCGCAGAATCAGGCCCTTCAGCCCATCTATTCCATGCCAAACTGTTATTATTCATAATCCCATTGACCCACACCTGGACCATAGCCTTCCATAATCCTCCCATCCATGTACTTATCCAAACTTTCCTTAAATCAAACCTGTTTACACCTCTTCCACTGGCAGCTCGTTCCACACACACACCAATCTCCGAATGAATTTCCCTCTCATGTTACCCTTAAATGTTTCACCTTTCACCCTTAACCCAGGACTTCTAGTTCTAGTCTCACCCAACATCAGTGGAAAAAAAGCCTGCATGCATTAACTCAATCTATACCCCTCAATATTGTGCATACATTTTTATTTACCCTCGTACAGCCACTGGATCATGAGCTGAGGGCAATGGGGAAAATGGCAGAGAAGAGCAGATGGGGTCAGGGGCAGATCATGTTGAAAGGTGGAAAAGGCTTGAGGGGCCGAGTGGCCTACTCTGTTCCTATTTTCAAAGTGAAAGTCACATTGAGTTTATTGTCATATGAACAAGTGTAGGCAACAATTGATTCTGGTTCGGATACATGTATGCACAGGTGCAATAAAAAACTTAGTTGCAGCAGCATCTCAGACACCTATCATCAGATAAAAATTAACTTTGATCTTTATTGTCCGATAAAGAATAGTTTTATTCGTCACAGGCACATTGAAACATGAAAACATACAGTGAAATGCACCGTTTGCGTAAACAGCCAACACAGTCTGAGGATGCGTTGGGGGCAGCCAGCAAGTGCCAACATGCTTCTGGCACCAACATATAGTACCCGCATCTCACTAACCCTTTGCAAAGTGGGAGGAAACCAGAGCACTGGGAGGAAATCCATGTGCTCACAGGGAAAACGTACAGGCTCCGTCCAGATGGTGGCGGGGTTAAACCTGGGTCGCTGGAGCTGCAAATGGAGCAGCTGTCACAAGAAAAGCACAAATTATAAACGATTTTTACAAGTACAATCTTTATGCTCCACTCCAGTTTTACTTTTTGGAGAGTTTCTAACCAGACTAATAAGGAAAATAACTGAGACTGGCATTGCCAACAATGCACATAAATTCCTAAACACAAGATTCTGCAGATGCTGCAAATCCATAGCAACACGCACAAAATGCTGGAGGAACTCAGCACCTATGGAAATGCATAAACAGTCGACATTTTGGGCTGAGACCTTTTCTCCCGACTGGAGAGGAGGGGAGGTTGCCAGAATAAGAGGATGTGGGAGAGGGGAAGGAGTACAAGTTAGTAGTGATAGCTGAAGCCCTGTGGGTGGTGAGGGGATGAGGTAAGAAGCTGGGAGGTGATAGGTGGAAAAGGCAATGGGCTGGAGAAGAAGGAATCTGATAGCAGAGGAGAGTGGACTATGGGAGAAAAGGAAGGAGGTGGTGGGAAGGCAGGTGAGGAGAGGAGGTAAGAGTCCAGAGTGTGGAATTGAAGAGGCAAGGGGGGATGTAAACCATGTTCTTCTGTTTGTAGAAATAGAGTGTTTAAAGGCACGAGGATCATGGATGCTGATGTTTAGAGGGATTGAAACACAGAAGGTTACCGTGCAGGCACAGCAAGCAATTAGAAAGGCAACAAGATTATAAAATGAGGCAAGATTTCAAGTTCAAATTCAACTTTATTGTCAGCTGACTGTACATATATAGAACAAAATGAAACAACGTTCCTCTAGAACATGGTGCACCTGCAAAGCATATCTGACACAGCACATAAAACAAAATATTACTATAAATAAAGTAATAAGATATAATTTTAAATGCATGTAGTGGGCAGCACAGATAAACAGTAAACAGTATTCATCCCCGAAGAAAGTAGCAGAGTTTGACATTGAAATGTCGGTTATAATCGATGCCTGTACCTGACTGGAAGCCTGGGATGAGTTTATTAGTTGTATACGCCGGGAAAGCTCTGGATCCTTTTTGTGTAAACAGCTTGCTGTCCTAGTGATGATAACTTGGTGGTGGCAGAGCATTCATTTGTCGCAAAGCAACAGGGAAGAGGCTGTTACCCAGTCTGGCAGTCCTAGTCCTCCTTTACCTGTACCTCCATCCTGACAGTAGTGGGTCAAGGGGATTGTGAGATGAGTGGTAAGGATCCTCAACAATGCCTTAGACCCTTTATCTGCAATGTTCCCAGTAAGTTTCTGCAGGTCCGCTGGAGAGGTTGAAGCCTGGTGTCTGCAGGCCCAGTTCCATGTCTGCTGGAAGCCTGACCTGGGGTTAAAGGGCTGTGTTTGTGCATGGGTGGGAGGGAGGAGTGGGCCTTGTTTTTGCTGTTGTGTTCTGTGTTGTTCTGCTGAGTGTTGTGGGCATGCTATGTTGCCGTCTGAAGGTGTGGCAACTCTCGCCAGCTATCCCCAGCACACCCTCGGGAGCGTTGGTTGCTAAGGTAAGTGACACGCTTCACTGTATGTTCGATGTATGTGTGACAAATAAACTTGAATCTTGAAGATTTTCTGCAACTGCACAGGGCATTGGTGCGTCTACACTTGGAGTGCTGTGTTGGAGTTTTGGATTAATGAAGGAAGCATTTTTGATGCTGTGGTGTATGTAGAGAGGATGTGGCTGAGGGTATCCCAAACTGTTTAGAAAGAAGGATGAGATGAGGGTGCGAAGTATATGGAACTCTCTGCCTCAAAGGGTAGTGGAAATGAATTATCGGAACAGTTGTAAAGCAAAGGTGGTCAGATGAGTTCTCAATAAACCAGGGTGCAAGCATTTACCTGAGATGTGTCAAGCTATATTTCATTACGAGTTTGAGGAGATTTGGTACTCTAGTACATTTCCACAGATGTACCATGGAATGTATTCTAACAGGCTGCATCAATGTCTTCTATGGAGGGGCCACTGCACAGGATCAAAAAAAGATGAAGAGGGTTGTAAACTCATCCAGCTCCATGTTAGGCACTAGCCCCCTCACTATCGAGGACATCTTTAAAAGATGATACCTCAAGATGGCAGCACTGAACATTGAGGACCCTGACCACCTGAGACATACCCTCTTCTCATTACTGCCATCAGAAAGGAGGAACAGGACACATACTCAACATTTTAGGAGCAGCTTCTTCCCCTCCACCATTAGATTTCTGAATGGTCCATGAACATTACATCACTAGTTTGCACTGTTTTTGCACTATTCATTTTTTAAAATTTATTACTTAATTGTAACATATCAATTTTGTATGTATTCCACTGCTTTACAGTAACACAGCAAGGAAGAAGCTCTTTGGAAAGATTAGATTATCTTTATTTGTTACATGTACATCAAAACATACAGTGAAATTCGTCAAAGATCAACACAGGTCAAGGATATACTGGGGGCACCCGCAAGAGTCACCATGCCAACGTAGCATGCCCACAACTCACTTACCCTAATCTGTATGTCTGGAACGTGAGAGGAAGCCAGAACACCCAGAGGAAAGCCCGTGTTCGCGGGGAGAACGTACAAACTCCTTACAGACAGCAGCAGGAATCAAACCGTTATCTTACAGCAGGCGCTATAAAGCAATTGTGCTCATCGCTACACCACCATGCTGCTCTGTCTAATGTGACAACCTAATTTGGAAAACCATTGCACATCGGTACAGAAATAGAAATTTCAATTGGAACCCCATTCAGATGCACGCTACTCTCTGAAATGCCCTTTAGTAAACTGCACAAAGTGTGCCTCCCTTTATTGGTCGAGGAATTGAGTTCAAGAGGCAAGAAGTTACAGTGCATAATTATAAAACTCTGATTAGGCTGCATCTGGAGTATTGAATTCAATTCTGGTTGCCTCATTATAGGAAGGATGTGGAGGCGTTGGTGCAGAAGAGCTTCGTCAGAATGCTGCCTGGATTAGAGGACATGTCCTATGAAGAGAGGTTATACAAATTTGTGTTGTTTTCCCTGGAGTGTCAGAGGTTGAGGGAGACCTGATTGCAGTTTGAGATTATGAGAGGAAGAGAGAGAATAGACAACCAGAATCTTTTTCCAGACTAAAAATATCTCACACTAGAGTGCATATATTTCAGATGAGAAAGGACAATTCAAAGGAGACATGTGGGACAAGTTATTTTTATACGGAGACTGGTGGGAGCCTTTTCTGTGGTCCTTCCCCACCGAGCCCTTGCTGTGACTGTAACAAGCTTTGGTACGCCCCCAGCTTGGAATGTGCTAGTCGGCAACATTCCTCTACAGACATCTTGATACAGTTGGACAGCTACATGGATAGAAAAGGTTTAGGAGGACATGGATCAAACACAGACAAATGGGAAACATGATGCTGGAAATCCAGAGCAACACACGCAAAATGCTGGAGGAACTCAGCAGGTCAAGGAACATCAATGAAAATGAATCAATAGTTGACATTTTGGGCAAGACGCTACTTCAGGACTAGAAAGGAAGGGGGAAAGGCCAGAATAAGAATGTAGGGGGAGGGGAAGGAGGACAAGCTGGAAGGTGATTGGTGAAGTCAGGTGATTGGGGGATAGGGGATGAAGTAAAAAGCTGGGAGGTGATAGGTGGAAGAACCAAGGGGCTGGAGAAGGATAGGAGAGGAGAGCGGATCATGGAAGAAAGGGAAGGAGGAGAGGCACTGGGGAGGTGATATGTAGGTGAAGGGAAGAGGTAGGAGGGTAGAGTGGGAAATTTAAAAAGAGAGAAGGGGGGAGTGAGAACAATTTATTGTAAGTTGGAGAAATCAATGTTCATGCCATTAGGTTGGAGGCTACCTGGATGGAATATGAGACGTTGCTCCTCCAACTTGAGAGTGGCCTCATCGTGGAAGAAGAGGAGGCCATGGATCGACATGTCAGAATGGGAATGGGGATAGGATTAAGATGGTTGTCCACCAGGAAATCCTGCTTTTTGCGGATGGTGCAGAAGTAGCTCAGGAAGATATTTTGTTTAGCATGGATAAGTTGGGCCGATGGGCCTGTTTCTGAGCTGTAAAACTCCATTTCAAATAGTCTGTCTCATTTGACTTTGATCCCTTCATTTAAACGCTATGACAGGCTGTCTTTAAATATTTAATTCACTGGCCATTTGGGAATCTAATTATAATAAACACTTGGAACTCTAAAGAAGGGCTGCTGCGAGCTGATCTCAGACTAATCATGCTTCATTCCGTGTTTAAGAGCCCAGACAATTTCCAAAATGAAAACCACTTAAAGGCTGCTGTCACAGGGCAGAAAGACCGAGAGCACTCAACAACAACCCATTTCCGTCCACATTACATTTGTGCCGATGAGACTAAAGCTCAGTAAGATGTCAACAAATCTGGGCGTTTAGAGAACAAATATTTTTATTTGCAGGCAAGGAAAAGACCTACAGACATGCCCCTTAACCTGTGTTTTATTAACTATACCTGTAACAAATCTGGTTAGAGATAAAGCAACACAAACATTACTACAGGGAATACTAGATAGCCACTAATCTTGAGAGGGAAAAAGGGTTTAAACACCAGGGGGTTGTAAGCTTACAACCCCCGAGCAATAAGTCTGTAAGAGAGTGCTTGTAAAAATTCTTCACCAATCCTAAAGGAGCTGACAGCAAATTAGTACTGATGTAAAATTCTTCCAGGAATCAGAATCAAAATCAAGTTTATTATTACTGACATATGTAGTGAACCATCCCCCTCTACGAATATACACGGTTCCTCTGTAGAAAGAGTTAAGTGCCCCATGCTCCTGGGAGTTCACATTACAGACGACCTCACCTCCCTGAACAAGAAGCAGTGATTGAGGCAAAATGATAGAGGCAAGCAAGTCCACCCCCTACCCCCATCTTAACTGTGTTTTGCAAGACCAACATTATTGCGTTTCCATCTGGTGTGGGAGCAGCTGAAAATCAGACTGGAAGGACTATGAGAACAGCTGAGAAGATCATAGGGGTCTTCGTACCATACGATATTAATATTAATGATTTGGCGACCCCATGGATAGAGTAGTTTGTTTACGTGGCAAGATATGGAAATAGATGGCCAAGCCTTCTTCACCTTTCCTGCCTATTCCCTCCCTGCTTCTCCTCCCCTACCCCTTGATCTTTCCACTTACTCCTTTTTCACCTGGAACCTACCAGCCTTCTCCTCCCCACCCTCCCCCCCACCTTCTTTATAGGGTCCCTGCCCCCTCACTCTTCAGTCCTGACGAAGGGTCTCGGCCCGAAACATTGACTGCTTGTTTCCACGGATGCTGCCCGACCTGCTGAGTTCCTCCAGTTGCTGTACATGTTGCCAAGCCTTTCTTCTGCACAGATACTGCCTGCTGCCCAGGTTGGAACCCAGCTGGATTCGAACTCAGAACCAGCTGCCTTGCAGTGCAGTGCTGATGCCACTACGCCACCGGCAGGTCGTGAACTAAAGGACGAAAACAAATATGTTTCAACAATCGATAGGCCCAAATAAAGGTGTTATGTCCTTTTCATTGTATCGGCGCTTCAGTGAATATGTTCTAACAAACTTTGGACAATACAATCTAAACAAGGAATATATCACACACAGGAGATTCTAAAAAATCCCCTTTCCTCCCCTCCCACCCACTCATTTTCATTTTTAATCTTTTTTTATTGATTTAAAAATATATAAAGACAAATGCAAATTAGAGAAGTTATATCAAATACATATTCCAATGGAAGTACAAACAACAAAAAAGGAGTGTACACTGTCAAAATCATAAATAATATTGAGCTCCTCAATATCCACAACTCCTCTTAACAATTCAAAAAAAAAGATCAAAAATTGCCATTATTAAGAAAAAGAGAAAAAAAAACCACCCACTCACATACACATTCAGAACTTCAACCCCAGAATAGGCCACCTCCAGGCCTCCAGTCCTTGGCTTCAGACTCTCCGACCCGCAGGCATCAGGCCTCTGACCTCCAGACAAGCTGACCCAGGACAACACACACAAAATGCTGGAGGAACTGCAGAAGACAGAGGGTCGTGGTGGAGGGAGTACATTCAGATTGGAGGGTTGTGACTAGTGGTGTCCCACAAGGATCTGTTCTGGGACCTCTACTTTTCGTGATTTTTATTAACAACCTGGATGTGGGGGTAGAAGGGTGGGCTGGCAAGTTTACAGACGACACAAAGGTTGGTGGTGTTGTAGATAGTGTAGAGGATTGTCGAAGGTTGCAGAGAGACATAGGATAGGATAGGATGCAGAAGTGGGCTGAGAAGTGGCAGATGGAGTTCAACCCAGAGAAGTGTGATGTGGTACACTTTGGAAGGACAAACTCCAAGGCAGAGTACAAAGTAAATGGCAGGATACTTGGTAGTGTGGAGGAGCAGAGGGATCTGGGGGTACATGTCCACAGATCCCTGAAAGTTGCCTCACAGGTCGATAGGGTAGTTAAGAAAGATTATGGGGTGTTAGCTTTCATAAGTCGAGGGATAGAGTTTAAGAGTCGCGAAGTAATGATGCAGCTCTAGTACTGTGAGTACTTGGAGTACTGTGTCCAGTTCTGGTCGCCTCACTGTAGGAAGGATGTGGAAGCATTGGAAAGGGTACAGAGCAGATTTACCAGGATGCTCCCTGGTTTAGAGAGTATGCATTATGATCAGAGATTAAGGGAGCTAGGGCTTTACTCTTTGGAGAGAAGGAAGATGAGAGGAGACATGATAGAGGTATACAAGATATTAAGAGGAATAGATAAAGTGGACAGCCAGCACCTCTTCCCCAGGGCACCACTGCTCAGTACAAGAGGACATGGCTTTAAGGTAAGGGGAGGGAAGTTCAAGGGGGATATTAGAGAAAAGTTTTTTACTCAGAGAGTGGTTGGTGCTTGGAATGCACTGCCTGAGTCAGTGGTGGAGGCAGATACACTGGTGAAATTTAAGAGACGGGTATATGAAGGAATTTATGGTGGGGGGTTATATGGGAGGCAGGGTTTGAGGGTCGGCACAACATTGTGGGCCAAAAGGCCTGTAATGTGCTGTACTATTCTATGTTCTATAACTCAACAAGTCAGGCAGCATCTACAGAGGTGAATAAACAGTCGATGTTTTGGGCTGAGACTCTTCATCTGGACTGGAATATCTTGATGTGTCCTCTCTGGGTTAGCAAAGTTGCCTCTTAAGATGAAACAAGATGTCTGATGTTTGGGATGGGATAAGTGATGGGATATTATTTTATGGACATTTCCTCTAAACCATAGAGTTGTACAGCTCAGAAACAGGTCCTTCAGCCCAGATCTTCCATGCTAACTTTGATGACCATATCATGGAAGCCAGCTGACCCTCCACATAGATAGGACCCGAGGTTAGAACTGAACTTGGGTTGCTGGAGCTGTGAAGCAATGGCTCTGCCTGCTGCAACAATGTGCTGCCAGTTAAGCTTTGTTTATTTCTGGTAAGATGGCAGCACGCTTGGACACAGCAGCTGATTGTGGACGTGAGGTGTTGCCCCTCCAACCTGTGATCATCATGGTAGCAGAGGAAGCCATGCAGAGACATGTTGGAATGGGAACAGGAAGTTGAATTGAAGTGGTTGGGCAGCAAGAGATCCTACTTTTTGCAGTTGACAGAGGGAAGGTCCTCGACGAAGCGGTCCCCCAACCTGCATTGGGTTTCAGTGATGTAGTGGCTGCACTGGGAGACCAAAGTTAGGTGGAGGAAGAGGTAATATGGATGACATGGAGAGCCCGCAGAAGGACTTGGATAGTTGGGAGATTGGGCAATCAGTGGTAGATGAGCTGTAGCGTAGAAGAATGTGTGGAGCAGTTGCCATACCAAGCTGTGATGTATCTAGACAGAAAACACGTTATGGTATATTGCTAATAGTTGACAGGGGCATGCTAAATTTCTTTTATCTCCTGGAGAAATAGAGGCATTGTGAGCCTTCGTGGCTGAGGTGTCTATGTGGTTGCAGCAGTTCAGGCAATTGGTGATGTCCACTCCTAGTAACTTGAAGCTCTCAACCTCAACACTGTAGATGTAGACTAGAACATGTGCACTGACACCCTCTCCCCCTGTCCAGCTCATATTGAATGGTGGCATCATCGCGATGGGCTGGATGGCCCATTCCTGCATCCACTTCCTATGTTTTTATACCTGTACCTTTTCATATCTGTGTCATAGAATTGACTGCAACTGGAGAGGTGTGAGGAAGGTCTCCTAAGTAAACGGGATGGCTGAGTGACACCTTATGCTGTGAACGTCACCAATACCACAAGGGCCAAAGGTGCTGCCATTTGATGAAAGCTCATGGTTATCATGGAAGGAATGCAAAAAAGTGAGATGTCCACAAACTGAAAAATTAAATTAATGAGGCAATAAGTTTAAACTTTTGTGCTTGCATGACTTCACTCCCTTCCATTCCATGAGCTGTGTCAGCAGAAAGTCTAATTGTTTTTCCCTTTTGTTCTGCTCCAGGGAGTTGATGAGTATTAGCATCTGGTTTACAATTCAAGCTTGTTTTAGTAATCTGCTCAAGTTTCGGTGATGAGAATGACTTAGATGCTGGTATTCTGGTCCCTGCTAGCTCATGACTGACTATCTCAACTCACTCCTGGCCGTTCCTCTTCCATTTACAGCGCAGAAACAGGCTCTTCAGCCCTTCTAGTCAATACCAACCTGATCTTTTGCCTGGTCCCATCTCACCTATACCCAGACCATATTTCTCTAAAACCCCACCATCCATGTACTTATCCAAACTTCTCTTAAATACACCTGCATCTACCACATTCACTGGAAGTTTGTTCCACACTTTCACCACCCTCTGAGTGAAGAAGTATACCTCAGGTTCCACTTAAATATTTTATCTTGCACCCTAAACCTATGACTTCTAGTTCTGGTCTCATGAAATCTGCGTTGTCTAAAGCTCCTCAGACTGTGTCCTAACTCACATCCAGTCCCATTTGACCATTGATCCTGGCCTTGTGATCTGCACGTGAATCCCACTCCCACCACCCGCCCCGCCACGACATGGTGTCACCTTTCCCAATGCCCATAATTTCTTCCACTCATTAACCTTTCCGGAGTCTCAGTGTTCCTGCACTCTAGAATCATGGGTCACACTGTATGGAAACGGGTCCTTCTCTCCAACTTGTCCATGCTAACCAAGACTTGTGCCTAAGCAAGCTAGTCCCATTTGTCCACATCTACCCCATTTGCCTCTAAACCTTTCCTATTAAATGTCTTTTAAGTGTTGTTAATGTACTTGCCTCAACCACTTCCTATGTCAGTACATTCCATATACTGACCACCCTCTAGGTGAATATATTCAAAATCAGAATCAGGTTTAATATTATTGCTATATGTCATGAACTATGTTGTTTTGTGGCAGCAGTACATTGCAATACATGATAAAAATATTCAAAATCATAAAAAATTATTGAGGGAGTGTACATGGGTTCGTTGTCCATTCAGAATCTGATGGCGGAGGGAAAGAAGCTGTTCCTGACATGTTGAGTGTGTGTCTTCAGACTCCTCTGCATCCTTGACGGTCACAATGAAAGGAAGGCATGTCCTCGGTGATGGGGGACCTTAATGATAGATGTCATGTTTTTGAGGCATCGTCTTTTGGAGATGTCATCAAGGACAGGGAGTCCAGTGCTCATGATGGAGCTGGCTGAGTTTGCAACCCTGCGCAGCTTTTTCTGATCCTGTGTAGTGGACCCTCCATACCTTCCATTCCATGCCCCTCAGGTTCCTATTAAATCCTTCTCATCTCATTTGGAGACTATGGCCTGTAAATCTTGATTCCCAGGCCTGGGAAAAGGATTGTACACCTCACGATTTTATACACCTCTGTATGGCCACCCCACATTCTCCTATGTGTCAATAGTAAAAAATAATCCCAGCCTTCCCAACCTCTCCCAAGAAATCAGTCACTCAAGAACTGGCAGTGTCCTCGTCAATCGCCTCTGCAATCTTTCCAGCTACGTGGCATCATTTCCAGAGCAGGAAAACCAAAACTGAACATAATATTCCAAATGTGGACTCACCCACGCCTTGTCCAACTGGAACATAATATTCCAGCTCCTGTACTCAGTGCTCTGACTGATGAAGGTTGATGTACCAAAGCTTTCTTCATTACCCTCTCTACTCGTGATGCTACTTTCAGAAAACCATGTACTTGTGCTACCAGTCCCTCTATCAGAGTCATTGAATACTACAGAACAGAAACCCACCCTTTGGTCTTTCTATTCCTTGCCATCTGACTTCCTACTTTCTTCCATCTATCTACACCAGACCACATCCCTCTAAAACACCCACTATCAATCCTGGTTAAATTTACACTATCTATACCCTTCATAATTTTGTATACCTCTATCAAATCTCCCCTCATTATCCTACACTCCAGGGAATAAAGTCCTGACCAATTCAACCTATCACCAGTTTCTCAAGTCCTGGCAACATCCTTGTAAACTTTCTCTGTACTCTTTCAATCTTATTGACATCTTTCCTTTCCTTCCTGTAGGTAGATTTACACAAAACTCCAGTTTTGGTCTCACCAATATTTTATACAACTTCAACTCTTGTACTCAGTACTTTGATTTACAAAGGACAATATGCCAAAAGCTCTCTTTGTGATCTGTGATGCCACTTTCAAGGAATTATGGATCTGTTTTCCCAAATCCCTCTGTTTTACCACACTCCTCATTGCCCTGTCGCTCATCATATAACTTCTACTCTGGTTTGTCCTCTCAAGGCATCGCACCGCACACTTGTTGGCATTAAATTCAATCTGCCATTTTTCAGCCCATTTTTCCAGCTGGTCCAGATCACACTGCAAGCTTTGATAGCATTCCTCACTGTCCATTACGCTTTGGTATCCTCCATAAGTTTTCTGATCCAGTTTACCGCATTATCATCCATATCATTGATATAGATAGACCTAGCACCATTCCCTGCAGTGCATCACCTGTTACAAACCTTCAGTCACAAAGGCAACCATCTACTACAATTCTCAGGCTTCTTCTATGAAGTCAATGTCAAATCCAATTTACTACCTCATCCTGGATGCCAAGCGACTGACCAGCCTCCCACGTGGGACTTTGTCAGAGGCCTTGCCAAAATCCATGTAGACAACAACTACTGCCTTTCCTCCATCAACTTCCCTGGTAACCTCAATGAAAATCTCTGTAAGATTGGTTAGATACGACGTCCCCTGGACCTAGGAGAGGTGTAGAGGGCTAAAGGCCAAATGTGGGTAGATGGGACTTGCTCACTGGCAACACAGTCAGCATGCATGAGTTGTGCCGAAGCTTTCGTTTCCATGCTGGACGAACCTACAACTTCAAAGGAGGGAAGAATCTCTCAGAAAGAGAGTACACTGCACCAAAGCTGCAAGCACGTTTCACATTTCAGTTCCGTGTCCAAGTAAAACATTAACTACGGCTTGCTTTACTATTCATTAGTACAATTTAGAGAAAAAGGATGTGTAGTTATTTTATTTGTACTTTGATCACTGCAGATTTAATTGAACCCCATATTATATCATTGTGTACCTAGTAAATAAATAACAACTTTCTGAAACAAAGAGGAATGAAAATAGTTTCAGCATGACGTCTGCACAAATCCAGTTTAGAAACAAATGATAGTCAATGGGACCTGCCGCGCAGCAAAGTTACTGAAGAAGACACCAAGCTGTTTTTTTGCCTCTGGAAATTTGAACGCAGCTCCACTGTTGAACAAAGGAAAGTGCAGCCTGAAGATTTCAAGTGTAAGTGAAGTATCTACTGACAAGGACCCTCATCAAGTTTCAAAGTAAATTTATTATCAAAGTGCATACAGTATATATCACTAGTTACTACCCTGAGATTCATTTTCTTGTGGGCATTCACAGTATATACAAAGAAACTCAATTAGGATCAATGAAAAACTGCACACAACAAGCCAGACAAACAACCAATGTGTGGAAGACTGCAAATATGAAAAGAAAAAAATAATAATAATAAATAAGCAACAAATATCAAGAAAATGGGATGAAGAGTCCTTGAAAGTGAGGCCTTAGGCTGTGGGAACAGTTCAGTGTTTGGGTGAGTGAAGTTACCATTTCTGGTTCAACAGCCTGATGGTTAAGGGGTAATAACTGCTCCTGAACCTGGTGTTATGGATCTTGAGGCTCCTGTATCTCCTTCCTGATCCTCCAGGCTATGCCTTCTGGATGGATGGTGCCTTCGACATCAAACTCTCACTCAATCAGATGATTATTGACTACAGAAGGAAGAAGCAAGAAGTCCATATGCCAGTCCTCGCTAGAGATGGTCAGTAGCTTTAAATTTCTTGGTGTTGTCATATCAGAGGACTTGTCTTGGGATTAGCACATAGATGTCATCACAAAAAAGTCACAACTACACCTTTACTTTCTTAGGAGTTTGTGTAGGTTCTGCAAAATCTGTGACAAACTTCTATAGATGCACATCCTAACTAAATGCGTCATGGTATGGTATGGAAACACCGATGCCCAGGAGTGGAAAGTGGCAAATACAGCCCTGTCCACCCCACCATTGAGACATTTACAAGGAGCGCTGTCACAAGAAAGGAGCTTCCATCATCAAAGACCCCCACCCTCCAGGCCATGCTCCCTTCTCACTGTCCGTAAACAACAAATTTCACAACATACTGTTTGTCAGTAAAACTAAACCTAATCTGATTCTGATTCATTGGGAAATGGGATGAAACCAGAACATCAAAGGGAAACCCATAGGATTACAAGGAGAACATGCAAACTCCACACAGAAAGCTCAGGATCAGCAGCTTTGTCAACAATTGGCCATGACTCTCCATCACTTTGACTTCCTTGGAGATAACAAATACTGTATCAATCTTGTATTGTTTTATCAACAGTTTTCACCATATGTTAATGTGAAGAGTGAACAGTAAATGGTTAATCTTACTGCGATCTGGTTTTCATTGGCTGTGGTTTATCCGGACGTTAAATTCGGCGTTCGTTACACCGATACCTTATTATCAAGGCTTTTACCCAAATAATGAAGGGTAATTCCTTGGAGTGACCTACCAGAACAATGGAATTGCATTCAGTGGCCATGTTTTTAGGTACCTCAAGTACCTAATAAAGTAACCAATGAGTTATATTCGTGGTCCTCTGCTACTGCAGACCATCCACTTCAGGGTTCAATGTGCTGCTGCCATCAGGTAGAAGGTACAGGAGCCTGAGGACTCATACCACCAGATTCAGGAACATTTATTACCCCTCAACCATCAAACTCTTGAACCAGAGGGGATAACTTCACTCAACTTCACTTGCCCCATCATTGAAATGTTCCCCTAACCTATAGACTCACTTTCAAGGATTCATCTTATGTTTTCAATATTTATTGCTCATTTATTTTTATTATTATTGTATATTTTTCTTTTGTATTAGCACAGTTTGTTGTCTTTTGCACACTGTCCATCTGTCCTGTTGGTGCAGTCTTTCAATGATTCTTTACGGTTATTGGATTTATTGAGGATGCCCACAAGAGAAACGAATCTCAGGGTAGCATACGGTGACATATATGTATTTGGATAATAAATTTACTTTGAACTTTGTGTGATCAGTGATGCTCTTCTGCACATCAATGATATAACGTGGTTATTTCAGTTACTGTCACCTTCTTGTCAGCTTGAACCAGTCTGTCCATTCTCCTCTGACCTCTCCTATTGACAAGGAGCTTTTGCCCACAGAAATGCTGCTCATTGGATGATGCTTGTTCTTTGTGCCATTTTCTGTAAACTCTAGAGACTGTTGTGTGTGAAAATCCCAGGAGATCAGCAGTTCCTGAGATATTCAAACAACCCTGTTTGGCACCAAGCATCATTCCATGGTCAAAGTCACTTAGATCACATTTCCTCCCCTTTCTGACATTTGATGAAAAACAATTGAACCTCCTGACCATGTCTACGTGCTTTTCTGCGTTGAGCTGCTGCCTTGTAATTGGCTGATTAGATATTTGAATTAACGAGGTATACTTAATAAAGTGGCCGCTAAGTGCGTATTCCTTCAAGTGTTTTTGTGTTCGGGGGATGAGAATGAAAAGATAAAAGAGATTCAAAAAAAGTTGATCCTTAATATGTGGGGTATTGTTATTTCTAACTCCAGGGAAGCCAGCAGTGAAGTTAATTTTGGATTGCTATGTAGGATTACATTTTTTTAAAGGTTGCTGCTTTTCTTAATGTGATCAGTCAGTAAGATTGAAGTATTTTTGGAGCTTGTTCTGAGAATAAGCCAAGTGATCCATTAAATAATGAAATGAGGAATTCATTGCAATAGAAAACAGTGTCAACCAGTTAAATATAAAGTATGTTAATCTAATTTAACTTAAGTTAAAGTTAACTTGTGTGTTTGCCTTGTAACACTGTGTTGCTGCTGCAAGGAGCTAATTATCATGACATTTAGACCATAGCACTGGAAGTAATAGGACCAGAGTTAGGCCATTTGGCCCATCGAGTTGCTCTGACACTCCATCATAGCTGTTTTATATTCCCTCTCAACCCATTCTCCTGCCTTTTCTTCATAACCTTTGATGCCCTTGCTAATTAAGAACCTCTGCTTTAAATATACTCAAAAACCTGCTTCCACAGCCTTCTGAGGTAATGTTTTTCAAGGATTCACTACCTGCTGGCTACAGAAATTTCTCCCCTTCTCTGTTCTAAAGGGTTGTCCATGTATCCTGAGATGGTGTCCTCTGGTGCTAGACCACTCCACTCTAAGAAGCATCCTCTGCAAGCCCACTCATTTGCACCCTGCTTATGGCAAGAGTAAATTGTAACTGGAACGTGAGCCACTTTCTCCCAGTCTGCAAGATAGCTAGTGCATTCAGAGAAGGTGGCATTGATAGCATAGGAGAAATTAAAAGTGAGTTAGTGTTCTAAATATCAGGTGATTTATTAGACAACTGATGCTTATCTGCCTGAACATGAACTTGGTATTGCTTTTACATTCTCTGTTGACGAAATTACCAGTTCAATGTTTGTAACTCTGAAACATAAAAACTAATTGAAAGGAAAACATAAGAGTCTAAATTTGTCTTTACTTTTAAGCAAGGCATGCACGTATGATGTGGCATTGGCTTGATGATGCATGCAATGTACATACTTTTACATATAACCAGCAATGCATTGTGTAAACACAAAGAATGATTAATCAAACAATATATTTACAATATTACTCAAATAGTATGAAATATTAAATGCACAGAGTATTAAATAAACAGAATGTTGGCTACAGGGATACAATTAAGTAACAGACTAGAGTCACAGTGCACTACAGCACCAATGCTAGCCCTTTGGCCCACTAAGTCTGTTCCAAAATATTATTCTGCCTCTTGCCTCCAACACCAACTACCATTCTCCCTAGAGCCAGCAACATCCTGCAACCATATACCAGAGCAACGTACACAAAATGCTAGAGGAACTCAGCAGATCAGGCAGCATCTCGGCCTGAAACGTCAGCTCTTTACTTTTTCCATAGATGCTGCCTGACCTGCTGAGATCCTCCACCGTTTCCTGCGTGCGGATTTCAAAGGTTTCAAAGGCAGAGAAATGTATACAATATACATCCTGAAATGCTTTTTCTTTGTAACCGTCCACAAAAACAGAGGAGTGCCCCCAAAGAATGAATGACAATTAAATGTTAGAACCCCAAAGTCCCCCCCAGCTCCCCCCTCCCACATGTAAGTGGCAGCAAGCAACAATCCCCCCTCCCCCCACTGGCAAAAAAAAGCGTCAGCACCACCATCGAGCACTCAAGTGTGAGCAAGGCAACAGTAAAGACACAGGCTTGCAGTACTTCAATAACTTGGCGTTTCACCCAGTATTCAACATACCACAGGCTCTCTCTCTCCCTAATAAGGGAGAAAGAGGTGTCTCCATTTCACAGCGAGAGGGGAGACATAACAAACAGCTTGCTGGTTTACGATGTTAAAGTGAAAGTCCAGCATTTCAGATGCTGAAAGATTTCCAGCATCTGCAGACTTTCTCATGTGAAGCTACATATCATCCTGACTTGAAAATATATTGGTGTTCCTTCACTGATACTGGGTCAAAACCCTGGAACTCCCTCCCTGACAGCACTGTGAGTGCATCTACATCTCAAGGACTGCAATGGTTCATGAAGGCAGCTCACCACCACCTTCTCAAGGATGACTAGGGATGGACAATTAAATGCTGGATCAGTCCACGTCCCTTGAATAAATATTTATAGAATCATAGAGCACCACAACAAGCCCTTTGGCCCATCTAGTTCATGCAGATCTGTTATTCTGTCTAGTCTATCAACCTACACCCGGGCCATATCCCTCCATATCCCTCCCATCCATGTATGTATCCAAACATCTCTTAAATTTTGAATTTGAACAGCACAGAAGATCAGAGATCTTCAATTTTATTTAATAGAGACTGCATGTTTGCCAGCAAGCTAGTCAATATTGGGAGTCAAAAATCCCGTTTTCTTAAATGCACCTGTATCCCTGAGGCAGGCTCATTTCCTACGGGGAGTCTGGTGAGAGGTACAGGCCACAGTCAGCTTTATTTCTGTTGGTTTTAAGCAGTGATGATTATTCAATCGCATCAAGATATCTTTATTAACAGTACAGACCTTGGAAGCAGCTGGATTCTCAGCTGTAAGATGCTGAAACAGGAATATTTAATCATATCCATCTGCAAGAGATTGCCTTCAAGGTGACATGGGAGTGAAAAGAAAGAGATCCCATGAACAATAAGGTCAAATATGCTGATTTTCCTTATACATTGGAATCATTGCATAATAGAAAAAATGTTTCAATTAAAATAAGGTTTGGATTGACTTTCATTTTAACGTATTAGAAGATAAACTATTCCTCCTTTATGATTTGCAGTGAAATGTGTCATTTGCATCAATGACCAACACCATCTGAGAGTCTGCTGGGGGCAGCCCGCAAGCGTCTGGCACCAACATAACATGCCCACAAGTTGCTAACCCTAATCTGTATGTGTTTGGAATGTGGGAGGAAACCGGAACACCCGGAGGAAACCCACATGGTCATGGGACCATACAAACTCCTTACAGACAGCAGCAGGAATTGAACGCAGTTCGCTGGTGCTGTAAAACATTGCACCAGTTGCTACACCTCTGTGCTGTCTGTGTTTGGCCTATTTCCTGCATTCAGCGCATTTCCCTCCAATCCCCTTCCTTCCACGTATCCCGTCTATGTGCTTCTTAAATGATACTGTTGAACGTGCCTCAACCACTTCGTTTGGCAGCTCGTTCCATATAATCAACCCCCCTTCTGTGTGGGAAAAGTTGCCCCTCGAGCCCCTATTGAAATCTTCCCCTCTCACCCTAATCCCATTCCCCCTTTTTTTGGGTTCTGCTACCCTGGGGAAAAACATTGACCTCATCCATGCCTCTCATGATTTTAAACACTTTCATAAGGTTGTCGCTTATTCTCCTTTGTTCCAAGGGATAAAGGCCTAGTCTGGCCAACCTTTCACACTTTATCACTTCCCTACATGGCACTTTTCAGCAGCTTTTACACTTTATTCTGCATTTTTATCGTTTACCTAGTTGTACTTCAGTGCACTGTGTCATGATTTGTAAGAACTGTACACAAGATGAGCTTTTCACTGTAACTTGGTATATGCGACAATTCTATTACCTTTTGTCTCTTCCACCTGTCACCTCCCAGCTTCTTACATCATTCCACCCTGCCCCTTCTACCTCCCCCTCTACCTATCACTCCCCTCACCTGGATCCACCTTCCACCTGCCAGCTCTTCCTCCACCTCTTTAAACCATCTATCTTCCCTCCTTCTTTCCAGTCCGGACGAAGGGGCTCAAAATGAAGCAAAAACTATCTATTTCTCTCTGCCACACCCACTGAATTCCTCCAGCTTCTTTGTATGTTGCTCTAAATCTCACATTGCTAATGATTCAGATTTTGAAGGTGGAGTCAGAATTGGTTTAGTATGGTCACATGCACCAAAATGCAGTGTAAAGCTTAACCGTTATGATTTAGTACTTTTTTGTTTACCTGCACTTTTTTAGTGGCTTTTGCACTTTGTTCTACATTGTTAGTATTTTACCTCAATCTACTGTGCAATGAATGATTTGATCCACTCTGTACGGGCAGGACACAAGAAAAGCTTTTCATTGTACTTTGGTCCTTGTGACAATGATAAACCAAATCCAATTTGATGAACATTAATTCTTTATTGAAGGGCATGATTTATTTCACAGTGCACACAGTTGAAGATTTGTGAAGATTAATTGTCTGGGGACAGGGACTAAAGGGCTGGAGGCCTATCTCTTTTTGCGTGAGTGGGGTGGGTGGGAAGGTGGGATTGTTCTTCTGCTGTTGTTGTTGTTGCTGAATGTTACGGCCGTGCTTATGTTGACATCGGAATGTGTGGCGACACTTGCAGGCTACCCCCAGCACACTCTTGGGTGTGTTAGTTGTTCACACAAATGATGCACTTCGCTGAATATTTCAATGTACAAGTGATAAATAAATCTGAATCAGACGTGGAATCAGAATCTCATTCATTTGTTGAGTTTTTAAAAATAATTCCTAGTGGAATAGTGTTGGAAAATTCATGGCTAGCTGTAAAACTTTGAACAGATTTTAAAGTTAAATAACACAATTCAGTTTTTGATAAACTGGGCAGATTATAGATGCCACCCCATTGTATAATTTAGAGTGGAAAAGAGCAATCACAGTTTTGCTGGGGGTCATAATGCTTTGATAATTGAGTGTTCTTACTACCATCAGTTTGACCAAATTATGTGGTGATTTATCTTCAGCAGGTGACTATGGTGTTCACGAAAGTTAATTGCTCTGCTTCCTTGCTCTTTGATGTTTTAAACTGTTTTAGTTTACAAAGCTCAATTCACAAACTGAGCATATCCAACATCGCCTGTTTTATGACCTCAGCCAGCAGTGACAGAAAGCATTTGATGTTTACGGCTGATTCAACTGCACTGTTTTTCTTAGAGCGATGGTTGTGGATGGAAGTGATGAATTATTTTTTTTCCCTGATGTGATCTACATGTTGAAATATTTAAGTTGCTGTCACTTTGACTGAAGAGAATTAGAACCGGGTTTATTACCACTGACTTATATGATGTGAAATTTGTTGTTTTGCAGCAGCAGTACAGTGCAAAATTGCAATAAATTACAAAATAAATAGATAGCGCATACAAGAAAGGAATAATGAGCTTGTGTTCATGGCTTAATGGGCCTTTTAGAAACCTGATGACAGAGGGGACAAAGCTGCTTCTAAATCGTTGAGAGATCAAAGAGATTAGCTTTATTTGGCACATGTGCATCAAAACATCAAGACATGCATCGTTCGTGTCAAATCAAAATCAGCGAGGATTGTGTTGGGCAGTCTGCACAGCACTTCCGGTGTCAACATAGCATGCCCACAACTCACTAACCCTAACTTGTGCACCTTTGGAATGTGGGAGGAAACTGAGGGCACCCAGAGGAAACCCATAGGGCCACAGGGGAGTGCATACAAACTCCTTACAGACAGCTTGTGAAATCGAATCCTGATCAGTGATCGCTGGTGCTGTAAAGTGATGCATTAGCCACCATGCTTCCGCACTGTAAGTGTAGGCCTTCAGGCTCCTGTACTGCCTCCCTGACAGAGGTAATGAGAACAGGGTATTGAGTGATGGCTACAGTACTTTTGAGGTACTGCCTCTTGAAGATATTCTCAATGGAGTTGGGTGAGTTTACAATGGAGTTGTGTCTCTGCACATTGGAGCATCTATACCAGGCTGTCGTGCAACCAATCAGCATGCTCTCCAAGGTATGTCTCTAGAAATTGGCAAGAGTCTTTGGTGACATACCAAATCTCCTCGAAATCCTAACGAAGTAAAGCCACTTTGTGACTGGGCTCAGAATAGAGCCTCTGAGACATTGACACCCAGGAACTTGAAGCTGCTCACCCTTTCCACTGCTGACATCTTGATGAGGGCTAATGTGTGTCCTCTGACCTAATCTGCCCTGAAGCCCACAACCAGTTTCTTGCTCTTGTTGACATTGAGTTTGAAATTGTACTTATCCTTTTGATTCTTTTCTCTCTGGAGTTTTAAACCCACGAACATTATTTCTTTTCACGTTGCACTATATATATTCAGCTTATAATTTATAGTAATTTTATGTCTTTGCACTGCTGACAAAATATGATAGTGGAGCAATTAGTGTATCACTATCACAGTGCTGGAGACCCGGGTTCAATTCTGCTGAACTCTGTGAAATGTTTGCACATTCTCCCCCTGTCCGTGTGGGCTTCCTCTGGGTGCTCCGATTTCCTCCCACTGTCCAAAGACGTACAGGTTAGTAGGTCGATGGATCTCACGGGCGTAATTGGGTGGTGCAGGCTCATTGGGCCAGAGGGGCCTGTACCTCTAAATAAAATAAACAGTACAAAAAACTCTGCACTGTCATATAAGATAGTGATAATAAAACTGTATCTGATTCTGCATCATGAGTTAAAAGACCCTTCATCAGGAGCTCAAAGGAAGGGGTCCGAAGCAAGGGATAAAAAGATAAGGAGGAGGGAATACTAGCTTCTGCCTTCTTCCGTTCCGTTTCCGATGAAGGGTCTCAGCCTGAAACGTTGACTGTTCATTTCCCTTCGTAGTGACTGCCTGACCTGATGAGGAGGTCCAATGTTTTGTGTGTGTGTGTGTGTGTGTGTGTGTGTGTGTGTGTGTGTGTGTGTGTGTGTGTGTGTTGAATAAGAGAGGTTTAGAGGTCTCTGGGCCAAACACAGGTGGATGGGACCAGCTCTCTGGATAACACAGCTGGCATAAACAAGTTGTGCTGAGGGGCCTGCTTGCCCACTGACTGAATCCATGACTCAATTATATAATGAATATTTACTGCAAATGAACATCAATTGTTGCACTCCATGGATGCAGACTGGCCTGATTCAGTCCCTCCAGCATTTTGTGTGTGACACTTCTTGCATTAACTGTAATTCTAATTTGGACACAGATTTTGACATCCTCTGACATTGTGACAGACAGCATGATTCATGTCGTTCCATGGTGATGTCAGCATTGAAGGGTTTTGACTGATATAAACATTGCAATTTTATGGAGTGCCGATCAGCAGTTAGTTACGGAGAGATGGTAAAATAGCAGAAACAAAAACGATCCTGCAGGTGCTGGAAACCTTGATCAACACACACAAAATCCTGGAGGAATTCAGCAGGTCAGACAGTATTTATGGAGAGGAATAAATCTGTCCTGACGAAGGGCCTTGGCCTGAAATGTCAACTGTTTAGTCATCTCCATAGATTTGCCTGACGTTTTGAGTTCCTCCAACATTTTGTGTGTGTCGTTAAAATAGTAACCTGATCTTCGGACCCAGATGATATTCTTAGATCTCCAGAAGTTAAAGATATGATCTGTGTTCCTGCGTTCGATTAGTCTCTTATAATTTACTTAAGGAGGCCTGCCACCTGTTTAGCAACCAGATCATTTTTGTATAATTTGATTTCATCACATTTAGAAATTGAGTTCAAACCAGAACCCAAGTGTTTGTGCTTACTTGATGTATCATTTTCCTCTAAAATAACCTGACCTCAAGTTTATTCTGTTAAAGGTGAAGCCTGTGTAATTTCACAGTAGGAATTATCCAGTCGAGCTATTTGTATCTCTGAAGAGCAAAGTCAGGTCACCTTCTAATGCAGAGTTGCCATTAGGAACATAAATCTGTTTTATTCCTTAACCAATGCTGATGAATGAGCTGGTGTTTCCATTATATTTAGCGTCCATGAGGATAACCAATTGAGGCACATAAGACTGCAGATGCTGGATGAAGTCACAAAGTAGTAGATGAACAGATTGCTCAAAGTTCAAAGTAAGTTTATGATCAAAGTACAGATGTCACCCATACTACCCTGAGATTCATTTCCTTGCAGGCATACAATGAAACACAATGGAATCAATGAAAAACGAACTACACACAGACCTAATTTTTTTTATGCCTCACACAAAATGACAAACTGTTGACATGTGTCAGTGATAATCAACCTTATTCTGATTCTAAACCTCTCCTATCCATGTACCTGTCCAGCTGTCTTTTAAACTTTGTAATTGCACCTGCAACACATACAGAATGCTGGATGAGCTCAGCAGGTTAGGCAGCACCTATGGAGGAGAATAAACTTTTCAGGCCAAGAACCTTCATCTGGGCTTGAAAGAAAGGGGGGAGAAGGCAAAATAATGCCGGGAGGGGGAAGAGTACAGGTGATAGGTGAGGTCAGGTGAGGGGAAGGGGATACTGGGTGGGGGGGGGGGGGGACTGTGGTTGAAATAAGAAGCTGGGATGTGATAGGTGGAAAAGGTAAAGGGTTGGAGAAGAGGGAATTAGATAGGAGAGGAGAGCAGATCAGGAGAGAAAGGGAAGGAGGAGGGATACCAGAGAAAGGGAAAGAAGAAGTGATGGGAGGTAAGGAGAAGAAATGGAGTGAGAGGGTAACCAGAATGAGGAATGCAACAAGAGGGTAATGGGAAGGAAAAACAAAGGGGGGGGGGGAAGAAATTACCAGGGGTTAGAAAAAAAGTCAGTGTTCATGCCATCAGGTTATTGGTCCTCCAGCTTGAGTTTGGTCAGGTTGGTATCTTCCATAGATGCTGCCCGACCTGCTGAGTTTTTCCATCATTTTGTGTGTGTTACTCAAAAATACAGCTTCTGCACAACCTCTTATGCCTACAGTTGTCCCTGCCTCAATGACTTCTCTGGAGGCTTATTCTATATATTGTCCACTCTCTATGTGATGAAGTTGCTACTTGGGTGT